>NW_011494867.1:1025696-1031483 GCF_000754665.1 Bison bison bison
AGTCATCGAAGGGGAAGTCTCGGCCCTGGGGGAGCGGGGTCAGGCAGAGGAGCCTGGGGCAGAGGGCCGGAGCGGAAAGCCACCAGGCTCTGGACTTTGACAAGGGTTTTTCTCATATAACTTTTCCATGTAATTTTTGAAATGACTATGGTAAAAAATTAGACAATGCAGATACACAAAAGGAAAAAGACCCCCTCAGGGATAATAACCATTGCCCTCATTTTTGAGGTATATCCTTTCATATACCTCATATGCAGACTATGTTTTTACAAAAACTTAAAAGGTGGAGAAAATAGAACTTCACACACACACATAGGAGTGTAAGTCAAACTGGAGAAATAAGATTGGGAACCACATCAAAATCAATATCCTGGCTGTGACTATACTATAGTTTTGGAAAATATGACCATTGCAGGGATCTAGGCAAGGTTTACAGAGGTTTCTCTCTGGACTATTTCTTATATGTGCATCTATGATGATCTCAACCAAACTTTCAATTAAAAAAGCCGAGATCATTCTATTCAAACTTGTGTGACTCACCTTTTTCACTAAATAATGAAAACACATTCACTGACACTCACAGTGAGCCAGGTCCAGCCCCAATTTAAACATTTAATGGGCCATCTCAACACTTCCACATGAAGGAGGAAGTGCTAACCAAGGCCTAGAAATGATCACGTGACCACTGCCCCAGGTCACAGAGTCAGTCAACGCACAGGTGAGTGCAGAGAGTTAAATGGACCTTTTAATCGCTGTCTAACATTCCTCCAGAGGATATGCTGCTTTTATTTATCCAATTCCCCCTTTTGAACACCTGGATCAATTCTGATCCTGACGCTTCCGAACGTGCACAGTGGACACCTTGCACAGAGGAAGGCGCCCTCTAAGGTCCCGTCCAGCCCCAAGAACCAACGGCTCCCTCCTGCGTGGGCCCTGCCGGGCATTCTACTAACCATGTGCAGGATGAGGATCCAGGCCGAGTGCAGAACATCTGACGTGACCACCTATCAGAAGTGGGAGAGCCCTGTTGACAGAGGTCTGGACAGATGGCAGCCAAGGATGGCAGCCTCCCCTCCAGGGAGAAACCCCAGCACCAGTCCACACAAGTAGCAAAGCAATAACAGGTAAGACCAATGGCCAGAGGCAGGCACAAGACAGCCCTGGCCCCTCCGGGATGAGGGGACAAAGCGGCCTGGCGGTGGGGCCACCCCTGCCCCACTTGTAGGGAAACTTGCAGACGATAGCGTGGGGCTGGCTGGCAGCCACACAGTGGTCCCCCAGCTCACTGGCACCACTCCCAGTGCCAGGCTGCAGCCACAGCTGCAGCTACCCTCCCTCCCTGTGCCAGGGCACCACGCCAGCAGGGTGACCGACTGAAGTGACTGGGTGTGTGCGGGACATGGGCTGGTGCCCTACCCTCGGGGGCTGCTGCATCCCAGCTCCAGCAAGCCACTGCCACGTGGGAAGGAGAGCCCAGGGTGGCAAGACGGATTTTTCAAGAGTTCCGACACTGGCTCTGAACTACTACCAAAGGCTGGCCCTGTGTTTTGCCCTCACCTGGGTGAGTCTGCCCAATCTACAGATGCAAACACGATGCTGACCCTGAATGGGGCAGGGCAGTGGGGCCCGAGGAGCAGGGACCAGGGAAAGCCCTGCTTGAAGCCCCCACCCTGCCGTGCTGAGGAGGGGACATCAGGACCACTCACGGTGAAGCCTGCGCGGGCGCTCAGGTGCTCAGCAGCCACCAGCAGGGCATTGAGGGTGGCTCCTCCACTGCCCACGTGAACCTCAGGGTCCTCCACAGCCAGCAGCAGCGTTCCGGCAGGGATCTGCTCTCGCTTCTGCCGTATTTCCAGCTCTGCAGTCAGAACACGGCTGGGACCTGCCCCCCAGCACCCCACCCCCAGTCCCGAGCACCTAGAGCAAACCTCCCAACCGCCATTATTTTCTCTTCTTTGACTTAGCACCTTTTCATCTAGTAGCTCATTAGATCTTTTCCCAACTCAGTGAGGTAAGGACAGTTACTCCCACTTCACAGATGAGAAAACCAAGTCTCAGTGAACTGACATGTGTCTGAGGTCACATGGCAAGGAAGAAGCAGAATCTAGGTTTGAACCTGGGACTGCCTGGCTCCTGGGGCTCCAGGGATATGTGGCAAGGAACAGGGAGTGGGTTCTACACCAGGGGCAGCATGCAGAGGGAGGGTCAACTACCTCTCTGGAAGACCTCAACGCTGTCCTTGTACTGACACGTCAGGATGATGACCGTCCAATCAACCCCCTTTGGCTGCTCCATTCTGGCCAAAGTTGAAGGGTTTCCTGGGCAGAGATACAGAGGTATGTGAATGTGTTTAAATTATCATATCCTAAAATTGATTTTTCTGGTTGTAAATAGTTTTATGAGTTTTAACACACATATAGATTCTTGTGGTCACTGCCACCATCTGCATCTCAAAGAACTACACCTCAACTCTTTACAGTCACACCCTCCTCCATGCGGCACCTCTGACAACCAGCCATCCGTTCTCCAGAGCTATAGCTGGAATGTACTCTTTTGAGATTGTCTTCTTTCACTCAACACAGCGCCTCTGAGATCCATCTGAGTTGGCTAAGCATAGCCGTAGCCCTTTCTCCTTTTTTGCCAAGCAGTGCTCCATCGCCTGGACATTCCACAGTCTGTTTCTCCACCCACCCACTAAAGGAAGGATATCTGGGCTGCTTCCAGGTTTTGGTAATCATGAATAGAACTGCTGTCAACATTCACGTGTAGATTTAACATGAACATAAGACATCTCTCCAGGTGGACACCGAGGTGTGGGATTACTGGGTCACGTGATCAGTGTATCTTTGACTTTATCAGTTTGGGTACATGAGATTTCCTCAGAAGAGGAAGAAAGGAGAGGGGGTGGCGTTGACAGCGGCCCCCCGCTTAAAGCACGGGGCCACCCTTTCTGTACCGCAGGCCCCTCATCACCCAATCGCTGGCTCTGAGCTGAGGCTGGGGAGGGAGGCTCTATGTCCAGGCTCCTGAGGGTGCGGGCAATTCCCTGCAAAGAGGGAAGCTCTGGGAGGGGTGCACCAGTCTGTTCAAGGGCAGTGTGCCCACAGCACCCACTACAGGGCCCTCGGAGGGGACGTCCCCTCTCAAAGACTCCAAGCCAGATGGGGCTGCAACCCCACCTGTCAGTCACCTTCCTCCAGAGCACTCTGAGCAGTGGGGGGAAGGTGAGGCCGAAGCCACAGCTTCATCCACTCCTATCCCCGCGATGCTCCTGTCCTGCCACGTAAGAACAGTCTGACTGCCAAGGCTCGGCCTCCCCAAGACCTCCATAGCCGGTCCTTAGAAGTGCACTGCCAGCGGTGGTGCCACGCAGCAGCCCCCAGAGCTCAGCATGGGGAGGGCCAGTGGGGCGAGCTGTGGGGCACCCCAGAGGTGCCCTGAGCACACCTCCGTCCGCAGTCCACCCGCATTCCAGTCGGAGCCAACAGGAACCTGAACCTCAGTCCATTTCTTCCTGTGTCAGACTCTGCTGCCACAAGCCGTGGTTCAGGCTGACAGATACTGCCACTTAGCAACACCCACACTCCCACAGGCTTTCCAGGGAAAGCCTCTGCCACTAACAGAAACTGCTCGGCTCCCCACTCAGCTCAGGAGGGGAATCCAGAGGGAAATCCGAGCAGGAGATCTTGGCCAGGGATCTGAGGTCAGAGGCATTCCCTAGGTTACCCATCAGGCCTTCCCAGTGAAGGGTGTGGCTGGGGATTCCAGGCTGGCCACCAACTCCCTGTGAGACCTTTGGCACCCCCTAACTGGCTCTGGCCTCCGGTGGTAGGAAGCATAATGGCAGATGCCCCCCATCTCGTTCACATGGAGGCCCAGCAACCCATCAACCAACGACTGGAAGAAGACAGACCCGCTCAGACAAGATGGGGATCCCCTGGGAGGCCTCCTTGGTGCCAGAACTCCCCATTCAACCCAACAGAAGCTGTCTCAGAACCACACTGCAGTCTGAGAGTTTCCGGGCATACCTCCTGTCTTCCTTCCAGTGTTCTGTCACAGGAAGTGGACCTGGAATGCAGACAGACAGCTCTCCCAGCTTCCTCCAGGTCCCTCCCCTTCCTCCCTCCCCCAATAAATCTCTTGCAAGTTTAATCTCATCCTGTTGTCTGCTTTTCTGAGGACCTGAACCAGTATGGCAAGTACATCATTTTTCTATCAGCACCATCAAAGGAAAAATTACTCTAAGAACCTCTCTCTTGATCCTTAAAGATGAAGAAACTGAGACACAGAGAGATTGACTTGCCCAAGGTCACACAGCTAGCAAGCGGTAGAGCCAAATCTGAACCCAGACACCTTTTTTCCAAAGTCCATTCTCTTTACCACTACACCAAACCTGCTTTGTAGGACTGAAAATAGAACAAAAGTACTAAATATATGTAAAGTGCCCAATACAAGGTGACAGTGAATCAAGGATGGCATTAAAGATGGCCGCTGTTAAGAGTTAGCTCACCCACTCACTCTGACCCATAGTTAAGACACTGATTTTTCATCCTCACAACACCACTGCCAGGGAAGCATTCTGTCCAGTTCACAAATGTTAGTTGATACTGCAGTCATGACTGGGGCCTGAGTCGCTCAGATTCTTATTTAGGTAATGGGGATAATGAAGGTCATATACAGCTTGTACAGACAGGTCAGGTGTGTCCAGCTCCAAGATTGATGTCCTTATGCACCCTGCAGAAACAAGACCTCTCTCCTGGAGTCTTCACCCTCTGTCATACTTAACATTTGTACGGAGATCTTAGATAGCAAGGCCTCTCTATTCCAACATTCTACACACTTCCAATAGAACTTCACCTACTGAGGTCAAGTTGAAAAGGTTTTTAATGCCCTCAGCCACACGCTGCCCAAAATTAGGATAGGGAAGGGGAGTCAGGGACAGAATAAAATAAGGCCTCTTCATATTTGCTTCTTGAAGAGAAGTAGGGCAGTGATTTCGCATTTTAAAGGGGAAAAAGTTTCACGGAGGGATCTGATTTGCCTTCTGGGGAAAAAGGAAGGCAGAAGGAAAGTGATTGGAAGTAGAGCTGCTAAGTCACTTCAGTCATGTCCTACTCTGTGCCACCCCAGAGATGACAGCCCACCAGGCTCCCCCGTCCCTGGGATTCTCCAGGCAAGAACACTGGAGTGGGTTGCCATTTCCTTCTCCAATGCATGAAAGTGAAAAGTGAAAGTGAAGGCGCTCAGTCGTGTCCGACTCTCAGCGACCCCATGGACTGCAGCCTTCCAGGCTCCTCCATCCATGGGATTTTCCAGGCAAGAGAACTGGAGTGGGGTGCCATTGCCTTCTCCATAGAAGTAGAGATTACACTGCAAATCACACAAAGGAAATACAGTTGAGATAAGCGGATAATGACGAGACCCGACGGGGTAAAATGAGGCAGGAAAAGTGACCTCAAAGGGAAAGTCACCAGCCCGGCACCCAGCGGCCCAGCCGCCTGGAGTCCCTGTCCTGGGTGTCCCCAAGTCTCAGAGCTCCTGTAAGAAGACCTGGGCCAACGGGATGAGGGGCCTGCAGCCACCCCACAGCAAGCGGGCGCTCGGGGGCGCCGCCAGAGTTCGGAGAGACTCTTCCCTGTAAGGAAACGGGCAGCCAGTGGCCCAGCTCAGTCCTGCGGGCCCAAGATGTGGGCAGCGGTCGGCGAAACGGCTGGGGGCACCCGCGCGGCGCCGGGTCCGCGCACACCCACATACCTGCCTGCGCCCGGCGCCCCGCGCCGCCAGCTC
>NW_011494867.1:1031672-1034679 GCF_000754665.1 Bison bison bison
GTTTCAGCGCTCTCCCCGCCCGGGGTGGTCCCTCCCCGATTTCCAGCTCCGGGCGACCTCGCGGGTCTTCAGACATGGTCCGAGTAACTCCTTCCTAAAGGGCAGTGAGCCGTCCCTTCGAGAAGGGGTGTGGAGGGGAGACGGTGGCTCCGCGGGGCAGCAAAACTACAACTCCCAGAGGAGCCAGGGCGTCTCCAAGACAGAACGCGTTTCCTGAGGCTCGAGTTCTAGGCTTGGGGTGTGTCCATTTGTTCAGCCCGGGGCCGGGGAGTCCTGAGGGTGCGGCGGAGCTGGCCGCAGCTCTGCTCCGCAGAGGCAGAAATCAAACTCGGAGAAAAAACCCACAGGCGTTGTCCCAGCGTAAGCGACCACCGTCCGATTGGCAATTTACCAGGCTTGCACGGGTTCGTCACGTGGGTCCTTCGGTAGAAACGTCACAACTCTAGAGAAAAGAAGATGTGTGGCTCTTTCGGAAAAGTTATGAATGGCAGCATTGTTTGTAATCCCGGAAAAGTGGAAACGCGCGCGCGCTCAGGGTACTGGAAAAATAAATTGGGCACATCCATTCAGTGGAATACTATGCAACAGAGAAAAATGTTCAAGACATTTTGTTAAAGAATATTATGTATGGGAAGCTACTCATGTCAGAAATAATGTCTGTGGACATAATAGTACATATGGACAGCAACAGGACTGGAAGGAGAGCGCCAGAAGGAGGATACTGCCAGGAATGGGCATGGGCAGGGAGACCTTGAACTTCATTTGCACTACTTGAATTTTTCTTAGAGAATGTACTTTACAAAACTGCAGTCGTTAATAGGGAGCCTGGGAGGCCCAAGCAGTGGGTTTCAGAAAAAATGTGACATTCCGCTCACTTTTTGTAACCTTGGCCAGTCACATGGCAATTTTGTGTCCTGTACTCTTTATCTGTGAAATGGGGTAATAATTGTATCAAATGTCTGAGATTATTATGAGGATAAGATAAATTCTTGACTTCATAGCAGATGCTCCAAAATTACTAACCCTTGTTCCGACTATTGCTGTTATTCCCACGTGGCCCCCTTAAAGCTGGATCAGTGGTTTATTCCCTGTTGTATCCTCAGTCACTGGAACATGCCTGGGACATCATCCGTGGTTAAAACAATGTGTTAAATGGTGGAATGAATAAAGAGCAATCCCCTGCTCAGCTCCCACTTCCCCACTTCCTCCCCCAAACCTCTCTCCACCCCACTTTCTCCCCCTGCAGTCACCCCCTCTCTTCACTTGGCCCAGGTCTCCTCCTCCTTCCTTCACCTCAGCGCCCAGTTCCTTCTCCTATGAACCCAGGAGGCCTCCAGGAAAGCTGTTCCTAGCAATGCAGACCCTGCTCTGCAGTGGAGGAGAAGGAAGGGGTGCCTCAAGGAAAACAGTGAGCTCCAAGGAGTTCAGAGGCCAAGGGCTTCCCCCTACATCCTAGGGCAGGCAGGCTCGCTGGGTCGGGCTCCAAGGCCACTAGTAAAGATATTCACAGAGGTTTTTTTAATGAGCTCAAGTCCTCAGTGCAGCTTGTCAGCAGCAGACACAAAAACGTGTAGCTCTCTACCCCCATGATCTGGGGTAGACAGAGCCATAAAAAAAAAAAATTCTGATGTTATAATATAGGATAGATTCTAGGGTTTGAAATCAGACAAATCCTCTCCAGTTCTCATCACTTTCTGACAGTGTGAGCAAACCACTCAAATTCTTTGAGCTTCAGTTTCTTCCTCTGTAAGAATACAATAGTATTTGCCTAATGGTCTGGCACAGTCCCTGGCACAGAGTAGGCATCCAGAAGTGAAGTGAAGTGAAAGTCGCTCAGTCGTGTCTGACTCTTGGCGACCCTGGGGACTATACAGTCCATGGCATTCTTCAGGCCATAATACTGGAGTGGGTAGCCTTTCCCTTCTCCAAGGGATCTTCCCAACCCAGGAATCAAACCCCGGTCAAATGCAGGTCTCCTGCATTGCAGGTGAATTCTTTACCAGCTGAGTCACAAGGGAAGTCCAAGAATACTAGAGTATAGATAGCCAATCCCTTCCCCAGTGGATCTTCCTGACCCAAGAATCAAACTGGGTTGTCCTGCATTGTAAGCAGATAGTTTACCAACTGAGCTATGAGGGTAGTCCAAGTAGGCATCCCACTTCCTTATTAAACATGCTGCTAGAGTGTGAGGGTGCAAGACTGGAAGCCTTCTTGGAGGAGTTGCAATCTGAGATGAGTGGCTGCTGCTGGTAGCAGGAAATCCCTCTGGGAGTCAGGGCTACCCAGGGATATCTTAGGTTGAGTTCCCTAGATGCAGAACCAGACAAAGGGATTCTTGTGAGAGTGATTTTTTAGGGTAGTAAGGGAGACAGAATAAGGCAGAGGAAGAAGCCAAGCAAAGATGGTTAAGTCCAACACGACTGAAGCAACTTAGCAGCAGCAGCAGCAGCCTCCGCTGGGCTGGAAGAAGCACAAGCTGGAATCAAGATTGCCTGGAGAAATCTCAATAACCGCAGATATGCAGATGACACCATCTTTATGGCAGAAAGTGAAGAGGAACTAAAAAGCCTCTTGATGAAAGTGAAAGTGGAGAGTGAAAAAGTTGGCTTAAAGCTCAACATTCAGAAAACTAAGATCATGGCATCCAGTCCCATCACTTCATGGGAAATAGATAAGAAAACAGTGGAAACAGTGTCAGACTTTATTTTTGGGGGCTCCAAAATCACTGCAGATGGTGACTGCAGCCATGAAATGAAAAGACGCTTACTCCTTGGAAGAAAAGTTATGACCAACCTAGATAGCATATTGAAAAGCAGAGACATTACTTTGCCAACAAAGGGCCATCTAGTCAAGGCTATGGTTTTTCCAGTGGTCATGTATGGATGTGAGAGTTGGACTGTGAAGAAAGCTGAGCGCTGAAGAATTGATGCTTTTGAACTGTGGTGTTGGAGAAGACTCTTGAGAGTCCCTTGGACTGCAAGGAGATCCAACCAGTCCATCCTGAAGG
>NW_011494867.1:1034779-1048611 GCF_000754665.1 Bison bison bison
GCAAGGAGATCCAACCAGTCCATCCTGAAGGAGATCAGCCCTGGGTGTTCTTTGGAAGGAATGATGCTAAAGCTGAAACTCCAGTACTTTGGCCACCTCATGCGAAGAGTTGACTCATTGGAAAAGACTCTGATGCCGGGAGGGATTGGAGGCAGGAGGAGAAGGGAACGACAGAGGATGAGATGGCTGGATGGCATCACTGACTCGATGGACGTGAGTCTGGGTGAACTCCGGGAGTTGGTGTTGGACAGGGAGGCCTGGCGTGCTGAGAGTCATGGGGTCTCAAAGAGTCGGACACGACTGAGCGACTGAACTGCCTGATTGAGCCTCAGTCTCATCCTCTGGAGATCTCAGGAGCATAAAATGCACCACAGGGCTTATTTTAGAAACAAGGGATCTGGACTTTGTACCCCACATCAGTCGTTGTTTGGCTATGGGTGGGCCAGGGGGAGGTAGGGAAAAGAGGAGCAAAATTTCCTGGGCATCTCCAGGCAAAGCAGTTCACAGGGACTGATAACAGTTCTCCGGAGGAGTCAGCTATGAGATGCTAGCAGGCAGCACTCGTGACAGCTGGGGAATGGGTGGTTCATCCCTGTGAAAGTGTATAACCAAGAGCATTTACTGCAGGGGAACTGCTGAAGAGATGGGAGCTAGATGATGAAGATGAGAAGAGGATAATAAACTCTCCTACCAGTCTTTCAAGGAGAAATTTAAACAGCTGATTATTTCTTCTTCTTTTTTTCCTTGCCATTCCACGTGACTTACGGGACCTTAGTTCCCTGACCAGGAGTGGAACCTGTGCCCCTGCAGTGGAAACATGGCGTCCTAACCCCTGGACTGACAGGGAAGTCCCTGGTATGGTTGTAAATAATCAAAATCCAGACCTGATAGGATAACCAAATAGGTAACCCTTTCTGGAGAGCTATTAAGTGAACTTTATCATTAAGTGGCCATCTTCCCCAAAGCCTGACTTGCCTTTTCCAAATATCTTATGCAGCATTTTCCAAAGAGTGTTGCTATAGGATGTGAATATATGTATATACATGATACAGGATGTACATACATACATATATATGTGTATATATTCTATAGGATGTGATTATACGTTAATAGTAGGATATACTAGGATGGCAACCCACTGCAGGATTCTTGCCTGGGAAGTCCCGTGGACAGAGGAACCTGGTGGACTATAATCCATGGAGTCACAAAGAGTCAGACACGACTTAGCAACTAAACAACAACACAGGATGTTAACAAGTGTTGCTTCAGAAGAGCTACAGATCCACTAAATAAAGGTAAAGGGGTTTATTTTATCCCCACAACTTTAAAATAAACAGACTGAGTAAGCAAAGTGTGTATATATGTGTGGATATATATATATGCATACAATGAAATACTACTCAACCATAAAATAATGAGATATTAATGCATACTGCAACACGGATGAATCGAAAATATGCAAAATGAAAGAACTCAGGCAAAAACTACTAAATATTTTATGATTCCATTTATATGAAGTGTTCAAAATAGTTAAATCCATAGAGACAGAAAGCAAGCTCAGCTGCCAGGGGCTGGGGGTGGGAAGAATGGGGAGTGATCGCTTAATGGGTACAGGGTTTTCTTGTGAGGTGATGAAAAGGTTTTGGAACTAGAGGTACTGGTTTCTAGACATTGTGAATGCACTAAATACACTGAATTGTATGCTTTATCATAGTTAATTTTATGTCCTGTGAATTTCACCTCAATTTAAACAAAACAGCACTGAAGGACTTCCGTGGCAGTCCAGTGGTTAAGACTCTGCATTTTCAGGGCAGGGGTCATGGGTTTGATCCCTGCTTGGGGAACTAAGATCTTACATGCCGCACAGCCAGATAAGGTGAAAACAGTCAAACAAACAGTGACCCGTTTAGTGTGCTTGTTGCTAATGGGGTGTCATTGCTTCCAGGTCTTCTCAGTGGACAGGTACAGAGCTAGGGAAAAACAATTCCTACATTCACGGGGAACCTCTAGGCTAAGCTATAAAGCATTTCACACATATGTTAAGGAATCCTTTTTTCAGGCCATGCCTGCGGCTGTGGGAATCTTAGTTCCCCGACCAGGGACTGAACCTTGGCAGTGAAAGCTTAGAGTCTCAACCCCTGACACTGTTTATATACAGTTTCTCTGAGCTGAGCCTTAGTTTATACACCAGATCAATGGTCTCCATGGATATAATTGAAAGTACACTTTTTAAAAAGTTAAATACTTTTAAGGTCTGTCAGAGTGCTTCACAAGGTCTCAAGCTCCGAGAAGACAGGGTTCAGTTCTTCAATTTCAGTCATTTTCACAGTGCCTACCAGTGTGCTTTGCACATAATGTGTAGCACACATTCTGTGGATGACTTTGGATAAACCACATTATCTGGCTGAGCTGTTTGCCGATCTAATTCTGCCAGAGGCTAAGAAATAGTTAATCTGATCAGTATTTCCGGAAGATCTGTTTGGACCTACAAAAGCCCATCCTCTACTCTCCAAAAGTCTGTTATCTGGTGAAGTAATGATAACAAAAGGGCTTCCCCTGGTGACTTAGTGGTAAAGAATCCTCCTGCAATGCAGGAGACGTGGGTTCATTCCCTGGGTCAGGAAGATCCCCTTGGAGGAGGGCATAGCAAACCACTGCAGTATTCTTGCCGGGGAAGTCCAATGGACAAAGGAGCCTGGCAGGCTACAGTTTATAGGGTTGCAAAGAGTTGGAGATAACTGAAGTGCGTGAGTAAGAGCGATAACAATTGACACCATCAATTGAAGCTTCCCAGTTCCACTCATTTAATCTTTAATCTGGATCAACAACATTTAGATCATCTTTAATTTTTTTTCTTACAATGCTTTAACAAATATCCATCTCTATGGATATTTGTTAGAGATAGAGATATCCATCTCTAATTAAGAACATGTGCAGATAGGATACCTCCTTAGAAATTACTAGGTCAAATTGTGTGTGCATGTGTAATTTGAAGACATTACCAAGTTGCTCTTCACAGAGGCCATATAGATTTCCAACCTCATTGGCAGTGTACGACAATCCTTGTTCCCCATACTCTTCCCAAGATAGCTATCAAGCTTTTTGATCTTTGCCAATCTGATAGGTGAAAAACGATATCTCAGTGTGATTGTAATTTGCATTTCTTTTATTATTACAAGTGAAACTCAGAAAATAAGTGTCAGAATATGGAAGAACTGAAATCCTTGTATACTGCTGGTGGGAATATAAAATGGTACAGCTACTATGGAAAACATTATGATGGTTGCTCAAAAAATTAAAGGCGGAATTATCATATGATCCAGGAATTTCACTTTTGGTATACATCCAAAGGCACTGAAACCAGGAACTCAAAGAGATATTTGTAAACCCGTGTTCAGAGCATCTTTGTTCACAATAGCCAAAACATGGAAACAACCCAAGTGTCCAGCAACAGATGAATGGATAAAATGTGGTGCATATCAGTGTATACAATAGAATATTATTCAGCCTACAAAAAGAAGGAAATCCTGACGCATGCCATAACATGGATGAACACTGAGGACATTATGCTAAGTGAAATAAGCCAGGCACAAAAGGACAAATATTGTCTTCATACTTTCATGCCTTGGTAGTCAAATTCAGAGAGACACAAAGTAGACTGCTGATTGTCAGGGACTGGGAGGAGAGGAATATGTAGGGAGTAATAGCTTAATGGATACATAGATTTAGTTTGGGAAAACCAAAAAATTATGAAGATAAATGGTAGTGTTTACCATATGACAACTTGAATGTACTTAATGCCACTGAACTGTACAATTAAAAATCAAGACCACTATGAGGTACCATTTCACACCAGTCAGAATGGCTGCGATCCAAAAGTCTACAAATAATAAATGTTGGAGAGGGTGTGGAGAAAAGGGAACCCTCTTACACTGTTGGTGGGAATGCAAACTAGTACAGCCACTATGGAGATCAGTGTGGAGATTCCTTAAAAAACTGGAAATAGAACTCCCTTATGATCCAGCAATCCCACTGCTGGACATACACACTGAGGAAACCAGAAGGGAAAGAGACACGTGTACCCCAATGTTCATCGCAGCACTGTTTATAATAGCCAGGACATGGAAGCAACCTAGATGTCCATCAGCAGATGAATGGATAAGAAAGCTGTGGTACATATACACAATGGAGTATTACTCAGCCATTAAAAAGAATACATTTGAATCAGTTCTAATGAGGTGGATGAAACTGGAGCCTGTTATACAGAGTGAAGTAAGCCAGAAGGAAAAACACCAATACAGTATACTAACGCATATATATGGAATTTAGAAAGATGATAACAATAACCCTGTGTACGAGACAGCAAAAGAGACACTGATGTATGGAACAGTCTTATGAACTCTGTGGGAGAGGGAGAGGGTGGGAAGATTTGGGAGAATGGCATTGAAACATGTAAAATATCATGTATGAAACGAGATGCCAGTCCAGGTTCAATGCACGATACTGGATGCTTGGGGCTAGTGCACTGGGATGACCCAGAGGGAGGGTATGGGGAGGGAGGAGGGAGGAGGGTTCAGGATGGGGAGCACATGTATACCTGTGATGGATTCATTTTGATATTTGGCAAAACAAATACAATTATGTAAAGTTTAAAAATAAAAATAAAAAAAATAAAATAAAATATCCATTATAATAAAAAAAATGGTTAAGATGGTAAATTTTATGTTATGTATATTTTACTACAATTTTTTAAGGATTTTTTTAATGTGGATCATTTTAAAACTCTTTATTGAATTTGTTACAATATTGCTCCTATTTTATTTTTTGGCTTTTTGACTGTGGGCATGTGGGATCTTAGCTTCCCAAGCAGGGATCAAACATGCAGCCGCTGCCTTGGAAGGTGAAGCCATAACCACTGGACCACCAGGGACGTCCCTACCGTAATTTTTTTTAAAAAGGGTGAAGCTACTCAAGCTGTGACTCAATGTCACAGCCATTTGTTTCCTTCTCTGTGAACTGTTTGTGTTCTTTTCACATGTCCCATTGTTCCTTGGTAATTTTACTGATTTACAGAGCACTTTGTATTAGCCTTTTCTACCTGATATAAATTGCAAAATTTTCTTCCACTTTTCTGTTGACTTGGTTTTTGTTGTGGTTTTGGTTTTCAGCTAGGTATGCTGTACACATATGACTGAACTTTAAAAAAGCATTTTATAAATTAGAAGTTTGGGATTAACATTGTGTGTGTGTGTGTGTGTGTGTGCGCACGCGCGTGTGCACTCATTGTGTCTGACTCTCTGTGACCCGTGCACTGTAGCCCACCAGGATCCTCTCTCTATGGAATTTTCCAGGCAAGAATACTAGAGTGGGTTGCCATTTCCTCCTCAATATATACACACTGCTGCTGCTGCTAAGTCGCTTCAGTCGTGTCCGACTCTGTGGGACCCCATAGACGGCAGCCTACCAGGCTCCCCCGTCCCTGGGATTCTCCAGGCAAGAACACTACTATACATAAAATAGGTAAACAGCAAAGACCTGCTATATAACATAGGGAACTATACTCAATATTGTGTAATAACCCCTAATGGAAAAGAATCTGAAAAAAGCCCTTATGTGACACTGTACAGGAGACAGGGATCAAGACCATCCCCAAGAAAGAGAAATGCAAAAAGGCAAAATGGCTGTCTGAGGAGGACTTACAAATAGCTGTGGAAAGAAGGGAAGCAAAAAGCAAAGGAGAAAAGGAAAGATATACCCATTTGAATGCAGAGTTCCAAAGAATAGCAAGGAGAGATAAGAAAGCCTTCCTCAGAGATCAATGCAAAGAAATAGAGGAAAACAATAGAATGGGAAAGACTAGAGATATCTTCAAGGAAATTAGAGATACCAATGGAACAAACATTTCATGTAAAGACGGTCACAATAAAGGACAGAAATTGTATGGACCTAACAGAAGCAGAAGATATTAAGACATGGCAAAAATACACAGATCAGTTCAGTTCAGTTGCTAAGTCGTGTCCGACTCTTTGCCACCCCATGAATCACAGCACGCCAGGCCTCCCTGTCCATCACCAACTACCAGAGTTCACCCAAACTCATGTCCATCCAGTCGGTGATGCCATCCAGCCATCTCATCGTCTGTCGTCCCCTTCTCCTCCTGCCCCCAATCCCTCCCAGCATCAGAGTCTTTTCCAATGAGTCAACTCTTCCATGAGGTGGCTTAAGTACTGAAGTTTCAGCTTTAGCATCAGTCCTTCCAAAGAAATCCCAGGATTGATCTCCTTTAGAATGGACTGGTTGGATCTCCTTGCAGTCCAAGGAACTCTCAAGAGTCTTCTCCAACACCACATCCATAAGCATCAATTCTTCAGCACTCAGCTTTCTTCACAGTTCAACTCTCACATCCATATATGACCACTGGAAAAACCATAGCCTTGACTAGACGGACCTTTGTTGACAAAGTAATTAATGTCTCTGCTTTTTAATAGGCTATCTAAGTTGGTCATAATTTTCCTTCCAAGGAGTAAGCGTCTTTTCATTTCATGGCTGCAATCACTATCTGCAGTGATTCTGGAGCCCAAAAAAATAAAGTCTGACATTGTTTCCACTGCTTCCCCATCTATTTCCCATGAAGTGATGGGACCAGATGCCATGATCTTAGTTTTCTGAATGTTGAGCTTTAAGCCAACTTTTTCACTCTCCACTTTCACTTTCATCAAGAGGCTTTTTAGTTCCTCTTCACTTTCTGCCATAAAGGTGATGTCATCTGCATATCTGAGGTTATTGATATTTCTGCTGGCAATCTTGATTCCAGCTTGTGCTTTTTCCAGCCCAGCGTTTCTCATGATGTACTCTGCATAGAAGTTAAATAACCAGGGTGACAATATACAATACACAGAAGAAGTATACAAAAAAGATCTTCATGACCCAGATAATCATGATGGTGTGATCACTCACCTAGAACCGGAACGTGAAGTCAAGTGGGCCTTAAGAAGCATCACTACGAACAAAGCTAGTGGAGGTGATGGAATTCCAGTTGAAGTAATTCAAATCCTAAAAGATGATGCTGTGAAAGTGCTGCACTCAATATGCCAGCAAATTTGGAAAACTCAGCAGTGGCCACAGGACTGGGAAAGTCAGTCTTCATTCCAATCCCAAAGAAAGACAATGCCAAGGAATGCTCAAACCACCACACAACTGCACTCATCTCACACTTTAGTAAAGTAATGCTCAAAATTCTCCAGGCCAGGCTTCAACAGTACATGAACTGTGAACTTCCAGATGTTCAAACTGGGTTTAGAAAAGGGAGAGGAACCAGAGAGCAAATTGCCAACATCTGTTGGATCATCGAAAAAGCAAGAGAGTTCCAGAAAAACAGCTATTTCTGCTTTATTGACTATGCCAAAGCCTTTGTGTGGATCACATGAAACTGGAAAATTCTGAAAGAGATGGGAATACCAGACCACCTGACCTGCCTCTTGAGAAATTTGTATGCAGGTCAGGAAGCAACAGTTAGAACTGGACATGGAACAACAGACTGGTTCCAAATAGAGAAAGGAGTACTCAAGGCTGTATTTTGTCATCCTGCTTATTTAACTTGTATGCAGAGTACATCATGAGAAACGCTGGGCTGGAGGAAGCACAAGCTGGAATCAAGATTGCCAGGAAAAATATCAAAACCTCAGATATGCAGATGACACCACACTTATGGCAGAAAGCAAAGAACTAAAGAGCCTCTTGATGAAGTGAAAGAGGACAGTGAAAAAGTGGGCTTAAAACTCAACATTCAGAAAACTAAGATCATGGCATCCAGTCCCATCACTTCATGGCAAATAGATGGGGAAACAGTGGAAACAGTGGCTGACTTTATTTTGGGGGGCTGCATAATCACTGTGGATGGTGACTGCAGCCATGAAATTAAAGACACTTTCTCCTTGGAAGAAAAGTTATGACCAACCTAGAGGGCATACTAAAAAGCAGGGACATTACTTTGCTAACAAAGGTCCATCTAGTGAAAGCTATGGTTTTTCCAGTAGTCATGTATGGATGTAAGAGTTGGACTATAAAGAAAGCTGCACATGGAAGAAATGATGCTTTTGAACTGTGGTGTTGGAGAAGACTCTTGATAGTCCCTTGGACTGCAAAGAGATTCAACTAGTCCATCCTAAAGGAGATCAGTCCTGACTGTTCATTGGAAGGACTGATGCTGAAGTTGAATCTCCAATACTTTGGCCACCTAATGTAAGAACTGACTCATTGGAAAAGACCCTGATGCTGGGAAAGATTGAAGGCAGGAGGAGAAGGAGATGACAGAGGATGCGATGGTTGGATGGCATCACTGACTCAATGGACACGAGTTTGAGTAAACTCCAGCTTGGTGATGGACAGGGAGGCCTGGCATGCTGCAGTCCATGGGGTCGAAAAGAGTTGGACACAACTGAGCTACTGAACTGAACTGAAGGGGAGAGGTGGTAGAGAATCTGCCTGTCATTGCAGGAGGCACAAGAGATGCAGGTTCAATCCCTGGGTTGGAAAGATCCCCTGGAGAAGGAAATGGCAACCCACTCCAGTATTCTTGCCTGGAAAATTCCATGGACAGAGGAGCCTGGTGGGCTATAGTCCATGGGGTTGCAAAGAGTTGGACATGACTGAGCAGAGCACACACACATGTATGCATAACTGAATCTCTTTGCTGTACACTTGAAACTAACACATTGTAAATCAACTATACTTGAGCAAAAAAAACCCAAAACATTTTATTATGTAAAACTTTAAATACTGTGCATGCACAAGTAGAAAAAAAATGTTAAAATGAACTTGTCCAAGTGACCATCTGCTCTCCCAGGTTCAATAATTACCACTTTAGCCTGCCTTGTGTCTATACCTTTACCCCAACCAGGAATTATTTTGAAGCAAACCTCAGACATCATTCCATAAATAAGATTTCGGTATATATCACTAAACGAAATCTCTTAAGCACACACACACACACAACTAACTATAATATCATTAATACACTTAAAACGAATAATAATTATTCAACATCCAATGGTTTGTGTTCAAACTTCCACTCTTCTCATGCAATTTTTTTCAGTTTGTTGGAATTATGAGTCAAACAAAGTCCATACATTGCAATTGGTTAATATAGCTTGTTTTAATTTACAGATTCTCCTCTGTCTTAAAATTTTTTTCAATGTATTCATTGAAGAAATTGTGTCATTTGTCCTATAGAGTTTCTCACTGAATTTTTTAGATTGCATCCCCATAGTTTCAAATAAAACATTCCTCTCAAATACCTGTACTTTCTGTACATTGGTAGTTGTCAGATTTGGGGTGATTTATTTTTTCACCACTACTTTCTGAATATTTCACTTCCGTCAGGGGTCCATTATCTGTCTTCATTTTTCATATTGGTAGCCATTGGTGATTTTTTTTAACTAGATCCAGAGCTAAGTTAATATTTGAGCAGATGGTTCTCCAACTGTCCCTATACCATTTATAGAATAATTCATCTTTCCTCTCCCTTATTTGAAATGTATCTTTACCATATGTCAATTTCTGTGAGTATCTGAGTTTATTTGTAGACTTGCAGGTCTATATATTGATCTATTACAGTATTCTAAAGGTATGTTTATAATATGTTTAATATCTGAGAGGACATTCACTACTGCATACTATTAGTTTTTCAAAAATTTCCTGACTCATGATTAAATAAAATTCATGTTTCTTTGCCCATTTGGGCCTCCTCTCTCTCCTTTAGAGTGTGTTGTGTACTTGCATAAACCAGACCTCCTTAGGAGATAACCTTCCTTAATCTCGTAAGTGGTCATGATGACACACCAGTTGCTTTGTACATGAACATCTGGGGTCTGTCAATATGTCATCTGATGAATAACCTTTTGTCTCAAGAACTTATATAATTGTGCTTTGACTTCTGATGGGCAGAGCAGTCCTCAGGTTGCCTCAAATAGATTTTTCCATTTCTTTCTTAGATTTGACAATTGATTGATTTTTTTTTAACTGTTGGCACTAATCTTGCTTATTATTTTTCAAATGAATTTTTTAAAAAGATTTCTTTATTGGCTGTGGTGGGTCTTTATTGCACTCTCCTTGCAGTGGCTTTTCTTGTGGCAGAACACGGCTCTCAGCATGTGGGCTTCGGTAGCTGTGGCTTGCAGGCTGCAGAGTGCTGGCTTAATAGTTGTAGAGCTTGTTCAGCAACATGTGGGATCTTCCCTGACTAGGGATCTAATCAATGTCCCCTGCATTGCAAGGCAGATTCTTACCCACTGGACTATCAGGGAAGCCCTCCAAATGAATTTTTAAAATAAACTGACCTGCTCCTCTTCCTCCCTCTCCAAAAAAAAAAAAAAACAAATGCTGCTGGTATTTGTACTGTGATCACATTAAATATCCAGATTGACTTGATTTCTTTTTGACAGTCTTTCTATCCAACATCATTTTTTTTTCCATTTACTCTTTATAACAGCTCTACAAGAAGAGTCTCTTATTATGGCCATTCTGTTATTATTATCGCCATTTTACAGATCACAGAACTGTGTAGTTTGCTGGGGTTCACACAGACGGTTAGGTGTGGGAGCTGACCTTTCTGGGTCAACCAGAAAGCAGGGGAGGGAGGGAGCCACCTCCTCTTTGCATCTTGCTACTTAGTTGCAGTTTGCCTCCAAAGCCCTAGGGCTCCTCTGTCTCCTTCACTTCCTGGTCCACTGCTTCCCTTGCTGTGGATGGTCAACAGCAAAGGTAGGCTTTTAAGTCAATGACGCCAATTCAAGTGTGACATGAGGGGTGATGTTCGCAGGTGGCTGTGCAGCTGAGGCAGCTGGGGAGAACCTTGAGGAGGAAGGAAAACTCAAGGTAGACTTCAAACAGTCGGGCAGAATTTGGATGGGTGGAGAGGATAGGAAATCACAACTAGCAAGAGGAAATGGGTAAAAAGCAATTTGACATCTAACTGGGAGATAGTTGGGTGATGATGGGAGCTCCTGTGGGAGTTGTGGGATAGAGAGGTTCCCTGCGCTGCCCATGAAATGACACCTTCCGGGTAATCTGCTAACAGACATTTGGGTGATGGGTGTGAACACAAAGAGACTCACCCCTTCTGCCTGCGAGGGAAAGCCACCACGGCATGCGACTCAGGTGCAGAGGCAAAGTCCTCAAGGAAGGACTGGCAGCTGGGCTTAGGGGCAGAGCGTGGCGTTGTATGTGGATTACTTACCCCCCTGTAGTCTGTGACAGGCTTCCCAGGTGGCGCAGCGGTTAAGAATCTGCCTGCCAATGCAGGAGATGCAAGAGATGCAGCTTCGATCCCTGGGTTGGGAAGATCCCCTGCAATAGGAAATGGCAACCCAGTCCAGTATTCTTGCCTGGAGAATCTCATGAACAGAGTAGTCTGGCGGGCTACGTACGGTCCATGGGGTCGCAAAGAGTCAGACATGACGGAGCACGCATGCACTATAGTCTGTGACAGGTATGCAAATCAAAAAACTAAAAAACAGAAAAGCATTCAAGCATTCACCAGAGAGGTCAACATTAGTCAGGGTCCAATGCCTCTGGTGTCCTCTGGGCTACGTGCCCAAGGACCTAGCAATAACTCACCCTTTGGCCTTTGGTGGATGGGAGGGAGGCTGGAGCCTGGGGCCCCAGGGCTCACCGCTTATATCCATTTTGTCAAAGATAAACAAAAACATCTTAATAGTTAACAAACAAAAAATCTTAATAATTGACTGAAAAATAAACAAAGCAGGCACTGGTTAAAGTGGTAAGGACAGATTTTAACCAATATATTATTGATAAACACTGCAACTTGGATTTACACAGAGGTGACTGGGCACGTTAAAGGGAGAATGAAGAAGTATGGAGGGAGGTGAGCAGAGAAGTGAAAAAGTACAAAGAGTTGGTCAGTGTAAATACTGATTAGGTCAGCTGTATCTGTTAGCTGGCAAGTATTGAAGTTAGGATTCTGCTCTCCCACAGAGGCCCTATTCTTTCCAGTAATTATATTTCAAAGGACTGGCTTTCAGGTCCTTGAGAAAGACACATAATACATATACATTTAATGCACACCTTAAAGGGAAAGGAAGAAGTCATAACTGTAAGCCTTTTTAGTAAACGCTCTAAGAAGGGGTGGGGGGTACTTATAACTGGTATTGGCTAGAATAAACAGTGAATGTTTGAGCTTTATCAGACAGGCACTTAGGGTGGGTAGAGCCATCCCAGGGATGTGGCCTTGAGATGTTAGAAACTATGTTACTGTGTTTAAGTCTTTTAATGTGGGGGAGGTTGTGTGTGTTAGTCGCTCAGTCCTCAGTCGTGTCCAGCTCTTTGTGGCCCCATGGACTGTAGCCTGCAAGGCTCCTCTGTCCATGGAATTCTCCAGGCAAGGAGACTGGAGTGGGTAGGCATTCCCTTCTCCCGGGGATCTTCCCAACTCAGGGATCAAACCCTGGTCTCCTGCACTGCAGGCAGAGTCTTTACTGTCTGAACCACCAGGGAGGAGGGTGGATAAAGTCATCTGTGTTGAGAGTACAGTTTTTTTGGTTTTGGGTGGGGGGTGGTTTTGTGGCTGTGCTGTGTGGGGATGTGATCTTAGTTCCCTGACTAGGGACTGAACTGCAGTGGACCAGTGGAGTCCTAACCAAGAGTATAGTTTTTATAGGCCAAGGTTGAGACATATTGGAGAAGAGGGCCTACAGGAGCCTGGTTAGATTTTGGTGGAGCAGAGAACTTGATCATCTCACAGCTGAAAGGGTCTGAGATCGTGCCGGAGAGTGAAGGTCACCAAGTTTCCTCCTGGAGTTCTATAGCTCCCAGAACATCAGGATAGCAAGTGGTTAAGGGTCTACCCAGGTAGGTGTGGTGTGAGAGTCACTTTCAGATACCTGACAAGTCAAGAATCCACCTTCTCACCTCTCAATCCCACAGCCTGTTATAGGTCATAGAACACCTGGAAGCAGAGGATTCTACAGAGCTGACCCTATCCTAGAGGTCTGAGATCTCAACCCCTGGCTTGCATCCATAGTTTGGGGAGTAGTACCAGGTATACCCTACAAGCTCCCCTTTGGAACAGAAAACCTTACCAGCTTTGAAGAGAATGCTAAAGGCTAAGGACTGGGACATCTTTCAGGCTCATGTGGAAAGTGAAAGTCATTCAGTCATGTCTGACTCTTTGCGACCCCATGGACTAGACAGTCCATGAAATTCTCCAGGCCAGAATACTGGAGTGGGTAGCCTTTCCCTTCTCCAGGGGATCTTCCCAACTCAGGAATTGAACCCAGGTCTCCCACATTGTGGGCAGATTCTCTACCAGCTGGGCCACAAGGGAAGCCCAAGAATACTGGAGTGGGTAGCCTATCCCTTCTCCAGCAGATCTTCTCAACCCAGGAATTGAACCAGGGTCTCTGAAAAAAACGAGGCAATATTCTCAGGAATCTGATTCTCCTTGCTCCAAGTAACTGACCATGGTATTGAATACTAATTATTCAGGGAACACCCACAGTTAACTCAGGGCTTCTGCAGGAGCATATCAAGGAGGAAACATTCTCTATCTGAAGGGCTGAGCCTCTCAATTGCATGGAAAAAGCAAGCCTTCTTTTAAAAATATACTAGCTGGGAAGGTACTGAAATCCCAGAACTCCTTGACAAGGCCCAGGTATAGGCCTAATTTGGGGCAAATTCTAGCATCAGGAGTTCACTATTCACCTTGTATATCTTGAATAAAGAGGAACTACAAACATTTAAGCCACCCCTGGTGGCTCAGACGGTAAAGCGTCTGTCTACAATGCAGGAGACCAGGGTTCGATCCCTGGGTTGGG
>NW_011494867.1:1048711-1050128 GCF_000754665.1 Bison bison bison
ATGTGGAAAGTGAAAGTCATTCAGTCATGTCTGACTCTTTGCGACCCCATGGACTAGACAGTCCATGAAATTCTCCAGGCCAGAATACTGGAGTGGGTAGCCTTTCCCTTCTCCAGGGGATCTTCCCAACCCAGGGATCAAATCCACATTACTGGTGGATTCTTCACCAGCTGAGCCACGTGGAAGTCCAAGAATACTGGACTGGGTAGCCCTTCTCCAGATCTTCCCCACCCAGGAATCAAACCAGGGTCTCATGCATTGCAGGTAGATTCTTTACCAATTGAGCTCTCAAAGAAGCCCTCAGGTTCATGTAGTATTTTCCTTTTACTGTATCAACTGATTGATTTATTTAAATTAAAAAGAACGTTTTTGAGGAGCCTGGTAGGCTGCAGTCCATGGGGTCGCTAAGAGTCGGACACGACTGAGCGACTTCACTTTCACTTTTCACTTTCATGCACTAGAGAAAGAAATGGCAACCCACTCCAGTGTTCTTGCCTGGAGAATCCCAGGGACGGGGCAGCCTGATGGGCTGCCGTCTGTGGGGTCGCGCAGAGTCAGACACGACTGAAGCGACTTAGCAGCAGCAGCCTGAAACCCCACTTTCTATGGCCTGGCTCCTCTGAGATTCATATTATCCCACAGCAGGCTCCTCCCACGGGAGGGGTATGGGTCAGCTGTGTTTAAACAAACTCTCCAGGAGAGTCTGATAGACGCTTGTTAAAGAATCAGCGACTTACAGGCCTCCCTCTGCCAGAGGCGATAAAGCTTGGAGGGCAACTGGGAGTTTCATTAACAATTTGAGGTGGATCTGGAAACTGGGGAAAGCACGTGCTAAGAGAAGACATAGAAAAATATTGAAAATGGTTAACACTTTGCTTTATGTATATACTGTGCCCTAAACAGTAGGGAGCTAAGGGAGTCAGCTAGAAAGAGAGTGGGTCGGACTGGAATTATCAATAGAAGGTCCCCAGGGGGGTGAGCACTCCAGGAAACCGAGACACTCGGTCTCCTTTTCCCAGGTAGGGAAACCCCACGCCCACGTGGGGTGATTTTTCTCCCTCCTGGGCGCAGCGGCCTCACCGCAGCTCCGGCTTGCGGAGCCCGGGCAGGAAGCCAAGCTAGCCTCAGGTCAAGGCTCTTTCCGCGAGAATGGTAACCGTCCCCAGCGTGAGGCTCTCGGGCCAGAGGCTTCGCCTGCAGCCCTGCGCGGCTGCAGCGGACCACAGCCGTGTGAGAGGCATCCTCCGCTGCTGGGTGCCCCCTCGAAGTCCAGGTATTCAGCCCCGGCACAGCGCGTCGCACACCCCACACCCTGTCTCCGCCGTCGGTACCCCGGCCTCAAGGGAGTGGAAACCTCCCATCCCCCTCCCCTCCCGCGCTGTAGACGGGGCTGAATACCTGGACTTCGAGGGGGCAC
>NW_011494867.1:1050407-1056574 GCF_000754665.1 Bison bison bison
GCCACAGGCTGTCTTTGCACCATCAGCAGCTCTCTCCTCTTTCCCCTACCTGGCACTGCCCCCAAGCCATCCACAGTGGCCCAGTTCTCTCTGATGAGACCTAACAGCCTGACCTCGTTCCCACTTCGGAGAAACCGAGGCTTGGCACAAACCAGGAACTTAGCCAAGTCCATGCCCCAGCCCTGTGGGGCTGGTCTGAGCCCTTGCCTTGGCATGAGGGAGTCATTTCTTCCCTCCAGTCATTCCTCTGTGACTGGACCAAACTTCCCAGTTGCCTGCTGCAGCTCTCTGCTGAGCTCACTTTAGTCTCCCTTTTGGCGTTTTCCCACTTCTGTTTCCCCCTTCTCCTTCCTGTATTTAATTTCTGGCCTCCTTTGCCTGTAGAGTCCCCCACCCATCACTCATTTACTCGTTAGCCTTTTGATTTCTATTTCTTGCCAACTGCATCCATCTCCCATCTTGCCTCTTGCTTTCAGCTACAGTGAAACACTGAAGAACAGAGTCTAAGGTGGTGTTGGGGGAAAGGGCAGAGGTGCTGGTGGTGGGAAGGGAGTGGCAGCCTCTTTCAGCTAAAGCTGCCGAGGGGGCTCAGGGCACTCTGGAGTCCCTCAGTAAGTCAGTCCTAGCCAGTGATGCACACTCCCATCTTGTCTTTGGGACAGTTGTCTGGAAGCTGGTTGGTCATTTCTTCCTCTCATTACGCGTGGTGGACTCCACCATCCCTCCGAGATGGAGGGAACCTCCTACATTGGTGGAGATGGTGGCATAAGAGAAGTCTGGGAGACCACACCCCTAACCCTTATCTTGCTTCTGCTGCTAACTTTGGAGATGGTTGGCGGCAAAGGGAATGATGCTGCTAGGTGCCCCCTGAGCTCTTTGTGGAGGAAGACATAGTGACTGTAGGTGGTGATCTCAAGTTTAGTCGTGGTGTTCAGGGTTTGAAGGAAAGAGGGAGCCAGGGCTCAGAGAGGTGGTGGAGACTTGCCTGTATCTGGTTTTTTTTCTTTTGGTTTAGTTTTGTTTTCTTATCTTCCTTTGGCAGATTTGCCTATGGGTCGATCCCTTCCTAGCCCAGTTTTCAGCTTCTCAGTGGGAAGTTGGGGGAGGGAGGGAAATCTGTGAGCCATCACGAAGGCAGGCTCTGGGAGTTCCACTGGGGTCCTGAATGAGCAATCTTGATCTGAACCAGATGGTTCCCTGCTTCAGCACCCCCTCTCTCATCCCTCCCCCTTGGCTGTGAATAGGACGTCTTTAACCCTGTAACTTGAGAATGGAGGTAGGGGGGCCAGGGGGCCAACTGTCTGTGTGCGTGTTTATGTCTGCATCTGCGCTCACCATGTGAGCTTGCCAGGGGCCTGTGGGAGTGACCCTACGTGGGAGTGCAGTGCCGGGATGTGCTGTGGCATGCTCACAGCCCTCTAGGAACTTTCCCAGCCCAGAGCCCACATGGGGTCAACTTCTCAGCTGCTAAGAACCGCTGGGTGTGGCCTCATGGTCCATTTCCCTACAAGCCAAACCTCTGGACCTGAAAGATGCCTCAGGCGAGGATCACTCTTCTTTTGAAAACTACCTGCAGTTATGTGGAGTCTCAAAGAGCAGCCTGGGGTGGGGTGGGTTTCCTAGAATTGGGAGTTCCCGATTCCGAACTTGGAAAGAGAGGAGCTGGCGAGGGGAGGAGGAGCTGATTCCTTTGCTTCATTCTGTACCCCATCCTGTCTTGTGTATTGTGTACTTGATTTTGACCTCTTCCCCTCCGCCCCCGTTAGACTGTGAAAGTCCTTCAGATGTGCCCTTGTTTCTGAAATATCACCCCGCGGCTCGGTCCTTGGCACAGAGTAGGTGCTCAGTAATCCCCCTGAAGAGCTGTGTAAGGCGCATTTTGCTGGGCCCCACTCCCAGACATTTCTGATTCAGGCAGTCTGGGTGTGGCCTGAGATTTTATTTCTATCCGGCTTCCTGACCATAGCACTTGAGAACCACTGGTTTGGGGCCATGAGAGTTGCCTGGGTGATTAATCCAGGCCCATGTAAAGTCTTCAGAGAGGCTGCCCCCCACCTGGCTTCCCCACCCAGGACTGTTCTGGCAGCTTCCCTGGGCTGGTCTTTTCCTGCCATTCCCATGCTTTCCAGTGTTGGCTAGATTAATGGTCAGGGTGACTTGAGGGCCTGAGCTCCCAGTCCCCCTGTAACCACATAGCAGACACTGTGCTGTGGCCATTTGAAGGAAGGACCCCCCACCCCAACCACAAAGCAGGACGTTTAGGCACCAGGGCTTTGGGGAAGGACATGGGGAAGCAGACCCTGAACCAGGCACTCATCTGCCCTGTCCCTGAGACTGAGCAGGTTGGGTGCTGGCCATGGCTGCACACTGGACAGGATGCCTGGGACTCTGAAACTGAGACAAACAGGAGGAACCCCTTACATTGTGCTTTAACTTTGCCACGCATTTTTTCACGTACTGTTTTTCAGGAGGTTTATAAGGCAGAGGTAGACCCAGGTGGGGTTACTAAGAAACAGAGATACTCTGTGGGTCACACAACAGGCCCAGGGCTCATGATTTCAACCCGCCGAAAGAGCATCTGCTAACCCAGGAGCTGTGAATAGCTGGAGTGATGGCTGCTGTTCCCTGAGTGGTTACTTCTAGCCAGGCACCTGGCTGGATGTTCTTGCATGTAGGCGCGTCACATTCTCACAGCAGCGTTGCAGGGTTAGCACAGATGAAGAACTGAGGCTTACAGAACTTAAGAGACTTGCCCATAAACTCAGCTGGTAAGTGGAGCATATGGAAGCCAGACAGGGTCTTTCTGACCCCGTGCTTTTTGTCCCTCACTGCCTGTCTTGCCCAGGAAACCTGTAATTGGCCTTTGAGTTGTCTGCCCACAAAGCCTGGTGAATTTATTGAGTCTGGAACTCTGCCAGCTGTTGTGGAGGAGAGGATGACCAAGTCTCTGTCCACCGGGAGGAGGGTAAGAGAGGTACTCCGATGTCCGCGGTGGGAGGCAGAAGGGGTAGCTGGGGGCTTGTGGGTTTAGAGGAGGAGAGGTCATCCCCAAAGAGGGCTCAGAAGGGGACTCTGGGTTGGGCCCTGAAGGGGAAGGCAGAGTTCCAGCAGTGCCTGCAGGCCGGGGAACGTACTGGCCAGCAGGGGAAGGAGGGACCATAACGGCGTTTTCAGGGCATTTTCCCTTTTGGTTGGAGCATAGGAGAGGTATTTTAAAAAGAAGTTTGGTTACAAGCAACACCTTGCTGACTTTGGTAGGAAAGGACTTCATTGGAAGGCTATGGGAACTCCTAGAATCTGAGGAATGACTCGAGACCCGAGTCCCCTGCAGGGTCTTTTTTTGAAAGCAATTATTCGTCTTTTTTTCCTTCTAAATAGGTCTTTAAGAAATTATTTATTTATTTTATGTTTGGCTGTGCTGGATCTCCATTGCTGCTCGCAGGCTTTCTCTCGTTGCAGAGAGCGGGGCTGCTCTCCAGCTGCGGTGCGCAGGCTTCCCTCGCTGCAGTGGCTTCTCCTGTTGTGGAGAACAGGCTCTAGGGCATGCGGGCTTCAGTAGTCGTGGTGCATGGGCTTGGTTGCTCCGTGGCAGGTGGAATCTTCCCAGACCAGAGATCAAACCCGTGTACCCTGCATTGGCAGGCAGATTCTTAACCACTGGACCACCAGGGAAGTCCCCCTCCAGGGTCTTGGAGTAGGTATGTCAGGAGCCAAAGGCCAGCCTCTTCAGGGTACCACTGGGGCCAGGATAACTGTTCCAGCTATACTGTGGGATTTTGTCACCATAGGTTGGGAGTCATATCCCAGGGAGGAGATGTCTGGTTGGCCCAGACTGGGCCATGCCTCCTCCCTTGGCCAGGGAAGGGCTGGTGACACAGTAGGCAGTCCCCCCAAACCGTATCCAAAAATTGGAGTCCCCAGAAGAAGAGGCAGTAGAGATTGCAAGAGATCAATCCCAGCACAGTGTTCAGTGAGGACTTAACTCGGCAGACGGCAGACAGAGGGCTTGTTTCCGACAAGTTTCTGAGCAGGCAGAGGGCAGCTGGTAGCAGGGTATGGCTGGGTCATAAGGAGACAAGGAAAGAAGGGAGGGAGGAAATGGAAAACTAGTTAGGGTCCAGGTGAGAAGTAATGAAGACTGGAACTTGGCAGTAAAAATGCAAAGAAGGGACTGATTCTAGAGAACTATGAAAGTAGGTATCTTCTGGAACAGAGAGTAAGTTGACTGGGGTTAGACACTTCCTTGCCTGGGTGAAGTCAGGTCCTTTAGCTGAAGTGGAGCAGTCAGGAGGAGGAGGAGTTTGCAGGAGATGAAGCATCCTTGCTTTGGAGGAGCTGTGTGCAGGACGCTGACAGCGCGCCCGGAAGCCTGGTTAGCTTGTTACTCTGGACTCCACGCTGCCTGCCTGAGGTTTGGGGCCTCAGCCCTGGGCGGGTGGGGCCCCACAGCCTCAGGGGCCCAGTTCATTCTGAAAGCAACTGGGGCTTTGTGGTCCATGCTCAGCATGCCTGCGTCTCTTCTTGTCTCTCCATTTCCGCCGAGGGTGGCCTTCGCCTTCCTCACCCTTCCCCGCTCTCAGTTTCCATGCCCCAACTTTCCCCCACCGTGTTGTCCCAGTATCTGAGCCCTTACCAACTAAAGGAGCTGGCCCAGCTCTCTGGGGACCTGGGTTTTAAGATTTTCCCCTCTTTTCTTTAGCAACAAGTTCTCACTATTAGGGCAGATATCTGCAAATGACATTTTGCACAGAGAGAAGGTGAACTTTGCCTGCTAGCTGAGGAGAACAGGCATTTCCTCCAGTTATGCTGGGCTTACCAGGGATGCCTGTATGTGTTCCTAAGCAGCCATTCTGGGGCACCTCTTGGTGCTTATTTATAAATCATGACTGTAATTACAGCGTATTGTCAGTCACACTTTTACGTTGCCATTGCAGACCTCTCCTAAGGCTCCAGGGCATAGGCTGGGCTTTGGGCCACCCCAACTTTCTAGCTGAGAACTGGAGAGGTTTCCTGCTTCAGGAATGGGAGAAGGACTTCCCCGGTGGTTCAGTGGTTAAGATTCCATGCTTCCACTGCAGGGGGCTTGGGTTCGATCTGTGGTTGAGGAACTAAGATCCCACATGCCACTCAGCCAAAAAATTAAATAAATATATAAGAAGAAAGTGAGGAAGGGAGCAGGGTTCTCTGTGAGGTGGGGCAGGAGGAGTGATGCTGAAGGGCACTTATCCCTGCAGGTTTTCAGAGAGGATCATCTTCCTGGGGTGAAGACTGTCCCCCTCAGTTATAGCTGTTAGCATTCAAATGAGTGTGCTTTTAAAAAAAATTAATTTATTTTTTATTGAATTATATAATTATAATTATATAATTACTTTACAGAATTTTGCTGTTTTCTGTCAAACCTCAACATGAATCAGCCATAGTGGATGTAGTAGTTTTGCCATGCATGATATGAACACAGTGCCTGCTACCCGTGTACAATAAGGTGAACTAGGAACAAGAGAAATCTAGAGACAAATGTAATTTTTCCTTATTTTGCTGTCAGTACTAAATTTGTATTGTGAAATAATCATATTAAAACAACAGTTCTGCTATCAGATGTTGAAAAACATCCTCAAAGGGCTTCTTCCTTAAGGAGGATGTGACTGCAAATGAGGAAGCTCAGAGAGGGAAAGGGGTTGACTGACATCCCCCCCTGGCTGCTGAGGTGGGGGAGCGGGTAGCACAGGCGTCTCCTGCCTGGAGGGGCGTCTCTCCTGGTTTGATCATGCTTTCCCGTGCGCATGCTTTTTCCTTGTCTCCCCTTCTCTTCTTCCCTAGGCTCAGGGTGGGGAACAGGCAGGGGACACAGAAAGCAGCTCTGTCTGCACAGCTGAGGCGCGAGGCCCATCCTGCTCCTGAGAGGGGGGTTGGGGGGCAGAGGAGACCCTGAGGGGTCGGCGCATGACCCAGGGGGTCGGCGCAAGACCCAAGGACCACAGAGAGCAGTCCTCGCCCTTGCTCTCTGAGCCCTCCAGCTGTGGAGTCCTGGAGCAGAGGGCCGGAGGCAGGTCTGCAGCCTTCTGAGGGAGAAAATCAGCAACGAAGGCAAATCGCTAATTGGTCTAGAGGGGACTGCTCTGATGAAGAAAAAATCAACAAGTTTTCCGTGTGGTTTAAAGGAATTTGGG
>NW_011494867.1:1056674-1067313 GCF_000754665.1 Bison bison bison
GGGGGGGGGCGGCGTGAGTAGTGAAAGGGGAAGTTGAGAGGTGATGGTGGGAAGAGGAACAAGGGGGGGCTGGAGGGTTGGCCTGGGGCTTCCCCCTCCCTGCCCGTGTCACCCCGCAGCCCCACCCTGCTCCGCCACTCCCTCTCCCTCCTCCTTCCTCCTTTTTTATTGACATATAACTGACATATAACATTATACTAGCTTCAGGTGTACAACATAACGATTCCACACTTGCATACTCTGTGAAATGTCTACAAATTAGTTAACGATCTGTTACCACGCATAGTTACTACCTCCTTCCTTCTTTGTGGGGAGGATCCCTTTGGGTTTGCAAGGGACTCTCCCTGACCTTTGAGTAGAGTTCCCCCCAACCTCAAGTTCAGTTGAAAACAAAATACTTGTCGTTTGATGCTGGTGGAACCAGAGTCAGGAGAAAATGAAAGTCTCTGTGGCCCCTGTGCTGTGTCCTCTGCCCGAGCAAGTGAGCAGGCAGCAGCCAGAGGGACCGGGGCTGTGCCGCAAGGCAGGGGAGGGGCGGGAGCCCGGTCCTGTCTCTCTTGGGTTTTCTTGGGAGCCGTCTGAGGCCATGGCAGCTGCAAGGGGCTTTCCAGCAGTTGGCCTTCTCTCTGTTCTGTCCTGTCCCAGAGGGCTTGGTATCTTCCCCGGGCCACACCTGTGTAGCTTCTGGCCGGTTCCTGGGTCCTCTGGCATGGCTCAGGAGACCCCAAGTGTCACAGACAGGGGGAGACAGGAAAGCTTGAAAGGGGTTAGGAGAGTCATGGGGACCCCTGTTGCGGGCTTCCCAGGTGGCTCAGCGGTGAAGAGTCTGCCTGCCAGTGCAGAAATTGTCAGTTTGATCTCTGAATCAGGAAGATTCCCTGGGGAAGGAAATGGCAACCCAGTCCGGTGTTCTTGGGTGGGAAATCTCATGGACAGAGGAGCCTGGTGGGCTGTAGTCCATGGAGTCACAGAGTCAGACTCGGCTTAGAGACTAAACAGCAGCAGGAAGAGTTCAGGCTTTTCCAGTGTAGGGGAGCCAGCGTTGGTACTTCCTTAGGAAGGTGCTGTGAAATGGGTGCTGAGTGACCCAGGGCAAGTTGCTGCCCCTCTCTGGGCCTCAGCGTCCCCTCATCTGTAAATACAGAATTTAAAGATCTGTTCACGGATTTGCTGTCAAATCGTCCAGTAGGCCAAACAGAGGAACGCCATACCCTGAGAGGGGAGATAGTGCTGGGAGCCCAGGACACCACCATGGGGTCCAGGAGTCGCTGAGAATTGGTCCAACCTTTCTGCTGACCAGTTGGACGTATTGCGCAGCAGCCAGCCTGCTCTGGCTTCTCTCTGGAGAACTTGGGCTCCTGCAGCTGAGGGAGCTGGCCCCTGCCTCCTGTTGTCCTCATCCCCCTTCCCGAGCGTCGCTCTGCCTCTGTCCTGGGTTCAGGCAGAGAAAAACCCCTCCGGTCTCTCATCACATCCATCTCTTCCTATACTGGCCACTGGTTAGGCTTTGGAGTGACTGTGTATAGGCTTCCTGTTTCTGCTCCCAATCCCCTCACCTCCTTCCACCTTGGGCTCTGCTTTAGTGAGAATTTCCCCCCAAAGCCAGCTTTGGGGGTTAGATCACAGGCTGAAGATGGGAGGTGCTGGGTCAGTAGCGCAGACTCTGGGTGGGCCTACTGAGGGTTGAGAACTCGCCTGGAAAGAGGGGTGGAGCAGAGGTTTTTAGGAGAGCAGAGGATGGCGGTGAGACCAAGCCACGCACAGCGTGACGCAGAGGCCTGACCGGAAAGGCCAGGGGATCATGGGCCGGGGGAGGCCAGGGTGGGCCGAGCGTAGAGTTTCATTGCCCAGGAAGGAGGGGCAGGATGGGGGTGCTGGCCGACAGGCAGACCCCCGAGACTGCCCTGGCAGGAAGGGAGGCCCCGGCTCTCTGGGCTGGGCCGGTCACACAGCATTGTGCCCAAGTGTGGGCAGGGTTGTTAATGACTGTTTGTTCTCCACAGGCTGTGAGGCTGCCAAGGGTCAGTCCGATAAGAGGGAAGAGCTGGACTCCTCGAGGTTTATCCTCCCACCAGCTGCCTCCTTTCCGCTGGCCTCAGATACTGACAGGCTATTGTGGCCCTGCTCTCTCCCCTTCCTGACACATACCGCCCCTGGCTGTGGCCCAGCTGGGCTTCCCCTGCCTGGCTTCCAGCTCCCGTTCCCATCTGGGGTCAGATGAAGCCTGCGCTGGGGGAGGGGTCAGTCCTAGAAGGCTGAGCCAGTTCCGAGTCAGCCTGGGGGTGGGAGAACCCAGGGGGTGGCCAGGGCTCTGGAATGACCAGCCGCTCCTAGACCTGCCTGGTTCATGTTGGCCTCAGGGTTACCCCCGGCTCCACCATCCAGGCCGTGGGGTCTTGAGGGAGCCCCACCTTTACCCCAGAGCTTTGGAAGGTCTGGTTCTTCCTCTGAGAGGAATAGAAATGGGGATCTGAAGGAACTTGCATTTGGGAAGATGATTTGGCCTGTCTGTGGAGAATGAATTGGTGGGAGGGAGGTCTCTAGAGTAGATCTGGCGCTTTAGTAGTTCAGGGGCTACTGTAGGTAGAAGATGGCAGTTCTTGGTTAGAAAAAGAGTGGCAGATGTGGAGGAAAGTAGAAAAGGGAGAGATTTAGGTGGGAAACCTCAGGTGGACTTTGTAATAGGTTGGCTGAAGGAGGTTAAAGGAAGGAAGGGGCATAAATGACTTCCAGGTTTCAGGGTTGGATGGGTGATGTCCCTTTGCTGACACTGGGAATACAGAGGGAAGTTCAGGTTTTGAGGGCTTAGAGTGTGGGTGAGTTTGGCATTGTGAATAGAGTGAGTTTGAGGTACTGTTGGTACGTGTAAGGTATCTCATCAGAGGGGTGGCTGCTAGAAGTGAGTGGGATGGGTAGATGGGTAGAATTCAGGGTAGTGTCTGGCAGCATTTAGAAAAGTCAGACATGACTCTTAATAGGTTGAGAAACAGATTTGGAAAGGGTTTCTTCCCCCAAATCCATTGCCAGACAAGGAATGGAGCCTAGGGTCCCAACTCCCCATTGCAATCCATGTCCAGGGTGGTCTTCTCTTGCCCTGACCACTTCAGCCGGTTCAGGGCCCAGAGGGCAGCACCCTCCCCTCCAGAGTCTTGCTCGTGGTTGGGGGACTTTGGCTGTGAGCAGTCCTAACCCCAGGCCACCCAGAAAGACTACATACATCAATGGCTCTACCACTGTCTGTGCATCTGGGCAGTGTCCCTGGCTGGAGAAGGGTGTGAGTCCTGGCCAGGGAGTTCCCAGAGTCACCACTGGGAAGCCCACAATCACTCTGTGCCTGAGGGCCTCCGAGCTGGACAGACTTAGCGAGGGCAGGGTTTCAGGGCCAGGTTCAGGGCAGCCCTTTTGCACTATGTGGCAAGTGATATTGTAGTGGTTTTTAAAAATTATTTTAAATGAAATGGAAAATAGTTGTACACGTGTGCAAGATTGTATCAGTTGGACTTCTTCAATCACAGCAGCCGAAAGCCAGCTCTAAAGGTGCTTTGATGAAAGGGAGCCGGTTGACTCATACCTGAGGGAACGGCTAGCCACATGCAGGGAAGGGAAGAGCTCAAACAACAGCCGCCTCACCCTGCCCTTCTCTGTCATGACACCTTGCTCGCCCCCCATGTGGCAGAAGGTGCCTGCCAGCAGTGCAGGCCTCTGCCTTCTCTGCATCCCGTCCAGGACTGCCACGGGACTCCTGGGTTCACTTGGAATTGGGGCCCTCACCCAGCCCTGGATCAAGAACTATGCTGTGCTTAGTCCCTAAGTCGTGTCCGACTCTTTGTGACCCCATGGACTGTAGCCCGCCAGGCCCATCTGTCCATGGGATTCTCCAGGCAAGAATACTGGAGGGTTGCCATGCCCTCCTCCAGGGGATCTTCCCAACCCAGGGATCAAACCCAGGTCTCCCGCACTGCAGGCAGATTCTTTACCATCTGAGCCACCAGGGAAGCTGGCTGGCTGCATTTGGTGCTCTGATTAGGCACAGAGATGGAAGTTTGGGGAGAGATGATGCTCCGAAGGAAGATGGGATTGTCGTCCATTCTAAGGGCATTGTGTATTGAGGGGATAAGCAGAGCTAAGTGTGCGTGTCAGAATCACACCGTAGGCAAACTTACAAGGATTTGTTGCCATTTATTCACTCACCTTGTTAAAAGCTGAATGCTGGAGTATAGAATGGGACTTCAGAATCACAGTCACTCCATTTATAGATCGGGAAGTGGGAGTTGAGACATTTGCCTAAGATCCTCAAACCACTAGGTAGAGGCACTGAGTCCAGGAAGCCAGGCCGTCTATCTGATTTGCAGATGGAGGCTTTTTCCAATAGGAATGGCATCGTCACGGGAGGAGCTCCCCGCCGCACCCCCCGTGCCCTGGCTGCCCATCCACGGAAGTCCTGCATCCCCTGGACTGCAAGAGCAGACACAGGCGGCTCATGGCAAGTGGTCCCTTCCTCGTGGTGGCCCACGAACATCTGCTTGGTGGATGGTGTTACGCAGGCCTCTGTCTGGGCTGCGGGGGTCGTTCACTCTGCGTGTTCAGCCAGCTCCCTTGGCCCGACTAGGCCTGCCTGTGCCCTGGAGAGGCCCCCATCCTCTCCCGCCTGCCCTGTCACCTTGGCTTCTGAAGTGCCCACCCTCCTGTGTGTTTCCTGCTGAGACCCCGGTGAGGACGTAGCTCCAGGGCCGCTGCGCTTCCTGGGGTGAGTGGGGTACTTCCTGCTGGACAGGGTCGTGCCCCACCCTGTCTTCCCCCTTAGAAGATGATGCTCAGGACAGCAGTGCCGGTTTCAGGTACAGAGACAACTTTGGCCTTAGTTTGCCCGTCACTTCCAATTTGTGGGGGTACGGAGGTTTGACTCAGCCTAGCAGAGCCAAGAGTGGCGTGTTGTGGAAAGAACTCTGTGGGGATTCCCTGGCGCTCCAGTGGTTAGGACGCCACAGTTTTCGCTGCTGAGGGCCCAAACGCAATCCCTGATGGGGAACTGAGATCCTGCAAGCCGTGTGCTATGGCCAAAAACAAAGCAAACCGAAGCCCACAGGGTGAGACCACCACAAACCCAGCAGAATGGCTAGTCTCCTGGGCTGTCTGCTGACCCCGCCTGGCCAGCGCGCTGTATCTGCCCCACATGCCTAGTTCCCACAGGTGCTCTGGCCCACCTGTTTCTGCCTGGGGTCCTGTTCTCAGAGATCGGCCAGCCTGGGCCAGGCCTCCTGCTCCACAGTGTCTGCGCTCATCCCTGCCTTCTCCTCTCTGTGATGCTGAAACCCAGCGGTACCTCGGGTAGGTAGTGCCTTGCAGCTTACAGTCATCACTCACTGCATCTTGACGGTGACTGTGAGGTAAGCAGGGCAGCAGGCGTCGTCATGCCCATTTTACAGATGGAGGACCTGAGTACCAGAAAGGTGTGATTTGCCCAGATTCGCCAACTTTCAGATAGAGCCAGTCCTGGAACTGAAGTCCAGAGTCCACTGGACTAAACTCACAAACATGTTGAAGTGGGGCTGCCTCCTCTCACCAGGCGAGGGGCTTGGGAGGAGGCCCTGGGCCCGCCCTCTTCACAGCCCCAGTCACCCTATAACCCAAGCTCCAGACAGGCACCATCGTGTTGGCCAGCCCTTGGGAACCCCAGGGCAGGTAATTAAGCCAGTCGAGAGGTATCCCTCCCCTGGGACTCTCATGGTCTCCCTATGCCTCCTCTCCATGTTCCCCAGAGTAGACACCAGTAATACCATGATGTCCATGATTACTGGACATCCTGACCAGCAACATCAGGATGTCATGACAGTTTTTATCTTAGCAGGGAGTGTATAACTCAGGCCAAGTCCGGGAGGGTCAACCACTCTCTGCAGATGGGACTAGGGAGGGCTCCTTGCTCCCCAGCCTGGCTCCACTCACCCCAGGGCAAGGGGCCGAGGCAGGGCGAGGGGAAGGCTGCCTTTGCAGTCCTCACGGCAGCTGACATTGCCACTTGGCTGAAGTGGTAAAGCAGATTACCTGCCTAGCAACCTTGGGGCTCTTTCCCCGCAGGGGTCCTGCCTGGGTCATTCACAGCGTATTATCAGCTCCGCGGTGACAAGGACGGTGGCTTAGCCAGAGCCAGGGAGGAACGGAAGCAGGTGTGCACTGGTCTCGACAGTTTACCAGCCACCTGCTCTCTGCCCCCTGGAGCTGACTGTTAGTGAGCCCGGGGTTAGTGCGGGCACAGGGCAGGACTGTGTCCGAGGGGGTTGGCGCTCGGAGCACCTCTGTGGCACTGGGCAGGGTGCAAGCTCAGGGCCTCTGACTGGATCGCACAGCTCTGCCTTCTGCTGGAAAAGTGACTCCGGAGGATGCAGGCTGAGCGAGGGGCCCACCCCTGGGCTTCTCTGCACCTCCAGTCCCGGGGGAGAGAGACGACATCGCTCCCTTTAATCTCCTGGTCCAGGCGTGGATGCAGACACCTCCTTTGGGTTTTCATTAACATAACTGTCACAGGCTGACCTTTCCAGAAGACATTAACAAATATAAAAGGAGAATAAAAGAAAGCTAAAGATAAGGTATATGAAAAATAAAAACAGTCTGGCTCACAAGGGACAGGTTCCTGGTTTGTTTCCTGGGTTTTCGGGGTACTCTCCCCACTGGAGATATGCTCCCCTAGCATGGAGCGCACCACTGCATGCCTTTCTTCCAGTCTCTGGTCTCCTAGCACTGACCTGTCTCCCTAAGGAGCCCTGGTGCTTGTCCTGCCTTGAGTCCTCCCCAGACCAGGTGGGTCATCTCTTCTCGTTGTTATTCAGTTGCTAAGTTGTGTCTGATTCTTTGCAACCCCAGAGACTAGAGCATGCCAGTCTCCCCTGTCCTTCACTGTCTCCCAGAGTTTGCTCAAAATCCTGTCCATTGAGTCGGTGATGCTGCCTAACCATTTCATCCTCTACCTTCTCCTTTTGCCTTCAGTCTTTCCCAGCACCAGAGTCTTCCAGTGAGTCAGCTCTTCACATCAGGTGGCCAAAGCATTGGAGCTTCGGCTTCAGCATCAGTCCTTTCCAGTGAATATTCAGGGTTGATTTCCTTTAGGGTTGACTGTGAGGGAATGTGGCTCCTTCCCAAGGTCCCCCAGGGAATTGGCACCGACAGGGCTGTACCTGTAACAGTGCCGCCTCATTTATCCTAAGTAAGCCTTGTAACAGGAAGGCATTCTCTTGACACAGTGCTCAGGCCCCAACTTAGCCCATGAGCCACTGCAGAGGGCTGGTGGCTCCTCCAGCATCTGGTCTTGGCAGGAGTTACACACATCTCACCACCTGGCTCCTTCTCCCCACTGGGCAACAAGAATATTAACTGATAAGCTGGCCTGGTTGATGAAAGTTTCCAGGTGAGTTGGGCAAAAGATTGTTCTGGTTTAAAAAACAACAACAGAGAACACTTTGAAGTCATCTGATAAAGGAGATAAGCGCCTGACCACAGATTGGCGTTTCTGGCCCACCTCCTGCTTGGAATGTGAGTGGTGCCCAGACGGGCCTCCGCACCCCACACTGCAGCCCACCAGCATGCAAGATGGTCCCATTTCATGCCCGGTGTTGAGATGAAGCCACAAAAAAATCAGAAGAAACCGCCACCTGATAAGGAAATGTGGGGGCAGGATGGATAGAATACGGGAGGTTGTCTACAGCCCACTGGCCCTCCCCTGCCGAGGCTGGAGCCGTTTAAAGAAATTTGCAGTCGACAAAGTAGGCCTCTGTCCTGCAGCCCTGGCCGTCCCTTTCATGATGTTGCCTGGTTCCAGCGGCTCGGCAGACTTCCCACCTGGGTGGCTTGGCTGGGCTGTGAGGATTGAAAGGTTCCAACCAAGGTATCCTGAGGGTATCCTGACCAAGGGGAGGAGGTTGGCACAGTCCTGGGGCCGAGGACCCAGCCCTGTTCTCACTCGCACCTTCAAGTATGATGCTGGCCTGAGTGGAGAGTGCGTTCCTTAACTCCCCCCTGGGCTGAGGGCCTGGAGAACCCCGGAACTGGGGCTGCTGTTTTCCCGGAAGCATTGCTTCTGGACCATCCCATCCCAGGAGCTCTGTGAGCATTCCTGGGGGCTGGAGTTGGTCCCACGGATCAGAGCTGTGGGCCAGGTCCATCCCAGTGTGGCCCCAGGAGGAGCTGGCATCTGCCCTCTGGTTGCTGAAGGGCTGCAGTCTTGAATTGTGCATGTGCTGTGACAACACAGACCCCAATCCTGCGGCCTGCCTTGCCCACAAAGCATCAGTCGCCATGCCTCCTGGGCTCCTCTCCTGCAGGGTCACGGTGCTGGTCCTTTAGGTTAGGATCTCTTTTCCGGCATTCTCTCCTCCCCCCCGCTATCCCACAAAAGATACAGGGGTATACGCTAGAGTTTTAAGTTGAATCCTTCAACTCTGAGCGTGGGCCAAGGCCAGGCTGGAATTGGGAGTCATGGAGATGCTGGCCTGGAAGCTTTTAGAAGCACAGCTTCTCCCTTCGCTGGGTGTGCACTGGCAGGACTTGTGTAGACCCTAGCTCAGGCCTTCTCCATCAGTGTCTTCAGGTGGCCAGCCTCCCCAGGCTTCCGGTGCTGGGCGGAGAGCCCTGTCCGGAGCCCCGTGCCCGGTGCAGGCTGGGGAAGGGGCAGACCAGGGCGGTCGGGGAAACAGAAGCACCAGTCCTGTCCCTTCCCCAATGGTGAGGGCAGCAGTGATCAGATGCAGGATTCCTGGGGTGCCATCTCAGAGGGCTGGTTGGAAATTAGGGAGAGAACGTTTGCCCTTTGCGCCCAGCCCCTGGAGCTTCCTTCTCAGTCCGCACACCCTTGGCGGGAGTGCTCCAGGAAGCTGTCCAGGTGTAGTGGGCCAGGCGTTCCCTGGCTGGTCCCCTGCCTTGTGAGTGCACACGTTGGGGAGATGGAGGTTGGTTACCTGGAGAAACTATCTACTCCTCTTCCTGTTCACTCAGTTCTGGCAGGGGCAATGGAATGCCGTGAGCCTCTCTTCTAAACCCTCTATCAAACCTACACCTGCCCGCCCACCCCAGGGCAGAGGGTGTGTGTGCATTTGAGGGAACCGGCATTGAGAAGGATTGGATTAACCCATCTTCCTGAGAAGAGCAGAGTGCTGTCTTTCATGAGCATGAGCTGGATGAGAAACTGTCCTCCCCAGGGTCTGGGAGCTGAGGATCTGACTCACCCCTTCCTTCTGGAAGCCCTCGGCTCTGCCCGCCACACCCGTTCTAGCTGTGGGCATTGCTCCAGTTATGCCCCCTAAGTCCTCTGGGGTAGGCCGCCTCCAGCTCCATCCTCTAGTGGCGAGGCCAGCAGCTGCTCTCTAGGGTTGGCTGCCCTTGGCGTACCCTTGGAAAGGCAGCTCTCCTAGGGGGAGCCTGGCCAGCAAAAGCAGGGAGCCCTGGGTGGACATGGACCAGAGGGGCTGGTGGAGCCTCCTCAGAACGGGATTCCCATTGCTCTGCTCCTTGAAGGAGCAGGAGCTGCGAGGCCAGAGAAGGAGCTTTGCTACAGGGTCAGTGATGTGGCCGCTCAGGAAGGGGAGGGCTGGGCTCTCTGTGCCGCCTGCTGCTCCCGAGTGCAGGAGATGCTTGTTGAACGAATACATCCTCTGCTTTGCTCTTGAAATCTGAAACGTCCCCTGGACACCCAGACAAGGTGCAGAAGGTAAAGGAGGGCCAGGCAGCTTCTCTGCGGCTCTTCATTACATCTCTGGTATGACTGAGGTCTGACTCGTAAACTGTGATGAATAGCCGAGCCACCTGGTGCTTTGAACCTTATCTTTAAAGGCAATCAGAACAGACTCGAAGCACCCTTGTCCCCTGGCCCTGGTAGGTGGTGCGGTCACGTTTAATTGCCCTTGGGAGGCAGAGTTGGGCAATAAGGTCTAGACTGCAGGTTCTCCAGACTCCTCTGACTTGCCCCAGGCCACCGTTTATCCATTTACTCATCCCACTCCCTCTGCCTCCTGAAGTCCTCAAAGATCTCTTTCCCAGTCTCTTACCTTCAGGGTCTCCTGCCTGTCTCCTGCCTCTTTCTCTCTTTTTCTTTGGTGGGGGAGACTGCCACACAGCATTCAGGATCTTCCTCAACCAGGGATGAAACCCATGCTTCCTGCGTTGGCAGCGCTGTCTTGACACTGAACTGTTGGGGAAGTCCACCTCCTGCTTCTCTTAATGTCAGAGGCTTTCAGCTCTGTGAAGAAACCCTCTTATTAACTTTGTCTTTTTTAGAATCTTGCTGCCAATGTGTGTCTAGAGAGTCACAGAGGTGGCCAAGTAAGGGATGGACCTTGGTGAGCTGTTTAGAACCAGCTTAGGGACTTCCCTGGCGGTCTAGTGGTTAAGACCCCAAGCTTCCAATGCAGTGGGTATGGATTTGATCCCTGGTTGGGGAAACTAAGATCCCACATTCCACACAGCATGGCTGGGAAAAAAAAAGGGACTAGCTCAGGGCAGGCTTGTGTTCTGAATGTGTGATGAAGTCAGGCACCAGGTGACAGGCTCCGTGACCCACAGGCTCTGCTGCAGGATGGACACAGCGTTCCTTACTGCACGGCCTTGGGGGTGAAGGTCCATGGGGCAGACTGGCTCTGAGACCTCAGGCCTCTGC
>NW_011494867.1:1067413-1083218 GCF_000754665.1 Bison bison bison
GCCTCTGCTGCCCACCCTGCCCCCCCGGAAGCTGCCACTGTGGGGGTCAGAGGTTGGGCAGGCAGTGCCTTTGCTTAGGCACAGAAGGGAGTTCTGGAGCAAGACCTTGGCCGTCTGGCCTGGGAGGTGGGGGTTGGGGTGGGGCTGAGGGCGCTGAGGAACCCGCGATGCCTCTCCAGGGTCACGCTGAGCCTGGGGCTGACCGAACCATGGCCCCCCACCTGCCCAGCCTGGGAGCACAGGCACTGAGCTGAAAGTTTTCTGGCTCTCCTTACAGAAACTCTGCAAGATACGTGGTATCTCCATGTTACAGAAAAGGGCACGGATCAGAAAGGTTAAATGGTTCATAGCCGACAGGTGGCCAAACCAGAATCTGAAGCCAAGCTTTTTTTTTTTTCTTTCCATTTTGGAAGACTTGACTGGGAAGGACCCTGAGCTGGGGTGGGCGGTCGTGAGATCTGACAAGTCCCAGCTCGAGAGAACTTAGCCAGCAGCCTGTGGTGCTTGGGGGCGGACCAAAGAGAGGTGCGTCCTAGCCGCCCTGGTGTCTCTGCTGACGGAAACTGAGGAGCAGGCTGCCTCGACCATTCCTACCACCCAGGCAGCCCCCTTAGCTTTTATACACTCACTTTCTCCTTGCCTCTGACTTGTGAAATCTGGTTTGTACCTGAGGTCTCATGTTTCCTGGTGATCTGCAAGAAGTCAGAGAAAGCTTGAATGTCACAGCTGAAAGAGTGGGGCTGATTATCATTTCCCTTTGCACGTTTACACAATGATTTATGAAAGTGGTTTCAAAGCATTTTTCATTACCCTTATTTCTGCTTCTTACAACCCTGGGGTTGTATAGAGAGACGATATTCAGTTGAACAAATTAAAAAAAAAATTATTTTATATTGGAGTCTAGTTGATTTACAATGTTGTGTTAGTTTCAGGTGTAGGGCAAAGTGTTTTTGTTATACATATATCCCTTCTTTTTCAAAAACTCTTATCTTGTATAGGTTATCATAGAATATTGAGTAGACATCCCTGTGCCATGTGGTAATCCTTGTTGATTCTCTGTTTTATGCATAGTAGTGTGTATATATTAATCCCAAACTTTGAAATTATCTCTCCCCTCTATGGACAAATATTTTTTGATGCCTGCCATTCGAAGGCCAGTGCTAGGTAATGAATTAAATAACATGTCCGTGTCTTTTTAGGTTTTGTGTAGGATCATAATAAATGTGGGCTAGATTTGGCCTATGGTCCAAATTAGCTCATAACCCTAGAGGAATGGGCATGATGAGAGATGAGGCTTGAGAGGGTGGCCTGGTTTAGGGAGTCTCTGGATGCTCTGTGAGCCTGACCTTGGCCGTGTGAATGAGAGTGCTGTGTCTCCATCCACATGCTTTTGAATGCAGGAAGGTGATGTGTTTACATCCGAAATGCCACACGGCTAAAGAGGCAATTGAGAATGTAGATCTGGAGTCTAGGGTAGGAGGGCAGGCTCCTGTTTGGAAGGGGCGCATAGAGAGGCAAAGAGGAAAAGAGCTGAGGGCGGAACCTTCAGAGTCCATTAGCTGCTGGAAAAAACAAGCAGTGGAAGGGTCTGAGTGAAGAAGGTAGGTCACAGTGGCTTGGAAGTCAAAGTGACGGTAGCAGGAAACAAACAGGAAATAATCACAGAGGAAGGAGAGGGGGTCGTGGGAGAGCCTTCCTCTGATTGTTCAAGAACCTTGACCTGGAAAGAAAAAGTGTCTAGCTGCCTGATGATAGCCCGGACTAGAATTTGGCTCCCGAATTCACTGCTGTCCTGATGTAATTGAGACTAAAGGCTGGGCCTGCTGCAGGGGGCTGGGGTCTTGAAGGGAGTCAGATGGGCCTTTCATCAAGAGTATCCATGTGGCCAGTATGCCAGTTTCCCTGGCCGGGTAAAAGACTGGGAGATGCTGAAGTGGTGTGGAAGAGGGGCTGAAGGCATGGGACTGCGTGTCTGCCCACCCCTGCAGCCAGCCCACGGTGGACTGGGGAGAAAACGGGGTGGGGATGGGAGAGCAGTTTTAACTGGAGCTTTCGATCAGCTTACCCCAGGCTGTCTCAGTCAACTTCCCTCAGTGTCCTGGCTGGAGTTCTGTGAATCCCATTAGAGATGGCTTGATATGCCTTCTTGGGAGACTGTTAACGGCAGGGAGTCCTAGTTCCTTGGTACGAATAATTTAATCCAGCTCATCCAGTCAACATGGCACTGTAAATGTATAGCAGTGATACATAAGAAAGACAAAATGCTGAAAACATAGCCATGTACTACTCCCCCTCCCTCCCCACATAAAATGATAAACATCCCTGTAATGAGAAGTGGAGCAAGAACACACAGGGGAGAGCAGGGCAGAAGCTGAAGCCCTGCTGGTCTGAGTCTGGATGTAGGCAGAAGCGACTGGAAATCTGGGGTAACAGCTCTGACGTGCTCAACACAAAGCATGGAATCAGAGCTGGGCACACTGCTGGAACCCGGGGGCTGGGAAACGGGTGGTGTCACCCGTTCCCTGGGGCTATGGCTTATCACCAAGATGGTTACCTAGGCACACCCCAGTGTCAGCCTGGATCTAAGCTGAGCTAGTGCTGCAAGATGTAATTCTAGACCAGGAGACCCAAAGGACATGGGGAGGCAAAGGTGAAAACCCCTAGATGGTGGAGGGTCAGAAACATGTGAGGAGGGAATTCCCTGGTGGTCCAGTGGTTAGGAGTCTACGCTTCCACTGTAGGAGGCACAGGTTCAATCCCTGTTCAGGGAATTAAGATCCTGCATGCTGTGCAGCCAAAATAATAAATAAAAAGTTTAAAACATCACAAAGATGGTGACCATGTTTGGGTCAGCCTCTAAAAGAAAAGTGAGGAAAACTAATATGAAAAAAGAACAGAAACAAAGAAAAATTTACCCCAGAAATGAAAATAACAGAGTAATCAGAAAATAACTTTATAAAGATCGTCAAAGAGATTAGGGCAACAGAAACACATTAAAGAAAAGAAAGGGGAGTCATAAAACAAACAGTAGGTGAATATGAAAAATTTTAAAAATTCTAGCATTGAAAAATAGTGTAATTAGAACTTGAGACGATGGATAACTGTAGCCAGGACACATAGAAATCATGAATTGGACACTCATGCTGAGGAATTAATTTAGAATGCAGGATAGACATGGAGAACAGAGTGACAGGCTTTAGTACAAGTCTAGTAGGAATTCCAGATACGAATCAAGGAAATGGCAGAAAAACATTTGAAGTGATAATGACTGAGAATTCCAAAATTGAAGTAACAGCATGAATACCAAACAATGCTGCTGCTGCTGCTGCTAAGTCGCTTTAGTCGTGTCCGACTCTGTGCGACCGCATAGACGGCAGCCTACCAGGCTCCCCTGTCCACAGGACTTTCCAGGCAAGAACACTGGAGTGGGTTGCCATTTCCTTCTCCAAGGCATGCATGCATGCTAAGTCGATTCAGTCATGTCTGACTCTGTGCGACCGCAGAGACAGCAGCCTACCAGGCTCCCCTGTCCACAGGACTCTCCAGGCAAGAACACTGGAGTGGGTTGCCATTTCCTTCTCCAACCAAACAGAATAAATACCTAGATATAATACAGTGAAACTGCAGATAAGAATAAAGGGAGTAGAGTAACTTATTACCCTCTCCCCCAAAAAAGAATAAAAGGAAAAAATGAGAATTCACTGGCAGTCGTGTGGTTAGGATCCACACTTCCACTGTAGGCGACAAGGGTTCAATTCCTGGTTGGGCAACTTAAGATCCTGCAAGCTGCGTGGTGCAGCCAAAAAAAAAGAACAAAGGGAAAATATTGAAAGCTACCAGGTGAGGGGACTACCAGAGAAAGGAATTCAAAGAAATGACAATTAGACCGACAGACAACATTTCATCAACATTAAAAGCCAGAGGTGATAGAAGACTGTCTTAAGGAAGCTAGAATTCTATATTCAGCTCTCATTCAAAAGTGAGGTGAAATAAAGATATTTCTGGACCTGCTAAGACAGTTTTTAAGAATTTATTTTTTAATTGAAGGATAATTGCTTTACAGAATTTTGTCGTTTTCTGTCAAACCTCGTCATGAATCAGCCATAGGTGTACATATATCCCCTCCCTTTTGACCCTCCCTCGCATCTGTCTCCCCAGCTAAGACAGTTTTATCAGCTGTAGATCGTGACTAAAAGAACTACCAAAGGTATACTTGCTAGCACCAACTTTGAGTGCAGAAATTGACATAGTGTGTTGATACATTTAACTGTGGAATGTATATTTAGATAATTCAGTCACCCACAGTGACTTAAACTCCAGAAAATATTTAATAAGCTTATGATGAGAAGTGTGGAGTTAGGGAGTTCCAGGGTTGGGGCAGTGGTCTAATACTGATATGAAAAACCCTGGGTCATCCCATTGTTCTGCTCTGCCACCTTAAGGATGTAAGATCTTTCTCCTCATGGCTGAGAGAGGGCTGCTACAGCTCCGGGTAGCATATCATCACCCTATAACTTCCCAAGCAGGGGGATGCTAAGAAAAAGGAAGCTTTCTAATGTGCCTCTTTTTTGGGAAGAAGAATCTTTCCAAGAAGGCCCCAGCAGATACCTCCTTATGTCTCATTGGCCCAAGCTGGTTCATCCCGACACCAGTTCCTGGTAAAAGGGAACAGGCTTACTGTGGTTGCCTGTCCAGGCTTGCCTCATCTTCTGGGACTGGGTTCTTTGCCGCCTGAGCCAAATCAGGACTCTGTTGGCAGGAAAGAAGGGGGAGTGGCTGCTGGTAGGCAACCAACAGTGTCGGCCACAGATGGCAAAACACACAAACAGCGATTCTGTGTCGTTTGTTTTTTTAATTTTAAAGAAGGAAAACTAAAATTGTTGACCACATTAGCAAGGAAGAGTAAGGTAGAGTAAGAAAGGGAATACCATTCTTAAATCACATCAGGTTTCTGCCTTGTTAAATAGAACAGTACTACTGAAAACCTTAGACCTCATTAGGAAAGTGTATTATGCCAGCAATTTAAGATAGCCACTAAAAGAGGAAAGAAGAGGGATATAATTTCCAACCCAGGAGGGAAAGAAGTGGTGGGAGTAGGGATAATGTGTCAATCCAACAAGGCAGGAAAAGGAAAAAGAACTAGAGGAAAACTACTAAAGAGAAAACAAAGAGTAACACGACCCCAGATGCATCAGGGTAAAGGGTTATACTCGTATGTTAAACAACTACCAGATAAAAGGCAAATAACGAGTGGTCTGAAGCCTGGAGAGACTGGTCAGTGGGCACAGGGGCTGAACAGGAACCACCCTGGCCTTCCCCATAGAAGTGGTTCTGTTCTTTAAATAACTTGTTTTTCCCTTGTGCTATATTCTGGCCTCTCCTCAATTGTTTCTGTCTGGGTTTGCCTTGCTACTGAGATAGTATTGTTTTTCCAGACCGCTTCCTGCCTGCTGTATATACGTATAACAAAACCCTGGATTCTGTCCTGCCACAGGACACCAACACACCATGCAGGGACTCATTTAAGGGCAGATGTGGTGCAGCGCCGAGACCCTGCACCCCCCATCCCCCTGCCCTGCTGCTTGCCCATGCCCCAGGACTCAGCATCCCTCCCTTGGAGCCTGTTTCTTAGGGTGCACCATCGATCCTCTCGCAATGAAGACTGATGGTTTATTTCTCCCGGGCTTATTGGAAAGTTAGCCAGGCTGGAAGAGCTGTATTAGCTCTTGCTTTCTGGTTTCCTGGCTGCCAACTCTGGACAGTGTCAGCAGTCCTGGAGCTGAGATCTCAGACTGAACGTCCAGTCAGAGTGAGGTGTCCTGCAGTAAGACGGGCTCCTGAAGCAGACACTGCCGGAGGGGTTGTAACTGGGGAGCAAGGGGGCCTGAGTCACTGGGATAACTGAGGGGTCTGTGCCAGAGGCTGGTGCCAGTGTGTGGCAATGGATGAGTTCAGGCAGCCAGGCATGCAGAGGTCAAGCCAGGAGTTCTCAGATCAAGGACGTGGGCTCCAGTTCAGTGAGAAGGGGGGTTGTCGGGTCCCTCCCTCCGCATCTTGACTGATTCCCACCCCCACCCCCCAGGCATCTGCTGTTGCCACACCCAGGAGGCAGGCAATTTGCTGGGTTGCTCGGTGGCCAGGTTCTGGGACACAGGGAGCACTTTGATTATTGTACCCCAGTAAGTGGGAAAAGCCTCTCTGTAAGGAAGGCAGTGAGAGCCTGTGGAGGGAGCCCTGGCCTTGGAGCCATCAGCCCTGGGATGGCATTAAAGCTCCGTCCCTCACCGCCTGGCTGACCTCGTTCGGCTGTCTTGGGACTTCTGTGAATACCGAATGAGAGGCTGTGCCTGTGAATGCTCAGAAACGCGGAAAGCATCACACATGTGAGTACTAATCTGTGGCTCGATGCCTTTCCGTTGAGGCTCTGGGACACATCCTTAGGCCACGTGTCTGGGTGGAAAGAGCGAGCTTTATCAGAGTCTCGGGCTGGGATTTTCTTTCCTTCTGTCCAACCCCTCCAGCTTCAAGCAGCCGCCCTCCCCCCAGCCTCTGCTCCTTATTTTGACGTTTCTTTTCTCTGCCTGCCAAGAAGATTGTGTTCAGCTGCGCTGGTCTGAGGCTGTGCTATCCTGTGCTTCATTAGGTTAATTCGATGGCTTGTCTCCTGGGAACGGACCAGAGACTGGCTCTAAAACCGCACTCGCCTCCAAAACCCAGTTCCCACTGTTCTCCTTTGGGGCTGGCTTTGCTGCTCAGTCCCATACGCCTGCTTTTGCTTTCTTCCACCTGCAAGCTGGCTAGGGCCTCCTTTGGCTTCCCTTGGTTCTTTGTATCGGTGTAGTTGTTCAGGCTTGCATCCCCTGCTGGGTAGAAGGCTCTAGGGGAGACCAACAGTTCCTCAAGCCTGCCCTCGACCTTCTGGATTCTAGTCGCCAGTTCCTCTGTTCAGCCTCAGCATCTTGAATTCAGCCAGCCTTTCAGAGGGCATTTATCATTAAACGGTATCACCAGATTTGCTGGCTTTGCGACCACAGCCTTCTTGGATGACCCTAGCATTGCCTTGCCTCCCACCAAATCCCTGTTTCTCTCCTCTCTCAGAGGATTGCTTCTCATCTATCTCTGTAAATCTCCAACCGCAACTGTAAAGGTGCATCACTCCCCGTGCCTGAGCCTGGGCTCCGCTTCGCCTCCTGCTAGCCTGGTAAGCCCTGTCCATGTGGGACTGGCTCCCCCAACCCGCTGCCCTGTTCCTGCTGCTCAGGACTTTGCTTCTCCATTAACCTCTTTTTCCTGCAGCATTAGCTTCTCCCCCTACTGAACCATCCCCACCAGCATACAAGCATTCTATATCTCGCATTCCACTTTACCCCATGCCCAGTTTTTGGTAACACCTTTATTGAGATGTAACTCACATAAAGTTCACCCATTTCAAGTGTACAAATGAGTTGGTTTTAGTCTAGTCACATGGTTGTGCAATTTTAGGCCACAAACCATTTTAGAACATTTCATCATGCCGTTCACAGTCACTCTGCACCTCCTCTAACCCCCAGCCCTAGGCAATCACTGATCAACTTTATTCTGGATATTTCCTGTAAAGGGAATCACATCATAGATGGGCTTTTGTGTTGGGCTTTTTTCACTTAGCACCATGTTTTCAAGGTTCATGCATGTAGCCTGTATCAGTGCTTTGTTTGTATGGCTAAGATTCCATTGTATGGATATTGGACATTTTGTTTATTCATCGGTTGATGGAACCTTGAGTTCTTTCTATAATCATTTGTGTATGTGTTTTTATGTGGATATATATTTTCATTTCTCTTGGATTATAGACCTAAGATTAGAATTGCTGAGTCATATGGTAACTCTGCATTTAACCTTTTGACTGCCAGACTGTTTTCCAAACGGGCGGCACCATTTCACATTCTCGCCAGCAATGTATGAAAGTTACAGTTTCTCCATATCTTCACTAATACTTGTTATTATCTGCCTTTTTTGATTATAGCCACCCTAGTGGGTGGTATCTGGTGGGATTTTTTTTAAACCATTTTACTTAAAAAAATTTTTTTTTAATTTTTACTTATTTATTGGCTGTGCTGGGTCTTTGTTGTTGCATGGGCTGTTCTCTAATTGCAAAGAGCAGGGTCTGCTCTCTGGTTGCAGTGCACAGGCTTCTCTCATTGCAGAGCAGAGGCTCTAGGTTCCGGGTTTCAGTAATTGTGGCACATGGGCTCAGTAGTCGCAGCTCCTGGGCCCCAGAGCACAGGCTTAATAGTTCTGGTACGTGGGTTTAGCTGCTCCATGGCATGTGGAATCTTCCTGGCCCAGGGATGGAACTCATGTCTCCTGCAACGGCAGGTGGACTCTTCACTGCTGAGCCACCAGGGAGGCCCTGATTGTGGTTTCGAGATGTATTTCCCTGATAGCTAATGATGCTGCATCTTTTCCCCTGCATGTTGGCCGTTTCTCACCTAGTCAGGTGTTCACCCCCTCCATACTCTGGATCAGCCATTGTGAAGGTCACTGCCAACAGCCTTCTCTCATCTGTGTCAGGCCTTCCCTCGATAATGTCTTCTGGTCCTGTAGTTTTAAAAATGAACTCTGCCCTGATGACTCGCGCTGTATCACTTCAGCTCTGACCTCATCCACGAGCTTCAGACATCTGCGTCCTGCTGCCTGTTGCCATTTCCACACGGATATTTAAAGGGCATCTCAGATTTAACCTGTTGTAAACAGAACTCTCGGAGAAGGCAATGGCGCCTGTACTCTTGCCTGGAAAATCCCGTGGACGGAGGAGCCTGGTGGGCTGCACTCCATGGGGTCACGAAGAGTCGGACACGACTGAGCGACTTCACTTTCACTTTTCACTTTCATGCATTGGAGAAGGAAATGGCAACCCACTCCAGCATTCTTGCCTGGGAGAATCCCAGGGACGGCGGAGCCTGGTGGGCTGCTGTCTATGGGGTCGCACAGAGTCAGACACGACTGAAGTGACTTAGCAGCAGCAGCAGCAAACAGAACTCTTGTTGATTTTTTTTTTTCTCTCACCCAAATCCATTTCTTTCCTGACTTTCTGTATGAATGAATGGCACCCCCACCACCCTCCATCTATCCCATCAGTTTAATCCTTCAGAATACATCCAGCCACTCAACACCTCCATTGCCTGGGATATTGGAGTAGCTCCTCTCTGGTCCCCTGCTAGTCTTATGCAGCAACCAGAGTAGTCCCTTAGCAAAAAATGTTTTAACCTACAAAAAAAAAAATTAGCTTTTATAATGAAATGCATCACACATTCAGAATAGTATGTATCATATAAATTCCTTAAAGAATAAAAATTTAAAATACTCTGTTCTTCCTACCTGGATTAAAGAGTAATACATTTCCCAGTACTTCTAAAGTCCCGATAGGTCCTTCTTCTTCTTTTTTCTTTTAGGCCCTTCTTATCTTACCTGTCTTCTTCCTCTCCAGGGAAACTCCCTGAATTTTACAGTGTTTCCCTGATTTTATCTGTTGTTTTATCATCTCTGTATAGAGGCTTAAACAACTTACTGCTTAGTGTTGCATACTTTTGAACTTTTCACGAATTCACACTATAAGTATCCCCGACTTACTCATTTTGCTCAGCATAATAGTCTTTTGGTCATATTCTTCCCTGTTTATTTCTGAAACTGGAGTTCATTCATGTTTACCATATGACGTGAATGGACCACAATTTATCCTATTCTGATGGGCGTTTGGGTTGTTGGCAAATAGCACCAGCTATTAGCCAGTGCTGCCTTAAGCATTCATGTATGTCTCTTGGTACATAGATTCACATGTATCTGGTTGTAGAAATACCAGAGTTTACTACACACCCACAAGGATAACTAAAATTTAAAAGATAGAAGATACTCAGGCCATGAAACAAATGATACTTTCATTCATTACTGGTGGAATCTTATGCTACAGCCACTCTGGAAAACTATTTGATCACTTCTGGTAAGGTTAAACATACTGGTGTATGTACCCTATGACCCTGTAATTCCACTCCCAGGTATTTACCCCAGAGAAGTGAGAGTATGTGACTTGTGCAGAAAGGTCAGGGCAGTTTTACTCACAGCAAAAAATTGTAAACAACTCACTGTCCAAACATGGATAAGAATAAACTACTGGTACATACAGCATGGATGAATCTCTAAAACACTGTGTTGAGCAAAAGAAGCCAGCCAGGCAGGAGTGTTTATATGAAGTTCAAGAATCAAGTAAACCTAGTGTATGATGGCAGGACTCAGCAGAATGGTTGAGCAGTGAATGATGACCAGGAAGGGGCACAGGAGAGCTCCCTGGGCGGGGAGGTGGGATGGGTGTGTGTGGAAATGTTCTGTATCTCATTCTGGGCACTTACACACACGCACACACAGGTCAACAGGCATCACGCTCTGCATCTTACTGTTTGTGAATTAAACCTCACTGGAAGAGACAGATTGTCCCGAGTAGGGGCAGGATTTTAGGGGAAAACGAAACAGTTGTCAGGGTTCACCTTAAGCTTTATTTATTTATTTCTTGATGTGGACCATTTTTAAAGTCTTTATTGAATTTGTGACAATATTTTGTCTGTTTTATGTTTTGGTTTTTTTGACCTCGAAGCATATGGGATCTCAGCTCCCCAACCAGGGATCCCCACACCCCCTGCATTGGAAGGCAAAGTCTTAACTACCGGACCACCAGGGAAGTCCATGAGCTTAAGCTTTTAAATCAGCTTCACAGGACAAGCAGACTGGACTCACCAGTTTTATAATTCATTGATCCCAAATATCCAGTCTTTGGTGAGAAACTTCACTTCCACCCAATGCAGAGGAAGACTACAGTTGCTCAGAATGTCTTCTCACACGGGACATCACAAACTAAATTAGCCCAGGACAAATAGGGGGACTTTCTAATCTCTCATCGTGTTCCCATGCCGTATTTTCTGTGAGAAAGATGTTTTTAAATTTTTCTTAAAAAAAAAAATACTGTTCACATCCATGTTTTTTAAGTAATGCCAGATTAGCCTTCCAAGCGTTGTACCAATTTATTTTCTCACCAGTGGTGACTGAGTGTTCTTGATACTCTGCATCCTCTCTCAACTCTTGGTACTGTTGGTTTTAAAAAATTTGCTCCAAGGGCCCATTTAAAAATATAAATCAGGTCATGACACATCCCTCCCTTAAAGCTTCCCATTAGATTCATAATAAATCCGAATCCTTTCAAAGCCCATTGTAACTGGGCCCCTCGTACTTTCCTCTCCAACACTCTCCCCCATTTCACTGGCCTTCTTGCCGTGTTCGTGTATTTAATATTTATTTATTTATTTGGCTGCGCCGGGTCTTGGGCTTCCCTGGTGGCTCAGATGATAAAGAATCCACCTGCAATGCGGGAGACCTAGATTTGATCCCAGGGTTGGAAAGATCCCCTGGAGGACAGCATGGTAGGCCACTCCAGTATTCTTGCCTGGAGAATCCCATGGACAGATGGGCCTGGCGGGCTGCAGTCCATGGGGTGGCAAAGAGTCGGACGCGACTGAATACCAGGTCTGAGTTGTGACATGGCACATGGGATCTTCAGTCTTCTTGCTGCATGTGGGATCTTAGTTCTCTGAGCAGGGATTGAATCCGGGCCTCCTGCATTGGGCACGTGGAGTCAGCTGCTGGGCCAGCAGGGAAGCCCCTCTTGCTGTGTTTTTAATGGCCGGGCTGTTTCTTCCTTTTGTCCTCTGCTCCCTCTCACGGCACCTGTAATTTCCGTCGTGGCATTTGTCACCCCCGTGCCTTTGTATTTGGACTGGAAGCTCCATGAGGACAGGACGTGTATGGACTGTCCCACACTAGCCCCTGAGCCCTCCCTGGCTCCTTCAGTATCTGTGAATGAATAAACAAGCCAGCACCATCCAAGCAGCCCTGGAAGACTGGCCTCCTTCCTTCTGGGGGCCCCAGAGGCAGGGGCTGGTGCTCAAGTGTGTCCCCTTCCCCTGACTTTTTGACACTGGGGTTGGCATGGGCTTAACGTGAAATACCAGAGCAGCTGTGAAAGGGGAGAAATCAGAAATAGGCAGTGGCAACCGGAGGTCACGGGGGTGCATAAAAGGGCTTAATCAGGCAACTTCTGGACTTGGAGTGCGTGTCTATGAACTCCAAGTTTCTTGCTGCTTTAGCAACAGTCCCGCCCTGTGCCCCCAGTTGCCCTCAGCACATGCTCCCCACACAGCTCAGCCTTGGGATTCGCAGAGCAAGGGCTCTTGCTGGTGACTCGGCTTCTCTGCCCTTCCTAAACACAGTAACGAAACTGGGGCTTTTCCTCTCCCTGACAAGCAGCCGGTTACCTCAGATGCCCGCTTTGTTAGGACTCCAGGGAGTCACTGTGGCCCCAGCCTGTTTCCTTCTGAGCCTCCTGTGCAGGCTTCAGCTGGAGGCTACCTGCAGCGGCCACAGTGGGCCGAGGTCTCCTAGCCTGACGCCTCACCCCATCCCTTGCTCAGTCTGGAAAGTCACCACTTCCCGGGCTGGTTGCCTCGTGGCCGGCTCTCACAGGGTGCTGGGAGCGGGACCCTGCAAACCCAAGTTCCTTTCCGTAGATGTTGGGTGTGAGCACACGGAGGCCCTGAGGAGACAACAGACTTCTATTGATACTGACGGACTGCACACCCAGCCGCTGTGCATGCAGAGGGCTCAGGAGACCCTCGGGCAGGAGCATGCTGGACCAGTGGGACTGGGCCTGGGGCTTAGAGCTGGGAGTCCTGCTAAGGCTTGTGGGCGAAGCTTTACCCTGGACCCCGGGAAGCCAGACCCCGTGTCTCCTTGTCTCTTACCCCTGAGCCTCTGGGCCGTTGAAAGAAGTCGTGGGCTTCTTTCTACACCCTGGCCAGTCTCAGGCTTTGGAACCACGTAGAACTGAACTTAAATCTCAGTTCCGCTCAGGAGACTGTAACCTTAGTCAAGTTCCTTCACGTGTGCAAGCATTGTTTCCCCATCTAGAATAATGTCTCCTTGTTGGAACATGCTAGTTCCGCTCCCTGATGGCTTTGTGGTTTGGCGTGGCCCCAGAAATTTGAGCTGCCACGAATGGAGGTGGTGGCAGAGGTTCTTAAACGTGGAGCCCGAGAGGCCTTCTGTGCAGCAAAGGACCTGGGAGGGCTGGCCAGGGTGGAGCTCCCAGTGAACAGCTGTGCCCGGGGCCAGGTCGGAACCAGGGCGGGCAGGATTTGGAGAGGAGCTGGTGGAGACAGGCCTGCCACGGGGATTAAGTGCTCCCCATGACATGGAGTCAGGCCTGGGGCTCCACTCTCAGCCTCGTCCTCACTCTCGCCCTGGCTCCCGAGCACATGGCGTGGATTCGGGCTCCTTTCCTTCGGGTGTATCCACACACCACCCTGCCGCCTTTTCTCACTGCGCTTGTCAGGGGCCTCAGGCTGTCAGTACCCCCAGGGGCCCTGGCGTTTATTCCATAACCTGCAGATGAAGGCAGCTGTCCAGAGGGCTGAGCAGTGACCCCAGCGTCCTGTCACGGTCAGCTTCTCTTTCTGACACCAGAGCTGGAAGGAGTGTTAACGATTCACCCGGCTAACCCAGGGCTGCCTCATCTGTAGCCCACACTGGGGAGAGAGGAGGGCCAATCCCAGGGCCCAGGCTGGCTGTAGCCCTCACTGTGGGAGGTGCTCTATCTCTTCTCAGGGGTCCAGAGCACCCAGGCTGGGGTGGTCATATCCGCAGTCCCCTGTGATCTTTGCTCTGGGCCATTTTCTCTTAAGTTTCACCTGAAATTAACCTCCTATAGCTAGAATTAGTTCAGTTCAGTCACTCAGTCGTGTCCGACTCTGTGACCCCATGAATTGCAGCACGCCAGGCCTCCCTGTCCATCACCAACTCCCGGAGTTCAGCCAAACTCATGTCCATCGAGTGGTGATGCCATCCAGCCATCTCATCCTCTGTCGTCCCCTTCTCCTCCTGCCTCCGATCCCTCCCAGCATCAGAGTCTTTTCCAATGTGTCAACTCTTCGCATGAGGTGGCCAAAATATTGGAGTTTCAGCTTTAGCATCATTCCTTCCAAAGAACACCCAGGGCTGATCTCCTTTAGAATGGACTGGTTGGATCTCCTTGCAGTCCAAGGGACTCTCAAGAGTCTTCTCCAGCACCACAGTTCAAAAGCATCAATTCTTCAGTGCTCAGCTTTCTTCACAGTCCAACTTTCACATCCATACATGACCACTGGAAAAACCATAGCCTTGACTAGATGGCCCTTTGTTGGCAAAGTAATGTCTCTGCTTTTGAATATGCTGTCTAGAATAGGAGCTTCCTAAACCTGGCTTTTGCAGGTACTCATTTTGTGGCTCTAGGGAGATTACTTTCCATCTTTGTTGAAGTGTCAAAGTGTTAGTTGCTGAGTTGTGTCTGACTTTTTACGATCCTATGGACTGTAGCCCCCCCGGCTCTTCCGTCCATTGGATTCTCCGGGCAAGAGTAGGGGAGTGGGTTGCCATTTCCTTCTCCAGGGGCTCTTCCCAACCCAGGGATCAAACTCCACTCTCCTGCATTGCAGGCAGAGTCTTTACTGTCTGAGCCACCTCTGGCTCAGAGAGCGTGGCCAGCAGCTCTAGTCCTGTGATGCTGGAGTTAAGGAGCAGAGCGCGGTGCTGTCAGCATGGGGAGGGAGGAGCCCTCCTTTGTCCGCCCTTTGGTAAAGGGGGCGTCTCCTTCTGCCAGCTCTGTCCCCTCTGGGCCTCGGAGGCGGGGGCGGAGGAGAGCATGTGTGCGTGTGGGATCTGTCTGCACTTTATTTTTCCTCTCTGATTTCAGAGTCACGCTGCGGCAGCCTGGTGCCTGACAAGTGAGGGGAACCTGCCAGGGGATTACTGCTCGCTCAGGGCAGGACCGAGGCCTCGGGAGCAGGGATGGGCAGGGCAGCCTCCAAGCCTGGGCCAGCAGCACTAAGACGGAGGCCCCGGCCTGGAGCTCGACACGTGCCCGCTTGGTTGCCCCAGGTGGCACTCACAACAACACTCTTCTGAGAAGCGGGTGATCGCAGGCCCCAAAGGACCACACAGCAGGAGCTGGAGCTCAGCCACCCCTACACAACTAGGACCATCAGGAGAAGGGACGGGCGCCTCGGGGGAAGTAGGAAGGCAGAACCAAGCGGCAGGAGGACCTTGTCCCTGAAGAGTTTACCGGCACCCACAGAGCTTCTTGATTCTCTTCTCCCCAGATCGGGCTCAGTTCCCTTTTCTCCTGGCAGAGGCATTGGGCCCAGAGAGGGGAAGACTTCATGACCTTTCGGCTGCTGGAAGCCCAAGTGCTCTCTGCTGTGACTGGGGTTCAAGGGCTTCCCCGCTGCGGGGGACGAGGGTCCGCCTCGGCATCTGCTCATGAACCACAAGGACCCCGAATGCTCCAGACTGGATCATTTCAAACCGCCAAAGAGGGGGACCCCCAGAGCTGGCAGCCAGCAACCCCAAGGGACTAGAAGGCTGGGATGGACTGACCTCCCCTTTGCCGGGGCTCCGGGAGCAGCAGAGCCTCTGTGGCCCAGCTAGTGGCAGACGGAGCTGATGAAGCTGTGAGCGGGGCTGGCGGCCGGGACAGGAGCTGCTGCTGCCGCCGGACTCTGCTGGCACCGAGGGCGCATGCGCAGGCCCCTACCTCGGTCCCTGCTCAGCACCCGCCCGCATGTCCTTTGCACGTGGTGCCAAAGCACGTGGGCTGCGCTGTAGCTGGCCTGTCCGCGGGCTGGAGAAGCAGTGGCCGTGGTGAGGCCCGCCTGCCGCCAGCCTGAGGGCCCAGCTCCCGGGCGCGCACCAT
>NW_011494867.1:1083480-1087685 GCF_000754665.1 Bison bison bison
GCTGGTGTTCGTCATGTCGCTGCTCTTCACCTACTCCCACCATAGCACAGCCACCCTGCCCTACCTGGACTCGGGCGCCCTGGACGGGGCTCCCCGGGTGAAGCTGGTGCCGGGCTACGCTGGCCTGCAGCGCCTCAGCAAGGAGGGGCTGGCTGGCAAGAGCTGCGCCTGTCGCCGCTGCATGGGCGACACCGGCGCCTCCGAGTGGTTCGACAGCCACTTCAACAGCAACATCTCCCCCGTCTGGACTCGGGAGAACATGGACCTGCCCCCCGACGTCCAGAGGTGGTGGATGGTGAGAAAGCCATGGCCTTTGCTGCCCTCTTTCTGGAGTCTGTCCTCTCCATTTAGGAGACCCCCTGAGACCCCCCTCTGGGATTTGGGCGGTCTGTCTCCTGGCACCCTTTGCACCCTTCACTGGACCGGAGCCAGCCACCAGGGGCACAGAGTGTGAAGGGTAGAGCGAGCTTTGGCCAGCAAGGGGAGAGAACTCACATTTCCTAGTGCCTGCAGAGGCCAAACAGAGACCAGAAATGCCTGCTGGGTCAAGGAGGTAAAATAAACAGGAGAGGCAGGTCCCTGGGGAGAAGATGCTGAGAAGTGAGGCCCATGGCAACAGGAAGGCCTGCCCTTCAGAAAGCAGGTGGCAGCTCAGCTCCAGTGCTTGTTGCCATGCTGGCCACTTCCTCATTTGTAAATGTTTGCCCCAAATAATTTGAAACACCATTCCATTCAGTTGGTTCTCTTCACTTGCTAGAAAAGGTTTTCTTCTGGGTTATGATAAGAACGGAGAAGGCAATGGCACCCCACTCCAGTACTCTTGCCTGGAAAATCCCATGGACGGAGGAACCTGGTAGGCTGCAGTCCATGGGGTCGCTAAGAGTCGGACACGACTGAAGCGACTTAGCAGCAGTAGCAGCAGCAGGATAAGAAAGTGACTTCACTTTCACTTTTCACTTTCATGCATTGGAGAAGGAAATGGCAACCCACTCCAGTATTCTTGCCTGGAGACTCCCAGAGACGGGGGAGCCTGGTGGGCTGCCGTCTATGGGGTCGCACAGAGTCGGACACGACTGAAGCGACTTAGCAGCAGTAGCAGCAGCAGGATAAGAAAGCGTCATCGGATCCTTTGGGGGCTGAGGGGAAGGGAGGAGAGGAAGCCACTCTTCTGGACCCTGTCACCTCTTTGCTGCTTTGGCTCCCTCCCCTCCTCCCCATCGTCTCTGGCGCATTTCTCCGCAGGCTCCACCAGGGCCATCTGCTCGCCACACGTCAGCAGTGGCTCCGTGTCAGTCCTTAACCCAGGGCCCCGCAGGCTGCCGGTGCTCCCTGCTGAGTGACTGGGGAGCCACTGCATGCTCCCTGGTCTCCCCAGCTGGCAAATGGGGAGGGTGATAACTCCCTCTCTTTCTCATATTCAGGGCAACTGAGAATGAGCTCGTGCGATCAGGCCTATCAGAGCAACTGACAGATGCTGCTCCTGGCGCGGACTGTCAGAGCCCCCGAGGAGGGGGAGACTACAGGGCAGGATCTACCAAGAGCCACACAGGCCCTTGCCATGACAACTTGGAGCCCTTGAAGGGTCCTGCCTGTTCCTCATAGTCACATCCTTCATTTTATGGGGAAATCCAGGTTCAGAGAGTACGCAGGGCTTGCCCAAGGGCATAGGTCTCAGAGGCAGCCGTGAAGGGCCAGAACAGTCCTCTGGGCAACGATGGAGTGAGAGGCCGGCCAGGCCCCCTGCCCACAGGGATGAAACTCAGAGCTGTCTAAGCCTTAGAAGCCACTTCTCTGCTGCTCCCCACAGTCACCCCTTTTGCTGTGAACTTAGAAATTCTTATTTCAGAGCTAAGCTTCCTCTCCACACTGAGTCCCTGTTCTTGTGCTCGGGGGCCCCTCCTATGCTCAGGGAAGCAGGCCCACCATCCCCTTCCTGCTTTCTCTTCCCCTGAGCAGCTCCTACACAGCTGCACACTTGGAGTGTTATGGTTCAGACCACAGAGCATGTTAAAGCCCTTAGAGACGGTGGCCCCGGGGTTGAGTCCAGCTCAGTGTTCTAAAACCGTTTGCCTTAATTGCCATCTCTTAGGAATCTGATTATTTCACATGAGATCTGTATTTTCAGCTTTTCTTGAAATATTAGAAAATCTGGTCCCTCTCACAGTCCCACAAGGCAACAGTTGGCTGAAGTCACCCCTTTTTGATGGCGGCTCCTGTTTGCTATAGGCCCCACCTGCCTCTTCACTGCTGTGTGTTACCTGTCTGGCACTGTGGCATTTGCGTGCTGCCCTGGCCTCATTTTACAGTCTTCAAAGTCACTGGTGGCAAGAGGGGCGGGGGACCAGTTTCTTTCCAGCTCTTCTGACTCTGGAGGAATATCTGTGCCCTCTTGCCTTTTCCCCAGGGCTGAGGGCTCCAGGTCTCCCCGGATCTCGCCTGGAGCTTCGGGCTGAGTCCCTGGGGCGCCCCCTGCAGGCTGACTGGGAATGAGTCCCTGAAGCTCCCCTGAGACTGTCCTCATTAACTGCATTCAGAATGACTCCGAGCAGGGGCCTCTCTACTTTGTGGCACAGGCCTGCAAACCCCTGAAGAACAGGCTGAATGGCACCTTGACCCCTGAGTCCGGCCAATATTGCAGAGCTGCTCCTGAGAGCAAGGCACTGGTCTGGACACCGCTGTGTTGTTGAGCGACAGGAGGGTCCTCACTGTTCTGGGAGGATTCCCGCCCCACGATAGTAGGAGACCTGTGCAGCTTGGACCCTGGAGGCTGAGAGCAGCGAGGGGGAGCAGGCGGGAGTTGCCTCCTGCTCACTCCACCTCCCCCTCCCTGCTCCCCCCTTTCTTTTTTCTCCCTCCTCTACAGATGCTGCAGCCGCAGTTCAAGTCACACAACACCAACGAAGTGCTGGAGAAGCTGTTCCAGATAGTGCCAGGCGAGAACCCCTACCGGTTCCGGGGCCCCCGCCAGTGCCGGCGCTGTGCCGTAGTGGGCAACTCGGGCAACCTGCGGGGCTCTGGCTACGGGCCAGACGTGGATGGGCACAACTTCATCATGAGGTGAGTCCCAGGGACCCCAAGGCTGGATACGGGACAAGCCTCCAGGAGGAGGCACTGGCCTCTTTGGCCTTGCCCAGCTGTAGGAGGAATTGCCAGCTGCTGGGGGGTCCTGGAGGACCCTGATTCCCAGAATCTTCCATGACAAGCTCAAGTTTCTTTCTTTTTTTTTTTTCAAGTTTCTTGCTTTGGTTTCTGAGGTGAATTAATTGTTCAGTCTGTCAGTCATATTTGATTCTTTGCAACCCCATGGACTGCAGCACGCCAGGCTTCCTCCTCCTTCAGCATCTCCCGGAGCTTGTTCAAACTCCGGTCCATTGAGTTGGTGATGCCATCCAACCATCTTGTCCTCTGTGGATGAAGAGACACAATTCCCATTCTAAACTTTGCTTGAGGCCTGTACTCAGCTTCCAACTCTGAATACCTCTGGAGAGAGCTAAAGTCAGACTCCTGGCTCAGGTCTTGTGAAAACTGCTACCAGAGGCCCTTGCACCCATCTGGTCCCCTTAGCTGTTGGGCCAGGAGTGTGGGCCCCAAACAACTGTGGGTGATCCCTCTGGCAGACTGACAGAAGAGGGGTGTCCTGGGAAGAAAAAGGAGCTGTTGGTGCCTGCTCTGGGCCCTCATCCCTGACCCTTTACCTTTTTGCATTTAGACTGTGCAAGGGCTCATTCCCTCCACAGACATCTGAGCTCAGCCTTGAGGAGAAGAGAAAGGTTGGGAGGGCACGCATTGCAGACAAAGACACAAAGCAGGGAGCCGGCAGGGGAGCAGGGACTAGAGGCGGACTTGTGAACCTGGTACAGGCTGCTGTGCCGCCCCTCAACTTCTGTGTTCACCTTCTCCCCAGACATGGGGGCAGGAAATGCCACGTGGGGGATCCTGCCCTCTCAGTCCTGGGTGGAGGGAGAGCCCTGAGAATAAAAATACTGAAAATGCCAGTTTTCATTAAGCATCTCTTAGGATGAGCATTGAGAAAGACCAGGTTTCACAGGAGGCGGAAGGAAGGGCTTTGTCTTAGAAACTGTTGCTGTCTCCATAGCAACAACAAGGCAGCAATATGTCTCTGAGGCTTTCCACAGTCCTTGCAAAACCTCTCTCGTGTTAAAAGTGTTGGGGGTGGGGGAGAGAGGGGGATGCTAGGAGTGGGG
>NW_011494867.1:1088297-1100897 GCF_000754665.1 Bison bison bison
TAAGGGTTGAGGGAGAGAGGGTGGGGGGTGGATGCTAAGAGTGGAGGGGAGAGGGGATGCTAATCCAAATCCAGGCCCCCAGAGCCACCTGAGATCCTCCCCATCTTCCGGCTGCTGGCACCCAGAAAGCAAGAGAGGCGGGCTGGGAGCTGGAGGGGACCTCGCTCCCCAAGACAGTGGCTGAGATGGGGGCCAGGTGGCTGGCCAGCAGCTCAGAGCAGCCATGGGACCCTTGGGAAGCCCGGGAAGGGCTCTCATGCCTGTAGGTGCTGCCTGCAGGGCCTTTCCACCCCCTGCAGGGCTTCACCATGCACCTCGGGATGGTTGGGAAGCTCCGGGGAGTGGAGCACAGCGGGCAGAAACAGTTGGCTACCGCCACAGACCTGGGCGGACCTGGTCCTGGTCAGGCAGAGAGAGACTCACAGACGTTCCCTCACAGGAACCAGGCTAGGAGATGGGTGTTGTGGACTGACACCAGGATTTCTTTGTGGATGTCACGATGCCAAGTCGCTCAGTCATGTCCCACTCTGTGACCCCATGGACTGCAGCCTACCAGGCTCCTCTGTCCGTGGGATTTTCCAGGCAAGAGTACTGGAGTGGGGTGCCATTTCTTCCTCCAGGGTTCTTAACATATATTCCATATCAATGACCAAAAATCCCTCAATAGTGGCAGGTGTAAAGATACTCTTATTAAAATCAAGTGGAAAAGGATATTTTCTGCAACATTATTTAACATAATACTGAGAGGAAGGAAGTAAAGCAAGGAATGAACAGCACAAATGGCGATTGTGCACAGGATTAAAAAATTTTTTACTTATAGATAATATGAATAACCCAACAAGCTTGTAGACTTAATAACACAGTTGGGTAAAATGGTTAAATATTATGATAGATATGTAAGTATCAGTAACTTTTACTTATATGAAATTGCAGATAAAGATTTGAGTTTTTCTGTAGGTATTTGTCAACCCTGATTGCACATTATTAGTGTTACATGGAAGCTTTAAAAAATATATGGATGCCTGGCTCCCACACCAGACTAGTTAAATGCTTCTGGAGACAGCTGACTCATTCTGGAGAAGCCAGGCCCTGGAAAGGGACCAGGGCGGGATGCAGAGGATGAGCTGGATTTCCGTGACTCCAGGGAGAAGCTTCTAGAGTTCTCTCTGTCTCCTGCCACTAGAGCACCCGGAGCAGGTGCTCTAGTGTCTCTTTGTGGAAGGAGTGGCTTTCAGCCGACTTGTGGACGCAGCCAGATGGCCATGGAGGGCGACTGCTTATAGGCACGTCTTGGTTTGGAACCAGTGGGGAGGCCTCCCTCCCTGGAAACAGGATGGATGAAAGCCCCACCGGGAGGGCTGAGCTGAGTTACAGTGAGCTGATGGCTCTGCCCAGCCCCCAGCCCCCACGCCCTCCCCTCGGTGCCTCCTCCCCTCTGACTCCAGAGCCCCCCTGACTAGATGGAGCTGAGCTGGTCCCCCTCAGCTGGCCAGCAGATGGATCCGCAGCTCCTCGAACAGCCGCGTGCAGATGGTCGGCTCACTGTGAATACGTGAAAGAGCGAAAGGACTGAGCGCCCACGCGCTGAAGCCGAAGCACGCCCATATGCGCATCCTGCTCCGGGTGCTCTAGTGGCAGGAGACAGAGAGAACTCTAGAAGCTTCTCCCTGGAGTCACGGAAATCCAGCTCATCCTCTGCATCCCGCCCTGGTCCCTTTCCAGGGCCTGGCTTCTCCAGAATGAGTCAGCTGTCTCCAGAAGCATGCCACTTCCTTCCCTTTCCTTGGAGGCTCTGAAACATCTTTTTAGATCCCTTATTCCATTCATCTCCAGACTTTTGGAAGCGGCTGCCTACCCAGCAAATGGAGGTCACCCAAGGGAGGTGGAGACTCCAGGAGGGCTGACTTGAGGCTGGGAGGCAGTGATCCTGGATGACAGGTCTAAGGAGGGGTGTTGTGACAGCTCTGGCTGCCGAGTCGTGGAAAAGGCAGATGGGCAGTCTTCGGGGCCGATCTGGGGCAGCTACAGCCCTTTGATCTGCAGGGCCAGCTTGGCCTCTCCATCTTCAATGAGAGGAGGTGTGTTTCTTGGGTCCTCACAAGTGTGAACCTTGACCCCAGCTCCTGCCCAGCCCAGACCCCAGCCAGCTTAAGTGCCAGCAGCCCAAGTCTGCTCCCCACTTCCATACCCCAGGCAGCTGAGAAACGCCATCCCCATCAAGGCGTCCCCTGCAACTGCTCTGCTCCTGCTCATCCTCACAGACCCCGGGGCTACTGTGGCAGAGCTGGATCCAGACAGGCTGTGCTGACAAGAGGACCAGTGGTGTGTGTGGAGCTGTAGCCCACAGTGGATGAGAAGAAGGCTTCTCAGCTCCTCTAGGAGACGGGGTCTCTCAACCCTAAAGGCCAAGACATCAGAGGGGCAGTTAACCTAAAGAACTGGGTTGGGGGGAGGGGGACAGGATCTTAATCCTTGTTCTGGGGCCAGAGCACAGTTGGTCCCGCAGGAGAGAATCTAGGCTTCTCCTTGAAGCAGACAGGGACTAAAGTGGCTAAGAATAAGGACTCACTTTCTAGTTCCCAATCAGGCCACTCTCAGTTTCCCAAACATAATGAGTTTCTCCAGTCCCTCAAGGGAAGGGAACCAGAGAGGCAGAAGGTACAGCAAGTGATTGGTAGAGGGGGCGTCTTGGACACGCCCTCACCACACTGTACCATCCATAGAGGTGTCAGGGGAGCCCCTGTGACACAGGGCCCAGGACCTAGGGGGTGCTGGCCCCTTTACAGACAGGGAATGTTTGAACTGGCCAAAAAGCTGGGAGAGCAAGTGGAGACTTTGCTGCCTCTCTCCCAGATCCCTGTGTCCCCAGTGGAGGCCCAGGTTACAGCCACCCGCTTGGGTGGTGTGAATCTACAGTGTGATCCACACAAGACCTTGTTCTCACAGCAGAAAAGACCAACAGGTTTGTGTTTAAAGCTGGATCACTTGTTTTTAAAATGCTCACAACAAAAGAAGCTTTGATTTTATTGATCCTGTTTTGCACCGCTTGAAAGGAATTGGAAGCCGCCTTGGTGTGTCACACCGCGGTGGGCAGGGGAAGGCTGGGTGGGAGAGACTATGCTGGGGTTCCAGGTTCTTCTAAGATGGCAAAGGAGAGACAGCCCCGCACTGCACATGTGCCCGGGACAGCTGAGGTGGGCACTGCCAGAGCCCCGGGTTTCCCCCTTGGGCTTGGAGTGGAAGGGCGGACAGGAACGTAAAGTGCGGCGACAGGGCGCTGGTGCTGGCAGAGCTGCCTGGGGGCTGAGGGGAGCTCCACCTTCTTACCTTGCTTCACTGTCTTCTAGAAAAGAGGACAAAACAGCCTAGTGAGCTGTAAGCTGTGAAAGGCTGTCTTTTTATTTTAAAAAATTGTAAAAATGATATGTGCTCATTATTGGGGGAAAAAACAGAAGTGTACACATTAAAAAGTGGATTATCCCGTTCTCCAAGAGTAAGCATTGCTAAAATTTTAATACTCCTCCGTTTTTTTCTATTCATATACAGAAGTAAGCTTTTTCCCTCCCTCATCCCTTCTTTCCCTCACTTCCTTTTTCCCTTCTCTCTCCCTTTCCATCCTTCCCTTTTTTTCTCTCTCTTTTACAAAAAATGGAATCAGACTATTGAATTTTCAGTTTTCCTTTTTTTTTTCCTTTAGCCAGACTTTATTGTTTGAATATTTGAAATCATTATTCTATACACAAATTTTAATTTCTTACAAAGCTCTATATTCCATATCACTAGGTCACTTCACTCTCCATTTTATGCCACATTTCCATCAAGAACTATTTCCCCAAATCACAATCTGCCTGATTGTGTGTTGTTGTTCCATTGCTAAGTTGTGTCCAACTCTTTGCAATGCCGTGAACTGCAGCCTGACAGGCTCCTCTATCCATGAGATTTCCCAAGCAAGAATACTGGAGTGGGTTGCCATTTCCTTCTCCATCAGTTTTCCTTTTTTGCACTGTGATTTCCTCTGACTGCACAGGTATTCAAAAGGTATGTGTTGAAAGAAGTGAGATTCCTCACACCACTTTTTTTTTTTAACTGAATAGCTCTTGAAAACTTACTTCTTACCAGCACATGAAAAATCTGATTCATTCATTCTGATGACTACATGTAACAGTTACATGAATGTGCCAAAATGTATTGATATTAACTGGTTCTCTATTGATGGGCTCTTCTTTTTACTATTATAAATAATACTGCAGTGAATATCCTTGCACACGTTTTTGCACACTTACACAACCTTTTTTATAGGATAGATTTCTGGAAATGGAACAGAGTAAGTGCACACCTGTTTACAGGTGTGACGGCCAGCACCAAACCATCTTCTAGAATTGTACCAGTTTATGTGTCGGTGTCTTCTCTCACCACCCTCCTGTCCCCACAGGATGAATCAGGCACCGACCGTGGGCTTTGAGCAGGATGTCGGCAGCCGAACCACGCACCATTTCATGTACCCCGAGAGTGCCAAGAACCTGCCCGCCAACGTCAGCTTCGTGCTGGTGCCCTTCAAGGCCCTGGACCTCCTGTGGATCGCCAGCGCCCTATCCACCGGGCAGATCCGATTGTGAGCCACTGCCGCTGCAAGTGGGGCACGGGGGCCGCCCCGCCTTGGGAGGAACTGTCTGGGCGCCAGATCTTAGAATGCCTCTCACTGACTGTTTTGGCCAAGAGAGGCTGGTGAGGAGAGAAGCAGCAGTAGGGAGGGCGCCAAACAGTGGTTGGCTGAGGCCACAGCTTGTTTTGGGCCACTCCCTGCATGGTAGCAGCCAGCCTACTGGTGTTCAGAGGTGAAGGACACCTTTCCAGGCCCCCTTTGCAGGATGTGGCCCCTGTCTGTTAGCTCTGCTTTAACAGCTTTATTGAGATATGATTCACATGCCATACAGTTCACACATTTAAAGTGCATTTCAGTGGCTTTTAGTATATGCACAGGGTTTAGGGTTATGTAACCATCACAAGTAATTTTAGAACACATGCATATTGCAAAGATGAAGATAATCTAAAGATACCCCTGTACCCCTTACTCATCACCCCCACTCCCTCCACCCCTAGCCCTAGGCAACCACTAAGCTACTCTGTCTCACCGTGGTTTTTGTGTGTGCACATGTGTGTGTAAAAATGTGTATGTGTAACATAAAATACTGTTTTAACCACACAGTTCATGAGCATTAAGTGTATTCACATTGCTGTACAAATCTCACCACAGCCCATCTCCAGAACTTTTTCATCATCTCAGATGAAAACTCTGCCATTAAATGGCAGCTCCCCATTCCCTCCTCCCTCCAGCCCCTGATAACCATGGTTCTGTCTCTATGATTTGACTGTTCTAGGTACTTCATACACGTGGAATCATACAGTGTTTGTCCTTTGCCTCTGGCTTATTTCAGTAGCATCGTGTTTTCAGGGTTCATCTGTCTTATAGCCTGTGTTAGGGTTTTATCCCCTTTAAAGGGTGCATAGTATTCTGGTGTATGGATATATCATATTTACCTATTCATCTGTCCATTGGACAATTGGATTACTTCCACCTATGCCTATTTTCACCGCGTATTTTTTTAAACACAGAAGTTGCAGTTTTCTGAGTTTAGCTTATGTTTGGGAGTCCAAAGGGCTAAAATAAGTGCTGTAGAGTTTAAGTTCCATGGATACTCAGAAATGGGAGCATAGGTTACAGGCACCACGGCTAATAGGGAAGGAGGGATTTGTGCCTAATATGAGGACAGTAGCGTCAGGGCTGCTGTGGGCAGAGATTAAGAGCACAGACATGCTGGGTGTGAGAAGATGGGCTAACCCAAGTGGAAACTTCACAGCAGAGAGTCATGGGAAGAAAAGTTGGGGCTGGGTTATGAAACGCCCCAGTGCTTGTCCAAACCATCCTTATTTTATCTTGGAGAACATAGGGACCCATTGAAGGTTTCTGGACAAGGAGCTGCAGTGATATGCAGTGGGAGAGCAGTCTGGACGCAGGGCAGCCTGTCATGAGGCCATCGTCACTTGGGCCTCGGCGGGAGGAGAGGCATCCCTGGCGCGTGGAGCCAGCTCAGTGTTATTTTCTCTCTGCTTGCAGCACCTATGCCCCCGTGAAGTCCTTCCTTCGAGTGGACAAAGAGAAGGTAAGCTTCCTCCTCCCCACCTCAGTGGGAGTAGTGCAGACCTGAGTCATGCTGTCCCTGGTCCTGTGGTTCAGGTACCCCCAGTACCCTTCCAGAACCCTCAAGAGTCCCCATCTGCTGGTATACCCGACTCCCCTCCCCCCGCCCCCCACACAGGCTGCAGGAACTACTGGCTACTGGCACATGTGGAGGAACTGGTCAGAGCTTGGCCTGAGACTTCAGGCCCCAGAAGCCCTCATGTGCTCATTACATTTTCTCCTCCTAGGTTCAGATCTACAACCCAGCCTTCTTCAAGTACATCCATGACAGGTGGACAGAGCATCATGGGCGGTACCCTTCCACTGGGATGCTGGTACTCTTCTTTGCCCTGCATGTGTGTGATGAGGTGGGTAGCCTGTTCTGGGGATAAAATAGTAGGACCCAAGGGACAGAGGGAACCAGCCTTTGTCAGGGCTTAGCCGTGCATCAAGAGGAATGTGTTTTTGTAGGAAGGAACTAAGTGGCTTCCATTCCCCCTATTTCTAGGCTGCAAGGTATAGGTCTGCATTTCGCAAACTTACTGTGTTCATGATTTTACCATATCTGATATCAGTTCATTGAAAGGTTAAATTTATTGAAAAAGGAAATTGAATACCATAATTGATATTACTTGCCATAAAGAAAGAATAACCATAACTTAAGTGGAACAGTGTTGTAGCTGTTTGAGCAGAATGGGGTCTCCCACAGCTGTGGGCCCCAGGCTTACTCTGTTAAAAATGGAGATTAGTCATTCAAGGAGCCCATCTCTGGGCTCTGTCTGCTGCTCTGCCATGGATAGCAGTGCTCATGCCCAGCACACCCTTTTGCCAGTAAACTATTCAGCGTATGATATTGCGTACCTGACCAGCTTTCAATAAAATACACCATTAAGGGGGAAAAAAATGTTAGCAAGGGTTGGTGAGTTGTCACAGGCTGGCTCCATACTCAGGCATTCTTGATGTCATCAGAAGGTGGCTGGAAGGAGAACCGGAAGGGAACAGCCCTCTCCCTCTGGAACAGTGTCCTCAGCGTCAGGGTTGGATGTCCCGGGTCTTCCAGGCGCGTGAAGCGCGCCGGGAGCGGATGAGCCGCCTCCTGCTCGGGTAGGGGCGCCGCGGCCCCTTTCTCGTCCCCTCCTACAACCCAGGGCTCTGCCGCGGCCTCTGCTCCCGGGTCCCCGACGTGGAGTGACCCGCGCCGCCCTCCCCCGCAGGTGAACGTGTACGGCTTCGGGGCCGACAGCCGGGGCAACTGGCACCACTACTGGGAGAATAACCGGTACGCGGGCGAGTTCCGGAAGACGGGCGTGCACGACGCCGACTTCGAGGCGCACATCATCGACATGCTGGCTAAGGCCAGCAAGATCGAGGTCTACAGAGGGAACTGAGCCCGGACGCGCTGCGACTCTTCGGCCCCGCCGCGCGGCTCCCGCCGGGACTCGGGGTCGGCCCGGGGGCGGTGACCTAAGCGTGGCGCGGCGCCCTCCGGGGCGTCAGCGGGCGTTCGGAGCGCCGCCGCCGCGGCCTGGACCAATCACTTTGCAGCTCAGCGAGCGCCGGCGTCCTCGGCCAGCGAGGAGACTCCCCCGGCCGAGCAGCAATCAGCGCCGCCGGCGGGCGGGGCCTCCAGCCAATCATGCAACTCAAGGAGGACTTCCGGCGCCGGGACCCCTCTCAGCCAATCGATGGCCTTCGGGGGCGGGCCGGCGGCCGATTAATTTCCCACTCCACTATGCTTTTGGGTAGGATTTTATTTCACGCTTTCTAAGGAGTAGGAGTTCCTTCCGGCTTCGAGAAGTATGCTCTCCGCAGGTTCGGCAAGAGGCGTCTCAGTCACTTTCCGGCCTAACCTCGCTGGGGGCGCCGAGAGGGAAACGGCGGGGAAAGCGAGGGACAGCGGTGGCTCGCTCCCTCCTTCCCGGGAGTGCTCCGTGACCGCGGGGCGGGCGGGAGGGCGATCGGGCAGCCTTTCGGGTGGGCGGGGAGCGGGGCGGTCAGGTGGTTTGCAGGGAGCGCTCTTTACCCCAGGGGGAAAGTTAGAGCCCTCCCAGACCGCCCCGGACCGCCTAGAGAACTAGATCCACATTTCTTTGATCGGTCAGGCGTAGATAGGTGAGTGCAAACCCACCAAAGAAATGCGGTGAGAATCTGGAGGGCACGTGGGTCCTCTCCTGCCTCCTCCCCTCCCGCCCTTGGCCCCCTTGTGGAGTGGCCTTTCTGACCGTGGCATTTAGTGTCTCACCAGAAAACTAGGATTGTGTGCACCCCTTCCTAGGCTGGCGAAGTTCGCCTAGGGCGCAACTCTGAAACACAGGTGTAAGAAATAGGACAGGAGACTGGAAACCCCGTCACATCAGATGTCAGGTGCTTCTCACTCCATGTGCCCTCGGCCCCTATTGTTTGCTCACGACCTCCTCAGGGCCTCTCCCGAGGCCCTGGGTCTCCTCACCAAGGCACTTGTTGCTCTGGGAGGATTGCCCTGTGATTAGGACAGTGCAGCTCCCCGCCCTTCCCCCTTTGGGTGCCTCTAGGGAGAGGGAGCAGCACGTAGGACAGAAGGCTGGAGATGAGACCAGCTCTCTGGTTCTTCACCCGTCACCCCCCAAAGGGGGAGGAAACCTCTTGCTCCGGGTTGGAATTTGCTTTAGGCTTATGATTTAGCTACCCTGAAATTATCATGGGTGGCTGACCAACAAAGATGCTTTTCAGATACTGAGCTGGCCATGCAAATAGCTGGGGAGGAGTGGACTTGCCCCTTGCATGCCTCCTCCCCTGCCCACATATCCCCTTCCCTGTGCTCACCTTGCACCTTTTCCTTCTGACCCTCTTTCCATTTCCAGCTCTAGAAGGGCTGCAAAGCTAACAACCAGAGGTTGCAGCTGGAAGCTACTTGCATGACTGAACCCAGCTTAAGTTCCTAGAGGAAGCTGCTGAAGGTATTCCTCACGCTTGAAGGTTGGGGGAGTGTAGGAGGGGAAAAGGGCTTCTGTGAAGCTTCCAAACCACTAAAAGGATCCCCCTTCCCAACAGTGACTTAAAAAACAGTAAACAAACAAACATAAAAACCACCCTCTCTTAGTGAGTTGATACCACTCGGCAGCCTCCTGGTCGTTGGTATAGTTCCTGCAGCTGGCTGAGGGAACAGGAGCCAGCAGAGGAGTATGTTAGAGGCTTAGTGGGGGGCAGTGGGCCCCGCTAAAAGTTAATATATTGAGAACTTAGCTTGAGTCTGTCCCTTCCCAATTCCAAAAGTAGGAGGAGTGAAGAATGGGGGTGGGTTAGTGAGGCCTTTAGTGGAACACCTCTTTCACCACCTCAGCCCCATCATTTTAGAAAGTCAAGACCAGTTATTCTTGCCAGTCTCATCTCAGTGCTTCCTAAAGAGGCTCTTGAGTGTTTAAGAGATGAAAAAAATGCAATTATGCCAAACAGTATTGAGCAGAATAATTTATTTCTTTTGTCGTTGTTGTTCCTTTTTCTTCTTTTATTTGGGTTTTGTTTTGTTTAGAACATTAATAAATCCCATTCTGGAAGAGGTAGGTCCCAGCACCCAGCCCAGATCTTCTTTTCTACAATAGTTATTTAAGCAAATGTTTTTTATTTTCTTCCCTTTCTCTTTCTGAATTAAAAATAAGAAACTGTATATTCACTTGTTCGTTTTGAAATGTGTTTGATGGTGGGAAGAAGGTCAATGGGAAGCTGTGACCAAGTAACGGTGAAGACTGTTGGGGGCATTGCTGGAAGTGGGGAAGGGACGACTCCCAGACACCCATCCCTTATACATGAAGCCTCCCAGCCACCAGCTGTGCCCTCTGGGAGGGTGGCCTTCACCACTGTCTGCTGTGTGGGCCCAGTGCAGCATGCAGACCGCACAGTCACCTGGATGGGGCTTTCCCTGCTCTGTTTCTGGGTTCTGTGCAACTTCCCATGATGCCGTAGGTGTGAGTTGGCAGGGAATTGGCAGAATGGTTGGAGCTGGTGCCACAGGCGTCCTAGGTAGCTGTGCTGCTTCCTTAGGCTGCCTGGATCTACTGACCGTAACTCCCATCACGGGCTGGAATGCCCCTGAACGCATAGCTCTGCCGTCCGGTGGATGAGATAGCTCACACCAGCTCTCTTCAGAGTCTGTGCTCAGCTTGGCGTCCTGCTGTCCAGTTTCTCCCAGTGCCCAAGAGCGAGCTGAGTGACTTTTCAAATGGAAGATACTTTTTGTTGGAGGAGGGCATCACTTTTTGGAAGTGGTGGAGGGTTTGTTCTAAAACTGTAGGTCCCTGGGCTGTAGTTCTCCAATTTGGGGTTGCCAGAGCCTCCATATGACAGTTCTCTGCCACAGACACTCCCCAGTAGCACGTACCTGAGTCATAAGGCCCAGTGTCCAGACGACAGGCACATAGCCAGGACTGCCAAGAACTGTTTCTTGTCTGGGCCCCACTCAGAGCCGCTGTCTTATGGGTCACTGTCCTTAGTGGGAGCAGCACTCCAGATATTGTACATGTTACCTCCAGGATTGAGCCTCACAAATTATGTCTTTTTATTTTTTAATGTTGGCCGCGGATTCCATTGCTTTGATTCAACAAAGATACCATATCAGGAATCACAAGTTAGTACTATTGCAATAAACTACTGTCATTCTCCATGATTCAGATGGCGAGTGAATGGGATGAGGAAGAAGTCACCTATCCTTCCATAACTCAAGTTGGATGGCAGCACCAGTCTCTGCAAACCCTGCTGGAATGTGGTATTGAGTCTGACTACCATGTTGGAGATAGTTCCAGGGACATCTATTAGGCCCTACCCCCATGCATCTGGTTGCCAGTACAGTGATTTTGCCAGGTAGTAAATATCTCTCTTTCCTTTTCGAACTAAGGAAATTACCTTAAGATGAATCTAGTCTCATTGGACCCACCATTAAATGGACTTGAACCAGAGCTCCATCTGTCGTCGACCATAATAAGCTCCAACTCTCATAATAAAGTGGACTGCTTTGGCATTCTGGTCTCAAAGCTAGTGTATGGTGACTCCTGGAAGTCTGGGTATTTCCCTTCTCCCAGTGCACTGTCACTCCAGAAGTAGGTTCTCCTGGAAAAGCAACAGCTACACAAATGACCCTAAGATCTGCTTGAAAAGAGCTCCAGGTGTGTGGCCTGATTAGGTCTGGGAACTGAGTAAAAAGCTAAAAATTCCCCTCACTGCGACTCAGGTTTTTTCCCACTATTAGAATTTTCTCTCCTGTGCACATCAAGCAATACTTTAGTAGGCTCCCCAGCATCTGTTTATTTCTGGGGACCTTAATGGTCAATTAACTATTGTTCCAAATCCTTAGAGGTGAGAACTCTAGTTGCCAAACTGGATTATTGTGGTAAATGTGCCTCCCTGTCTCAGGTCAGGAGGCATGGCTTTCTAGTCTTTGTTAGGCTGGGATCCCATTATTCACTGACCCTCAAATGACAGCCACCAGAGTTCTTTAAAGATGGTGCCCCAATCACTAATCAGTTCAGTTCAGTCACTCAGTCATGTCCGACTCTGTGACCACATGAATTGCAGCACGCCAGGCCTCCCTGTCCATCACCAACTCCCGGAGTTCATCCAAGCCCATGTCCATCAAGTCGGTGATGCCATCCAGCCATCTCATCCTCTGTCGTCCCCTTCTCCTCCTGCTCCCAATCCCTCCCGGCATCACAGTATTTTCCAATGAGTCAACTCTTCCTATGAGGTGGCCAAAGTATTGGAGTTTCAGCTTTAGCATCAGTCTTAGTGAACACCCAGGACTGATCTCCTTTAGAATGGACTGGATGGATCTCCTTGCAGTCCAAGGGACTCTCAAGAGTCTTCTCCAGCACCACAGTTCAAAAGCATCAATTCTTTGGCGCTCAGCTTTCCTCACAGTCCAACTTTCACATCCATACATGACCACAGGAAAAACCATAGTCTTGACTAGACGGACCTTTGTTGGCAAAGTAATGTCTCTGCTTTTCAATATGTTATCTAGGTTGTTCATAACTTTCCTTCCAAGGAGTAAGCGTCTTTTAATTTCATGGTTGCAATCACTATCTGCAGTGATTTTGGAGCCCAAAAAAATCAAGTCTGACACTGTTTCCACTGTTTCCCCATCTATTTCCCATGAAGTGATGCTGTCCAGATGCCATGATCTTCGTTTTCTGAATGTTGAGCTTTAAGCCAACTTTTTCACTCTCCTCTTTCACTATCATCAAGAGGCTTTTGAGTTCCTCTTCACTTTCTGCCATAAGGGTGGTGTCATCTGCATATCTGAGGTTATTGATATTTCTGCTGGCAATCTTGATTCCAGCTTGTGCTTCTTCCAGCCCAGTGTTTCTCATGATGTACTCTGCATATAAGTTAAATAAGCAGGGTGACAATATACAGCCTTGATGTACTCCTTTTCCTATTTGGAACCAGTCTGT
>NW_011494867.1:1101018-1122522 GCF_000754665.1 Bison bison bison
ACTGTTGCTTCCTGACCTGCATATAGGTTTCTCAAGAGGAAGGTCAGGTGGTCTGGTATTCCCATCTCTTTCAGAATTTTCCACAGTTTCTTGTGATCCACACAGTCACAGGCTTTGGCATAGTCAATAAAGCAGAAGTACATGTTTTTCTGGAACTCTCTTCTTTTTTCGGTGATCCAGCGGATGTTGGCATCTGATCTCTTGTTCCTCTGCCTTTTCTAAAACCAGCTTGAACATCTGGAAGTTCATGATTCACATATTGCTGAAGCCTGGCTTGGAGAATTTTGAGAATTACTCTGCTAGCGTGTGAGATGAGTACAATTGTGCAGTAGTTTGAGCACTCTTTGGCATTGCCTTTCTTTGGGATTGGAATGAAAACTGACCTTTTCCAGTCCTGTGGCCACTGCTGAGTTTTTCAAATTTGCTGATACATTTAAAAAAAATTTTATTAAGATATAGTTGATTTATAGTGTTGTGCTGTTAACTATAGCTCCCGTGGTGTACGTTATATCCCTAGAGCTTATTTATCCTAACCTGGAAGTTTGTACCTTTTGACTGCCTTTACCCATTCCCCCTCCTATTTGGCAAGCACCAGTCTGCTCTCTGTTTCTACGAGAGCAGTGTTGTTAGATTCTGCATGAAAGTAAGATCACATGATATTTGTCTTTCTCCATCGAACTTATTTCACTAGCATAACGCCCTGTTGTCACAAAAGACAGGATTTCCTTTTTTTTTTTAATGGCTGAATAATAGTCTGTTATATATATATATATTCACATTTTCTTTACCCATTCCTCTGTCAATGGACATTTAGGTTGTTTCCATGTCTTTGCTATTGTAAATAATGCTGCAGTGAATATGGGAGTGCAGATGTCTCTTTGAGAGGGTAATATTCTCTTGGATGCGTACCCAGAAGTGAAATTGTTGAATCATATGGTAGTTCTGGTCCCAAGAGTGAAGCTAGATCCTATCTCACACCTCTCACGGAAATTAACTCCAAATGGATTCGACTTAAATGTAAAACATGAAACCAAAATATATAAAGAACTCATATAACACAATAGCCAAAAAAAAAAAAAATCTGATTTAAAAAAAGGGCATATGTGAAGAGACATTTCTCCAGAGAAGACATACAGATGGCCGACAGGTCCATGAAAAGATGAGCAACATCCTTAATCCTCAGGGAATTGAACATCAAAGCCATAATGAGATATCACCACACTACTTTTAGAACGACTTGTCAAAGAGACAAGGGATAACAATCACTGGTGAGGATGTGGAACAAAGGGAACCCTTGTGCACTGTTGGTGAGAATGTAAATTAGTGCAGCCACTATGGGAAACAGTATAGAGGTTCCTTAGTGACTTAAGATGGACACTCACGTCGTCACCCTCAGGCTGTGCAAGCAATCCAGAGGCCTTTCTGCTCCATCTTCCTTGCCAACCCCCATCCTTCCCCTAAAGGTGACCACTACCCTGATACTTACTTGCCTCCTAAGAAATCTGTATGCAGGTCAAGAAGCAACAGTCAGAACTGGACATGGAACAACAGACTGGTTCCAAATCGGGAAAGGAGTATGTCAAGGCTGTATATTGTCACCTTGCTTATTTAATTTATATGCAGAGTACATCATGTGAAATGCCAGGCTGGATGAAGCATAGCTGGAATCAAGATTGCCGAGAGAAATATCAATAACCTCAGATATGCAGATGACACCACCCTTATTGCAGAAAGTGAAGAAGAACTAAAGATCCTCTTGATGAAAGTGAAAGAGGAGAGTGAAAAAGTTGGCTTAAAACTCAACATTCAGAAAACGAAGATCATGGCATCCGGTCCCATCACTTTATGGGAAATAGATGGGGAAACAATGGAAACAGTGAGAGACTTTATTATGGGGGGCTCCAAAATCACTGTGGATGGTGACTGCTGCCATGAAATTAAAAGACACTTGCTCCTTGGAAGAAAAGCTATGACCAACCTAGATAGCTTATTAAAAAGCAGACATTACTTTGCTGACAAAGGTCTGTCTAGTTAAAGCTATGGTTTTTCTAGTAGTCATGTATGGATGTGAGAGTTGGACTGTGAGGAAAGCTGAGCGCCAAAGGATTGATGCTTTTGAACTGTGGTGTTGGAGAAGACTCTTGAGAGTCACTTGGACTGCAAGGAGATCCAACCAGTCCTTCCTAAAGGAAATCAGTCCTGAGTATTCATCAAAAGGACTGTTGCTGAAGCTCCAATACTTTGACTATCTGATGTGAAAAACTGATTTCTTAGGAAAGGCCCTGTTGCTGGGAAAGATTGAAGGTGGAAGGAGAAGGGGACAACAGAGGATGAGATGGTTGGATGGCATCACTGACTCAATGGCCATGAGTTTGAGCAAGCTCCGGGAGTTGGTGATGGATGGAGAAGCCTGGCATGCTGCAGTCCATGGGGTTGCAAAGAGTGAGACACAGCTGAGCAACTGAACTGATGGACTGACCCTGATACTCAGTTCTCTTTCATCAGTCCGATTGCCTAGACCCAGGTCCGTATGGAAATTCAGTTTATAACAGAGATGACCTCTCAAGTCACTTGGGAAAAGATGGATGTTGCGATAAATGTTATTGAAATAACTAGATAACCATCTAAAAAGATAAAATTAGATCCATAGCCTAAACTACCAAAATACCAAAGAGAGAGAAATGTAAAAAATAAAACAATAAAAGTAGTTGTTCATTGATGTAGTCAAACAGAATACATTGGCTTTGTAGCTGATTTTTGGACTGGGATTTTTTTTCACGGTCTATGTAGTTCCCCGTATTGCTAAAAATTGGGAGTTTTTTCATTCCTTTTTGTGAGTTCCAAACATTTTGTTAAACTTCCTCTTCTGATGTAACAGCTTCCATTTTATTTGTCCATATGAGTTTATACCTTTTTCCTCCCCTATAATTTCAGTAAGCTCGTGGAAAGGAAAGTTAGCTAAGTGTGATATTTAATTGCATACTTAGCAGATACCCTTTTCTTCCTCAGTTTTCCTGTCTCCACAGAGCTGATTTTTTTCTGATTTTTTTTAACACCTCTCTGTCACGATGGAGGCTTTTTAAATAATTGGGAATTGTTCTCTCTTCTAAAATAATGGATTAAGAAGCTGCTTGGGAGTTTTGTGTACCTGGATGGAACATACCTGCTCTCTGGGTTGACATTAGGGTGCCTGGACAGGGAACCAGCTTTTCCAAGGCAGGGAGGGATGGTAAGGATAAGCTAGGCTGTGCTGCAACGACAAACACCTTTCCAGCTGGCACTGGCTTAAAACAACAAAGTTTATTTCTCACAAGCTGTGTTTCCATCAGGGGCTGTGTTCCTCAGAGCACTCAGGACCCAGGCAGACAGTGGCACCATCTAGGGGTGGGTCTGTTGTTTCAGGGGCAGAAAAAAAGAATCTGGTGAGCCACAGGCTGTCTTTGAATGCTTCTGTCAAGAAGTTCACATTTCCTTGATGCCAGAAAAGTCCCATGGCCATGCCTCAATCCATTAAGAATGTGTACTCTAAAGAGAGGCACCATATTTGGGTGAGCAGTAATGCTGTTTGGATACAGAGGGCTCCTTGGAGAGAAACACCTGGAGTAGTTATGGCCTGGCCAGGGGTAGGTGGATACACACTTGGCTGGCACTCTGCTGGATGCCAGGGGAGGGGGCAGGACATGATTAAGTATTTTATTTATCTATCACAGGAACAAACAGCTGGGGACTGCCATTCGGCAGGCAAGGAACTCCTTCCTGTGACATGCTTGGCACAGTAGGAAAACATCATTCCTGGCTTGCGGAGGGGAAGGGTGAAACCCTAAAACATTTTTAAAAATCAAATTTTTCCTTCCTGAGCGTGAGTTAGAAATCAATGGTCCTTCTCACTACCCTTCCAGAAAAATCTCAGCTTCTGCAGTGAGTCTATGTCTGTGTGATAACTAAGGCAAAAATGCAAAAGAGATGCCCCTTCCCCTTACACTCAGTGAACTGTGTGTATCAGGGCCAGCCCGTTCCTCAAGAATATAGAAACAATACCTTTCATCCAACAGCTGGTTTTTGTTTTTGAGAAGACTACAGGCTCTTTCCGGTAATACAGCTTCTCTCTAGGGAGAAGGCTTAAAGTAAAAAGAACATACAGTGAGTGTCCACATTCCGAGGGATCTGCGTTCAGTTCTTCTTTTGCTATAAGGTAACTTTGCCTTTTCTTTCTATACACTTACAACTATTCTAAAAAAAATCAAGTCTATTTTTAAAAAATACTTTTTTTCAATGGAAGGAGTCGGGGGAGAGTGTCAAGAGTTAACCAATCAGCAACATCCAGGAATAGTCTTACTGTGTGAATCTATTGAAATTTGGCTGTGTTCTTATTTCAGGACAGGGTCCAAGTCCTCCTCCCTGCCTCCAGGGCCTGCATCTTGATGGAAGTCTGCATCCAGCGGGCAGGCAGGTGAAGCTCCTGTCAGCACCATCCGAGCAGTGATGCTGCCTTGGGTTCCGATCTCGTGTGCAGCGTTGCCTGGTCCTCGGCTCCATGGCACCTGCTGGCTGGCAGCTGCTCTGCCCCCGATGGGAGCACGGCAAGCTCTGGCTTCAGCCCTGCTTAGCACACTGCATTTCTCCCGGTTGTTGATCCACAGAAGTATTCACCTCGTTTTTGGGGGTCAGGTAGTATGTTCTCTGGCTCTTCCTTTTCTGTATCGCTGCTGTGTTTCTGGGTCCACGTGGATGTCACCTAACCGGAACGCTGGCTCCGCACCAGGCCTCTTCTCCCTTCTCGTTTCCCTCCGAGCACCCGTACACATCCTCCTCATCACCCTACCCTGCCTCGTCCGTGGCCTTTCTGGAGCCTTGCTGCCCTTCTCACCCAACTTCTCTTATCAGAGCCCCTCCCACACCCGTGGCTCGTGTGCCCCTCATAACCTGTGGTCACTGTCTGCCTGCTTCACTCCCAGGACTCTTTCTCTCACGTCCGGTCTCATTTGGATGCTGTCGCTCGGTCTCAACTCTGACCCACGCACGCACAGCTCTGCCATCCACTCACCCATAGGTAATAGTAATCACTCACAGAAAATCAGGCAGGCAAATCATCTTAAGATGTACAAAAACATGAGTAGTAATTTATAATACTGAAATGAGGAAAGGTTTTCTGGCGATGACACCAAATCCAGATTTCTTAAAAATGAATGTTAAGACTACCAACGGAGAAGGCAATGGCAAGCCACTCCAGTACTCTTGCCTAGAAAATCCCACGGATGGAGGAGCCTGGTGGGCTGCAGTCCATGGGGTCGCTACAAGTTGGACTCAACTGAGCGACTTCACTTTCACTTTTCACTTTCACACAATGAAGAGGGCAATGGCAACCCACTCCAGTGTTCTTGCTTGGAGAATCCAGGGGACGGCAGAGCCTGGTGGGCTGCCGTCTATGGGGTCGCACAGAGTCGGACACGACTGAATCGACTTAGCAGCAGCAGCAGCAGCAAGACTACTGAAGTTAAACTTTTGTGTGGTATTAAGAAAAAATGATTTTGTAAAGACAAACTAGGAAAACATCTACCACTCAAGACAGTCTAACTTCCCTAAGGTAGAAAGGTGGCTATAACTTACAGAGGTCAAACAAGCCGGTAACAAAATGGTGAGACAGGAATGGGCAGCACCCCCAAAAGAGGTGCTGGTATCAGTTCAGTTCAGTCGCTCAGTCGTGTCTGACTCTTTGTGACCCCATGAACCGCAGCATGCCAGGCCTCCCTGTCCATCACCAACTCCCGGAGTTCACTCAGACTCACGTCCATCGAGTCAGTGATGCCATCCAGCCATCTCATCCTCTGTCGTCCCCTTATCCTGCCTTCAATCTTTCCCAGCATCAGGGTCTTTTCAAATGAGTCAGCTCTTCACATCAGGTGGCCAAAGTACTGGAGTTTCAGCTTCAACATCAGTCCTTCTAATGAACACCCAGGACTGATCTCCTTTAGGATGGACTGGTTGGATCTCCTTGCAGTCCAAGGGACTCTCAAGAGTCTTCTCCAATACCACAGTTCAAAAGCATCAGGTGCTGGTATAAATACCAATAAACCCAAATATTGCTAAAATTTTAAAAGAAGCAATTATGTAATCTATTTTTGCTGCTCAGACTTGCAATTTTAAAAATTAATATGGAGGGGGATTGGCAAGCAGGTAGTAGGTACTTTTGTTATCAATGAAATGACATATTGATAAAAACTTTTCAGCAGGCTACATTAGCAATGTGTTAACATGTTAAGCATCTCCACTCTGACCCAACAACTCTACTACCAGGAACACATCCTGAGTAGGTCTCAGCGGGGCAGAGGAGCGGGACCAGCATTTGCCGTGGGCAACAACCCAGTGCTTGTCACTAGGAGCCAGGACGCAATGCGGGGGCAGCTACATCCTGGAATGGTGCTGATGGAGAGTGAGGCACAGCCATGTCACATGTCTGAGACACATGGGTGAGTGAGCAGGCAGGCCGCACAATGTGAGCAGAATGTTCACGTTTTGTAAAAGAGAAGTAGGTTGACATAGTCAAACAGAAGGCAATATACTGAATATTCATCAAGCTGCTAGCAGTGGTGCACTGAGAGAGGTGGGGACCAGAACACTTGCACTTTATAAATTACACACACACATACACACCTTTTTAATGAGCTTATATTAGTCTAATAAGCAGAAAAATACAAGTAAAAACAACAAATCATGGTTAGTAAAGCGTTCCATAATTATTTTTAAATTTTTTAACATAGTGGATGATGGGTATAGCTCTGATTAGTCCGTCCTTATTCATAGACAGTGATGAATCCGAGTAAGCAGCAGGTCCACTGTTACGGATCAACGGCATCATAAGAGCTTTCACTTGGTCGTAACTTCCTCTCCAAACTCTGCTGCTCTCGTCCAGGCATAGTGTGACGGTAAGAGCTCACCCGGCCAGGTGTGTGTCAGAAACCACATCGGCGGCTGGGACGCCAGGCACCTGAGCAGACAGAGCCACTGCAGGAAGCAGAGGCAGCCCTGGGTCACCCAGCTGTGCCAGGCCAGTGCCTCTGAAGACAGTTCACTGACTTCGTGTTCCCCTCAAACCTGAGGTGTACAAAGGGAGCCAAGACGCTCACCCCGGGAGAGGGTGGAATTCCTCTACAGAGAACAGAGGGAAAGCAATCAGCAGGGACACCAGTGGATCCGCGGAGGGCCCAGGCTGCTCCTCTGTTGTTGCTTCAGGGCCTGGAGGCAGTCTGAACACCCCTGGCCAGAAAACAGGCAGTGGCTCCTGCAGCCGGCGGTTACCAATAGTGACCACATTATTATAAAGATGGGGGAAACTGGCTTCAAAAAGGGATGGGAGGAAAAGGACTCAATTTTCCAAAATTCAGATTTTTTTCTTCTACCTTCCTGAATAATTTGGGTAATTTTTGTCAAGTCCAAACGTAATTTCAGATGAGGTAGGCAGTTTGTCTACTCGTGCCGTCATCCTCGCGGGACGGTCAGGCTGCGCCATGGAAGCACTCGTGTCCCGGGCGGGGCCGGCACAGCGACTGCAGGAGCTTCTCAGTTGGCTATTTTCTCAATCTCGTCCAAGTCATCCGTGTCCAGTCTTTCTATTTTCTTATCTGAGGGAAGAGAGGCGGGTTCAGAGAGAGCCCCGCACAGATCACAGGGGACGCAGGCAGGGGAGGGGCAGCAGGCGGGGAGGACCCGGGGCTCCCTGGGACATGCCCGCCCCTGCTGCAGGCCTCCCTGAGCCCCCAAGGCGCCCGGGACTGGGCGGGCACATGGGCCCGAGCGCTCCGGGTGCAGGGAGAACCTCCTGTCTTGGGGAAGGGCCTCTCGGGGCCATGGCGACACCTGCTCCCGGCTCCCCGCCCGCCCCCGCGACCTGGCCCCAGTAGGGGGCTCTCCCGGGACTCACTGAAATGCTCCTGGATTCTGTTCAGGATGTTCATGCTGTGCTTGCTGTCCACCATGTTCACGGCCAGGCCCCGCTTGCCAAAGCGGCCGGTGCGCCCGATCCGGTGCAGGTAGGTCTCGTTGTCCGGGTTCCCGTCCTTGTCCACGGGGAGGTCAAAGTTGATGACGACAGACACCTGTTCCACATCGATACCTGCGTGAGGGAAAGTTGGACGGGAGTGAGGATGGGAGACAGAAATCGCCGCCGCCCAGTCACGCCCACCCTCACCAAGCTCAGGCGGAAGGCAGGGTCTGCGGAAGGCAGGGTCTGCGACAGGCCAGCTCTGGGGTTGGGACACGGGCAGGTGGCAGAACCCAGAGGGAGAGGACAGGACCGTCCCGGTGCTGGCCGAATTCCGGCATCAGTCGGACAGCCTCTGCTGGATCCGAGGATCTGGAGAAGCAGCTGATGCGGCACTGGGGCCACAAGAGCAGGCGCCGTCCTCGGCCACCAGCCAGGACTCCCGGCTTCTGTGGACTTTCTCCTCCGCTGAGGGAGCCCCATAGGCTGGCCCACAAAACAGCGTCTCCCCCAAACCATCACAGGCTCCCACACATGAGGATCTCTCTGCTGCCCCGAGCCTGGCGGGCCAGGACCCAGTCTCTGCTCACCGCGGGCACACACGTTGGTGGTGACCAGAACCTTCTCTTTGCCCTCTCGGAAGCGCTCAATCACTGCAGCCCTCTGCTCCACCACCATTTCACCGCTCAGCAGAGCCACCTGGTGGCCTTCTTTTGAGAGCTCCGCGGCCAGCCAGCTAGCTGTTTTGCGGGTCTGGAAGCAAGAAAATGTTTGAGCAATGAAGGTACCTTAAGAGAATATTTTTGATCTGGAAGACCACTGAACCTTAGCAGTTAAGAGTTAAATGTCCTAAAATTGTTAACATGATGTGGTATAAAGGAAGTCACCTGGATGATAAGTCTTAGAAAATATTTAACCTTGATATAACCACAAGGGGGAAAAACTCAGAGACATCTAAAGACTAATTACTAGCTTGGCTGGACTCTTTAAGATGTCCATGTCATGAAAGGTGGAAAAACTGTTCTCTATTAAGGGAGTCTCAAGAGACACAACACTAAATCCAACAATCTCTACTGGCTCTTAGGCTTAACAGCAGCAACCAAAAAAGGCCATTTCAGTGTACATGGGGAAGGTGGCATACGGATGGACTTCAGAGGGGCGGCATCGTGAAAGGTGTGAGAGTGGTGCTGTGCTCGTGCAGGACCACGTCTCATTCTTAGGAAGCGTTTAGGTGGGAAATGTCCTGATATCTACAACTGACTTTAAAGTCAGCAGAAAAAAAAAGTACAGACAGCCCTACACAAAAGCTTATGGGCAGAGCCAATGTGGCTAAATGCTGACACCAGGGAAAGGGCATAACAGTCCTCATTTCATATTGTTTTCATCTTTTCTGTGGGCTTCAAAGTTTCAGTCTGAGTTTGGGAGAAGGATGCCACTCTTGACAATTTTTAAAAAAAATTTACAAGTATTCCAATAATAGAGTAAGAGCTGTCTTATTCTTATATCCCATAACAGCATTTTGATGCTTTCTCTGGTGATCTTATACATTCCTGAAAAATTACACTAGCCACTATAAATGGGGTCTATCCTTCCAATTTCTAAGTGTTTGCAGTTTGAGACTGGAAAACTACTTATTTTAATTTTCTAGCCAGTCATCCTGTTTAGTTTCTTATTTTCCCTACAAATATCAGTTTTATTCACGTGGGCTTTCTAATGGCATTTAAGTTCAGGAGACACTATGCTTAGACTATAGATAAACCTCAGAATACTATGAAGAAACTGTTCCTTCCATCTTCACAAACCATTTTTCTTCCAGTCCCAGGGAAGGAACCTGGTCCCCTACGTGGAGTTCCTCCCCCGCCCCCCTACCCTGCAGGCAGCCTGCTGCTGCTGCTGCTACTCACATGGCAGAAGATCATGGCTTGAGCAATGGTGATGGCCCCGTAGATATTACACAAGGCCTGGAACTTCTCGTCTCTGCTGTTGCACAGGACGTAATACTGCTTGATGGTGTCCAGTGTCTCCTCCTCACGCTTCAGTTTGATGATGTTCGGGTCGGGCACCACTTTCTGGGCAAATTTCCAGACAGAGTCTTCAAAGGTGGCAGAGAAAAGCAGCATCTGGCAGTTCCTGGGCAGCATCCTGCAAGGGGAGGCCCAGGTGTCCAGCATGACCCTGACCCGGGCTTTCCCCGGAAGGACCAGGGCACAGCCTCCCCAGGCCTAATGACCTGCGTCCCCAGGAAGGGACAGCGGGGAGCAGCTGTGGGGAGGAAGGGGGAGCAGACGTGGGGCAGGGACGGCTGACAGAGTGTCCCTGAGTCTCCCTCCTTAACCCGGGCAGGGGGCGTGCTCAGCGCTGACATGGAAATAAATGGCCCATCAAACAAAAGCCCCTGAGAGCTGCGAAGAGCCTGGCAGGGGCAAGAAGGGGAGTGTGAGGGAACAGGAGCAGGAACTGCAGGTCGGGAGCCGAGAAGGCCCTCCTGGCTTGAGGCCCTACCTCTGGATGCGGATGCTCTGATCTTGGTGGCCCTGAGTGGCTATCATCACGTCAGCCTCGTCCAGGACAAACACCTTGATCTTCTTGGGGTCGATGAACTTGAGCTTGGAGCACCAGTCCAGAACGGTCCCCGGGGTGCCAATGACAATGTGCTCACTGATTTTCTGACCTCTTTCCACTGTGGAGACAAAATGTGTTTTGTTTCGTGGGTATTTCCATGGCAAAGCCAGGTTCACACTCCAAGCAATTTTAAAGCTATGATGTATTTTAAAGCAATTGTTTTGAGGTTTGCATTAATATTTTAAGGCAAAGTCAGGATAGCACTATAGTATTTGAGGGACATACACACAAAAAACAGACAGTAATGCTGATAAGATTCGGTAAAGGCATGAACCATGAGATGAAAACCTCTTCAGTAGTATTCTTTTACATTCTCTATAATCATCAACCTCTTTCAAGGATTTCATACCTGTATTTCTTCTCTGTCAACATTATTCTGCCTAGCCTGGGTTTTCATTTCCCCACAAGTAGACTTTTTCAAAGTTAGTTTGTTGTGAAACAAGCAAAAGTAGAGTGGCAAAAGAAAATAATAAAAATATCTCCCAGAGTTAATTGCTATGAACATTCTAGAACATTTTTACTCCAATAGTGACATTTTAAAAATTAGGCTATTAAACAAATCTAGAATTTGTAACATTTTATAAGCAACTGGTCTGCTCAAAATGTCAAATGTAACATAGTTGGGGGGGTGGGGGTGAGGATGTGAAGGGAGTATTCTAGACTGCAAGAAACTAAAGAGATACAACAACCAAATGTGATGCATATATACTGACTCAGTCTTGGTTCAACAAAAAAACCATAAACACTTCTGGAACAATTAGGGGGGAAATTAAAATGGAAAAGATGCTAGTTATCAGAGAATCTGTAATTTTGTTGGTTGTGATATGGGTATTGTCGGTATGGTGAAGAATGCTCTTACTATGAAATGCATACTAAATTACTTTGAAATAAAGAGTCACGATGTCTACAGTTTTCTTTCGTTTTAAAAATATTTGGCTGCACTGACACACAGGATCTTTTTAGTTGTGGCATGTGGGACCTTTTTTTTTAAGCTGTGGCATGTGGGATCTTCAGTTGTGGCATGCAGACTTAGTTGCGGTTTGTGGGATCTAGTTCCCTGACCAGGGATTGAACCTAGGCCTCTTGTTTTGGGAGCTCAGAGTCTTAGCCACTGGATCATCAGGACTGCTACTGCTACTGCTAAGTCGCTTCAGTCGTGTCCGACTCTGTGCGACCCCATAGACTGCAGCCCACTAGGCTCCTCTGTCCCTGGGATTCTCCAGGCAAGAATACTGGAGTGGGTTGCCATTTCCTTCTCCAATGCATTAAAGTGAAAAGTGAAAGTGAAGTCGCTCAGTCGTGCCCAACTCTTAGCGACACCATGGACTGGAGCCTACCAGGCTCCTCTGTCCATGGGATTTTCCAGGCAAGAGTACTGGAGTGGGGTGCCATTACCTTCTCCAATCACCAGGGAAGTCCCCTACAATTTACCTTCAAATGATTCACCACCCCCCTCAAGATACACATAATACACATAAAGCAAATATGGCAAAATGTTAACTTTTCAGATCCAGGTGGAAGGCACGTGTTTATTATAAATTTCAACTATTGCATATGTTTTTGGACTTTCAAAATAAAAAGTTATTACCTTAATTAACTAGGATCACATATTCATACTCACACTTATTGCCACGAACAGCATAAGCTAGCTTCAGTTCAGGGTAAAATTTGCCCATCTGCTCAATCACTTTTCCCGTTTGAAGGGCAAGCTCATATGTTGGGGAGAGGCACAGACACTGGTAGGGAAAGAGTGCAGAGAGAGAATTCAAGACACTCACTGTTATGCAGTGGGGAATTACTATTAGGACTTAACGATTCCTCCAGCTGAGGCTGAAGGGAAGAATATACAGAGTGCACACCATTTGACTGTTGAAGCTGCAAAGTCCGAAGTACAATTCTCAGGGGTCAGAACTCTGGCTGGGTAGACACTTGAGAACAGCTTTTTGGCCACTGGAGTACCAAAAACCACATGTGAGCAGGGATCTGAAATCCCAGCTGGAGATAACCTTCCTTTTCTCTCACTCAGAAGGTTCTCAGAACTTCGTAATGGATGATAGAGATTAAGGAGCTTATTCCTACAGCTAAAGGAGCATAGCCTGTAAGCACTATCCTAGGACTGGCATATCTTTGGAAAGGAAAAAGGATTTTTTATGTTATTGGAAGATCAACCATGTTATTTGTGCTCAACTTAAGGGGTTCCAGTTGATGTAAAAAGTAATACATAGCTCATCTTTTAATTCATCAAATGGCATTTCCCTTCTAGTTAAGAGTTAGAAAACTCAGCTTCGCCAAGCCCTTACCTGGGGGTGTCTGTTGGCTGGTTCTACTTGGCTGAGCATGGCCAACACAAAGGCAGCTGTTTTACCAGTACCAGACTGTGACTGGGCAATCAAGTTCTGTGGGCTGCACAAGAACACAGACTGTTAGGAGTTGAAATCTCATGTATTCTTTCAGTGAATAAAAATGAAGAATAAAGCTTAATTAAATAATGAGTATCTCAGCTTGCTTGACAGGAGGCGGCCTTGGCTTCTGTAGTAGAGTACATATGCTTGCTTCACAGATAGAAGATTTTATGGTGGAATTTGAAGCACTTCTTATCTTTTATCTACTCTGGACGTAGCAGTGAGTGATTCTTCTTTTCTGCTCAAAAACCTCCCCCATTCACTCCATATTTCATTCAGAGTAAAAGTTAAAATTCTTATAATGCCCTACAAGGTCCCACCTGATGAGGCTCCCCACTAGCTCTCCATTCTCATCTGCTGCCAGCTCCCTCACTCCGCTCCACCACCGCAGCTGCCCCAGAGCTGCTCAGAACATAGCAGCCGCACTCTCGTCCTTGGGCTTCTGCAGCAGCTAGACACTGCCTGGGACGGCTGTCCCTGTGACAGCATGCCAACTCTCTTCTCCTTCAAGTCTCTGCTCAGATATCACCTATTTAATGAGATTCCACCCTAACTATGTGATTTAAAGTTGCAACTTACTTTGAAATGCCTTAAAAAACAAGAGGTACTGGTGGGCCGATACATGATAAAGCATAGGGAACTGTCAGTGAAAGAGTCTAGGAGGGGCATATATAGGTGTTCACTATAAAAGCCTTTCAACTTTATTGTATGTCTGAAAACTTCCATAATAAAACACTGGGGGTAAAACTGCAATCTTGGTCTTCCCAATCCCCTCCTATCATGCTCTGTTTATTTTTCTCCTTAGCACTTACCACCTTTTTAAAAGAGAGCTTTATTGAGATGTAATTCATGTACCATGCTGTTCATCCATTTAAAGTATATAAGTCAATCTTTTTGGTATATGACTTTAATGATTTTTTTTAAATTGTGGTAAAATATATAACATAAAATTTGCCATTTTAAAGTATACAATTCAGTGGCATTAATTATATTTACAATCTATCACCTTTAAACATATTATATATTTAAATAAAAATAAATCTATACTCCAAACTAGAATGTAAGCTCCTTGTGGGCAAGAATTTTCATCTGCTTGGTTCACTAATGTATCTAAGTTCCTAGTATAGTATGTGTCACAAACCAAGTCCTCAATAAATAAGTTAATGAAGGACAAGTATTAGAAAATTCTCAGAGCTCTTCTAACATTGACAGTCTAACAGTGAGCATCTATGAAAGCATCAAGATCCATAAATACAAGTGGCAATTAGAAACAGTATAATAAATATTCCATTTATTCATTTTTAAGTATGCTCAAAATGTTATTAAAAAAAAAAGACATTAACCATCTTGAAAAAATATCACTATTGTGACACAGAACATAAAAAACTTCTAGAGAATACAGACCTTCAGTATCTGTTTTCAGACAAATAGGGAAAGGGGTTTTCAGGATTTAGGATTTTATGCAATTTTAAAATCATATGTAATGTAGGGGTCAATTTTTATAAAAAGTTCCTTATGTTCTAGAACCCTGTTCCTCAAAGTGTGATCTGACTCCAGCAGCACCAGCAACACTGGGAAGCGCCTTAGAAATGGTGAGCCTCAGTCCCCACCTCAGACTCACTGAGACCAGAATCTGCATTTTAATAAAGTCCCATGAGTTTCACACGCCTCTGAAAGTGTGAGCAGCACTGCCCAGAAAGCAATGTTAGCAATGGTACTGTTCTGATCACCTCAATCCCTGTTTAGTTTCTGTCATCTACATTTAACACATATATTTTACTTACCCATATAATGAAATCATGGTGTATATAAATGGTATAAATGTACATGTATTTACCAACATAGAAATATTATATAATTATCATATCAAAAAAAAGTAACCATTTTATATGGTTCCTTTAAGCAAAATTATACAAATCCAAGTTTACATAGAAAAACATCTAGAAGTCTCTACTCCAAATATTAATAGTGTGGAGGGGAGGGAGATAACATTTTTTCTTTTATCATTTTTCATTGTTTTCTAACTTTTCTAAAATGAACATGTATATGTATATATATATTTTTTAATAATGAAAGTGAAAAAAAAAGTAACATGGGATAGAGGGGCATCAGGACACATACGGCTCAGCAAGCATTAAAGGCAATGCATTCTCTTGAATCTTGGATGGACGGTTGAAGCCCATGGCATAGACTCCTTGGAGAAGCTGTGGTTTCCTAGAAAAACAGTTTAAAATGAAAATCACAGTCTCTGGTTGAACAAAGCAGCCAAGTATCTAGCTAACAGTACTAAAACTGTGAATAGGGCACGATGCATGTGTGTAGCTAAAGCTTTTACAAATTACCAGGAAATTTTACTTACTAACCCAAAGCAGCTAAATTCTTTTATTAAACTTGTATTAGCTAAAAATGTTCTGTAGTGATGAAAAAATACATGTTAACAGGCCTAAAATTTCTAGTTAAACACAAAGGGGAGAGTCAGAAAGTACTCACAGCCGAAGCTCCTCGAAGGACTTGACTGAGTAGAGCGGGGAGTTGGGGTCCCGCTGCAGGACCTCCACTTGGTTGGTGTTATCGACAAGGTTGCTTCTGATCAGCTTGTTGAGTAAGGACTGGGCGGCTCTGTCCTCTGTAGGAAAAAAGCGTGAAGATTTTTAGAAGTCCATGAAATCCAGCATGATCTCCTCTGAATTCAGCTGCCATTAGTATTTTAAGCAATAACATGTATTTGTACTGGGACTCCTAATTCAAGGTAGAGTTTAGTTCTGATTTATAAGTATAATTAAAATAGTTTATTAAAAGCAAAGTTTATGATACTCATATCAACTGTTAGGGCCTCATATTCTTCTCCAGAACTCTATTCCTAACAACTATCCTTTCTTGAAGTTACTGATTCCTCCTTTCAAAACCCAAACATTTACTCTCCAATATTTACCCAATATAAATTTTAAAATGATGAGTTTAAAAACCCCATCACAATAATGGGGGGGGGGAAAACAAATTGGCAAAGTCTGTATCTTGATATCGGGTAAGCTGTTTGCATTTTGTTATTTATGTTAAATTGTCAATATCATCAAATATAATTTTATTAGAAAATGGAGATGCAAGTTAAAATTTCTTTTATAAAGACCTGTACAAGGTAATTATTCAGGGAATACTTCCTGCTGCTGTTGAAGTTTATCATCTGTTCAAAGTAAAATTTCTCTAAAATGTAAAGAAGTAGAAACCCTTTAGAAAGAAAGAAAGAAAGTGAAGTCGCTCAGTCGTGTCCGACTCTTTGCGACCTCATGGACTGTAGCCTACCAGGTTCCTCCATCTATGGGATTCTCCAGGCAAGAATACTGGAATGGGTTGCCATTTCCTTCTCCAGATCTTCCCAACCCAGGCACTGAACCCTGGGCTCCCGCTATAATGCGGCAGACGCTTTACTGTCTGAGCCACCAGGGAAGTCCATTGGCAGGTCGGTATAAACCTCCTAGAATCCCTTTACCAATGACTATATTGAATTTTTACTAGCACTGTGGTGGTGGTGGTTTAGTCGCCAAGTCGTGTCTGACTTTGTGACCCCAGGGACTGTAGCCTGCCAGGCTCCTCTGTTCATGGGATTCTTCAGGCAAGAATACTGGAGTGGGTTGCCATTTCCTTCTCCTGGGGATCTTCCCGACCCAAGAATAGAACCTGGGTCCCCTGCATTACAGACAGGTTTACCGACTGAGTTAGGAGAGAACACTAGCACTGTGACTTCCATTAAACTCTAGCCAAGTCACGGTGCAAGAATGAAACCTCCTAACACTCCATTCTCTCAGACTGTAGAACTCCACGTATACATAACTCTAGGCTAGGTTACCTTTCTCCTCTTCATCAGCCTTCTCTGCATTAGCATTGGTCTTGACAACAGCACCTTTATCAGACACAAAGCGGCCGTCATTCAAAATCACATCCCATACCCAAGAGCTGAGACAGTTCAAATTCTATGAGACACTAGAAATGTAAAGGCCTGGGGAGCAAAAAAATAAATGAGGAAACCAAGCCACAGATAAAAACATTTTATATTACTATATACACAAAGGTATGAAAACTGATGCTTACTTTCAGTTCTTCCCTAGTCCAAGTCCTCTCACTGTACCTCAAAAACAATCCCTCACAGCATCAATATTTCTCAAATGTTATAGAATGATGATTACATGACCTTGATGCTCAACAGAGGAATACCTATGCAGATCATAGTTCATCGATACACACACCACAGTGCCGTTAGGAGTCTATGTGTATAAACCGTTAATAGAAACATATTTTCAGTGTTGTAGTTATATAAAGATATACAGAAAAAGATCTGAGTAAGGTAAATGTTACAATTTCTCCCTTACAACTTTAAATACATGAACAAAAATTCAATGGGCATCTTAGATTTTGTAGATATGGTTTCAGAATAATTACAACAGGTTAGCCCTCAGGTTGTTCATACTTTGTCTATCTCATCTCAAATTCAGGAATATTTTAAAAAACGAATAATCATTGGCAGTATATTTTCATGGTTAGTGATATATTTAATAATTTATAAGCCAATTAGGTATCCTCATATTTATATGAAGCATAACAAAACAATCCAGTTTGTTGATTCCCAAATCAAATAACTCCCAGTATCTGCCTGCCTCCTGTCTGGTACGTATATAATTTTTTTTTCCAGCTATATTAAAACAAATACTAAAGGAAATCATTTTTTGTTTTCAAAATAGCATTTAGTCACTCACCATTGGCATCTGGTTTGATTTTCTCTTCCTTAAGATGCAAGTTGCTCAACTAAGTGGAGAATATGGGGGGAGAAGTGTCAGGAAAATCACTTAAAAGATTTTGCGTCAATATTGCCTCCCCCAGTGAAGCTGGGAAGAAATCAACCACTCTCGTGACCTATTATTCATTAGGGCATATTCATTAGGCCATTCTGCTGGGCTCCTTTTGTTTACTAAACGTTAGAGAATAAACAAAATATCCCACAAGTACAGCAGTACTGAAGCCGAAGCTCCTGCATTTTGGTCACCTGATGCAAAGAGCCACTGGAAAAGACCCTGGTGCTGGCAAAGATCGAGGGCAAGAGGAAAAGCGGGTGCCAGAGGATGAGATGGGTGGATAGCATCACCGATACAATGGACATGAATTTCAGCAAACTCTGGGAGACAGTGAAGGACAGGGAAGCTCGGTGTGCTACAGTCCGTGGGGTTTCAGAGTTAGACACGAGTTAACAACAGCAGTAGAAAAAAATGGTTACACAACAGCTCAAAATCCACACTTCCTAACTGCAATCCCTAGAAATAATTATAGTTTGTGAGTTTGCTTAATGCACTGATTACACACCTTCTCACAATCTCTCAATAGAATACCATGTGAGTTGTCACTCTCATTTTTCAAACAAGAAAATTTAAAGAGATACTGGAAAATGCAGTCATTCTTCAAACAGAGAACACTGAGGTGGGAGGTCTGTGATGAAAAGCATCTGGGGCGCGGATCAGTTAGGCTACAGGCTGGTTCAGGCCCCAGGGCCACAGCAGGCTGCAGTGCAGCCTCTCGTCCAGGCTGCCTTGTGCTGGATGTCTGGTATGTAAGTCGGGAACAGCCTACAGCACCATGGCACACTGCAGTCAACGTACAGAACAGGATCAAGTGGAACAGAAAGGAAGGGGACAGAAGAAAGGCATTTTAAAGAAAGATTTAGTAGGACTTTGACCAAACACTGTTAGGGATATCCTAGAAGGACTTATCTCCCCTATTATTATAAAAATTTGTCAATTACACCTCAATAAAGCCAAAAGAAAAAAAAGGAAAGACTAGAACAGAACATAAAGTCAGGGGTATTTCTGTTTTTAGTTTACCTGTGGATCAAGGACAGAGCAGATGCTCTAGTCAAAATATTAAAACTAGGGCTTAAGACATCATGGAGAGAAGGGAAAAAGAATGAAAATCACCATTATCAAATGGCTGCTTCTTAAAGCACCACCTGCATAGGTTTTCTATGTCTTGAGGTTCATTTCTGTTTTTTAAGTGGAGAGAGGAATGAAAAAGCTTTTAATGAGTGGTTAGCTGGGAATGGAGGAACTTCCCTTCTATTGATGGAAACTATAAAGAGAGTTTCTGGTGTCTGTCTGTCTACTTTGGTCTTGGGGCGGAGGGAAGAGGAAGAAGGGGGGAAGACACTGGAGAGGCTGGCAAGAAGGGAAATTGGCAAATAAGGAAACCACTATAAAGCAGTAACAATGTTTCATTAATTCTGAAGGACACAGAGCACACTGATAGATAATGAGTATATGATATATAAAGTGAAAGCCACTCAGTCGTGTCTGACTCTCTGCAACCCCATGGACTGCCCATGGAATTCTCCAGGCCAGAATACTGGAGTGAGTAGCCAGTCCCTTCTCCAGGGGATCTTCCCAACCCAGAGATCGAACCCAGGTCTCCTGCTCGTCAGGCAAATTCTTTACCACTGAGCCACCTGGGAAGCCCCATATATGTAGTAGGTGCTTAATATATTCTCGTCATCACTGAAATACTCTTCCACATCCTGCCAATGAACCTAGTTTAAGCCTAATATTTAAGGCTGTTAAAAAAAAAAAAAAGACAGACAGACTTACTGGCAATATTTACAAGAGCAGGGTTAATAGTACTCCCAGGGAGATAACTGCTACCTAAAATAAGTGACAGGTTGATATATAAGTCAGAAATATCCTTTAATACTCAATGATAAAAGGACAACCTATTCTTTTGTTGGTATACTGTTAAAATTGAAGCTAACAGAGTAAATAAAGTAGTTAAATAAAATGCTATCAACTTTCTCTATATATTGCAACAATGTAAATGAAACCAAGAGATGTTCTGATTACAGTGTATCAGAATTCTTGGAGAGGTTCCAGCAGATTCTGAAAACACTCTGGCCCTCACTTGGCTGTAGCAATCTCAAAGCCTATACAGCAAAAGCACCAGGACCATGAAGTTTGCATCATCCACTGTAGTGTCAGTGAACTGAACGCTGAAACTTATGATTAAATTCAGTTACTTCAGATTTCTTCCTTTGCTTTGCTTGCTGCTGCTAAGTCGCATCAGTTGTGTCTGACTCTGTGCGACCCCATAGACGGCAGCCCACCAGGCTCTCCCATCCCTGGGATTCTCCAGGCAAGAACACTGGAGTGGGTTGCCATTTCCTTCTCCAATGCATGAAAGTGAAAAGTGAAAGGGAAGTCACTCAGTCGTGTCCGACTCTTAGCAACCCCATGGACTGCAGCCCACCAGGCTCCTCTGTCCATGAGATTTTCCAGGCAAGAGTACTGGAGTGGGTTGCCATTGCTTTGCTTACTTGGACCAAAAGGAGAAACCAGTTTCTCTTGCAACTTCATTCAACACCACTCTGCAATCCAGAAACATTAACCAAAAGTCAAAATACCTACCTTATAATATCTACATTTTTAATGCCTTTAGTTAATATTTTAGTTTTTAAGATATGTAAAAATAATTGGAAACTGTAAGTTATACACTGCATTTTATTCAAAAGCTACTTGAGAAAGGATTGTTTGCTTTTTTTTAGCCATGCCTTGCAGCATGAGGGATCCTAGTTCCCCAACCAGGAATTGAACCTGTGCCCTGCTCATTTGAAGTGCAGAGTCCCAGCCACTGGACCACCAGGGAAGTCCCAAGAGAGGATTCTTGACACAGCAGAAGGAAGATTTACTGGGAAGGGGGTCATACTGAATAAGGAATGCTTTGTGCACAGTAGTGAAGAAGGAGACTTCAGAGGCTTACTCCTCAGAGTCTGCTGCTCCCTTTGCCCTCCTCTGAATTGAAATTTCCCAAGAAACAAGAAGAACAAAGAGGGACGAGGAAGTAAACATAAACAGGATCTAATGTTTTCTTAAATGAGTAAAAAATGGAGCTAGAGGAATATTTAAAATACAAGGGCTTCCTTTGTGGCTCGGTGGTAAGAAATCTGCCTGCCACTGCAGGAGACATGGGTTCAATCCCTGGGTCAGGAAGATCCCCTGGAGGAGGAAATGGCAACCCACTCCAGTGTTCTTGCCTGAAAAAATCCCATGGACAAAGAAGCCTGGCGGGCTACGGTGCTGGGATTGCAGAGAGTTGGACACGATTTAGCGCCTAAACAACAGCCGTGCACTGTACATGTCACAGCCACCTGCAGCATGCCATTCCTGTGGAGGTGCTCAGTGGGAGTTCCACAAAACAGAAGGAGACAGCTGTCTTTACTCTTTTGTTCAGTTTTAGAATATTGGGATCTATTATAATTCACCTGTGCATGATGAAGTAAATTTACAAAACTTATCCAGGTTCAGCTAATCTCTACAACATGAACTAGTAATTTAAAAGATTCCTGCAAAGAAACTGAATTATAGAAAACTACAACCATAATAATAGCTACTACTTACACAGCACTTATTTCAGGCATGCCCGAAAATTAATGAGGTGGTACTCTGTTTATCCCCATTTAACAGATGTGGGAACTGAGGC
>NW_011494867.1:1122622-1127799 GCF_000754665.1 Bison bison bison
CCAGAACTCATATAACTAATAAGTGAGGGACCCAGAGTACAAATCCAAGTCTGTCTGGTTACAAAGTCTTAGGTCTTAACTTCTACACAATAGAGCCTCTCATAGGTGATACTAATCTCAAAAAAAAACCAATAAAGATGATACAATGATGCGGTCACTTTGGAAAACAGTATAGCAGTTCAAAACTTAAACACAGAGTTACTATATAATCCAGCAATACCACTTTTAGATAGATACCCAAGTGAATTGAAAATGTATGTTCATACAAAAACTTGTACATGATGATTATACCAACATTATTCATAATAGCTAAAAAGTAGAAATAATTCAAATGCCCATCAGTGGACACGAATGAATAGATAAATAAAATGTGGCATATCTATATATCATCACTTGGCAACAAAAATTAATGAAGTATTGATATATGCCGTAACATGGATGAACCCTGAAAATGTGCTCTGTGAAAGAAGCCAGCCACAGAAGAGCACGCATGATGGGATTCCATTTACATGCGACGTCCTGAATAGGCAGATCTAAAGAGACAGAAAACAGATTAGTGGCTACAAAGGGCTGCGCTGAGGAGAAATAGGGGGTTTGGGATGATGAAAATGTTCTAAAATTGACTGGTAATGTTGATCCAATCTTCCTACTACATAAAAAATCAACTCAAAATGGATTATAGTCATAAATGTGACACTTAAAGCCATAAATCTTCTAGAAGAAAATACAGGTGAAAAACTTCGTGGACTTGGGTGAGGTCTGTTTCTTAGAACACAGAAAGAACTAATCATGAAAAAATTGACAAGTTAGAATTAGCCAAAATTGAAAGTGTCTGTTCTTCAAAAAGTACTGTTAAGAAAATTGAAATGTTAAGTTTCAGTCAGGGAGAATATTTATGCAAATGACATATTTGATAAAGGACTTATATCCAGAATACATGAAGAATTCTCCCAACTCAATAATAAGAAAACAATCATTTTTTTTAAATCATCAGTTTTTTTTTAATTGGCAAAAGATTTGAAAACCACTTCAAGAAGTTATACAGGTGGCAAAGCACATAAAAAGACACTCAACATCACTAGTCATTCAATTCAGTTCAGTCGCTCAGTCGTGTCTGACTCTTTGGGACCCCATGGACTGCAGCACACCAGGCTTCCCAGTCCATTATCAACTCCCAGAGTTTATTCAAATTCATGTCCATTGAGCTGGTGATGCCATCCAACCATCTCATCCTCTGTCGTCCCCTTCTCCCGCCTTCAATCTTTCCCAACATCAGGGTCTTTTCAAATGAGTCAGCTCTTCTCATCAGGTGTCCAAAGTATTAGAGTTTCAGCTTCAACATCATTCCTTTCAGTGAATATTCAGGACTGATTTTCTTTAGGATGGACTGGTTGGATCTCCTTGCAGTCATTAGGGAAATGTAACTTAAAACCTCATAAGATATCACTATACACCTATTAGAATGGAGGGAAAAACTGGCCATGCTGTCCTGCTGAGAATGTGAAGCAACTAGAGCTCTCACATGTTGCTGGTGGTAATACAAAATGCTACAGCCCTTTGGAAAACAATTTGGTATATAACTTACAAAGTTAAACATACACTTAACATATAACCCAACAAATCACACTACTAGTTATCTACTAGAGCTTCCCTGGTGGCTCAGATGGTAAAGTGTCTGCCTGCAATGCTGGAGACCTGGGTTTGATCCCTGGGTTGGGAAGATCTCCTGGAGAAGGAAATGGCAACCCATTCCAGTATTCTTGCCTGGAGAATCCCACGGACGGAGGAGTGTGGTAGACTACAATCCATGGGGTCACAAAAAGTCGGACACGACTGCGTGAGCTTCACTTCACTTCACTAGATATCTACAGAAAAGAACGTGAGTTTGAGTGAACTCCGGGAGTTGGTGATGGACACGGAGGCCTGGCGTGCTGCGATTCATGGGGTTGCAAAGTGTCGGACATGACTGAGTGACTGAACTGAACCGAAGAGAAATGCATACATAAGTCCATACCGAAATCTGTATATCCTAATGTATATAACAGCTTTATTCATAAATACCCTCAAACTAGAAAATACCCAAATGTTCATCAACAGAAGGTTAAGCAAGCTGTGGTACACGCATACATGGAATACTACCCAGCAATAAAAAAAGATCAAACTACTGAAAGCCAGATTTTTCAAAAGGTTTGCATACTGTATAATACCATTTACACTACATTTTGGAAAAGGTATAAGTAAAATGACAGAAAACAGATCAGCAGTTGCCAGAGCAGGGTAGAGACAAGAAAGTGAATGCAAGAAAAGTTTGGGGGAACTTTTTAGAGTGGTGGAAACGCTCTATATCTTGATTGTGGTGGTAGTGACAGGACTGTATGCCTCTGCCAAAATTCACAGAACTGTAGCACAAGGTGAATTTTACTTTATATCACAATAAACTTGACTTAAAAAATTTTTTAAATTAATGAGATTCAACATTCAGCTAATAAGAGTCTGAAATGAGGGAATGAAAATAAAAACAAAGGAGAAGAAATCAACAATGAAAAATTTCAAGAAAACTTCCCATAACACAAGGGCAAGAGTTCTCAGAATGAAGTTCCCACCCCATGCCTAATAAAATGAATGAAAATAAACCCATATCAAGACACATTATCATGAATTTTCTGATGACTGGAGACAAACAGAAGATTCTTCAAGCTTATAAAGGGAAAAGGGGGTCACATCAGTAATCAGGATGGTCTCAGACATCTCAACAACAAATACAGAAATCCAGAAGGCAGTAGAACAATGTCTTTAAAATTTGGCAGGTGGGGCTTCTCTAGTGGCTCAGTGGTAAACAATCTGTCTGCCAGTGCAGGAGACATAAGTTGAATCCCTGATCTGGGAAGATCCCACATGTCATGGAGTGACTGAGCCCGGGGACCACAACTACTGAGCCTGTGCTCTAGAACCCGAGCCTGGGAGCTGCGACTCCTGAACCCGCAAACTGCAGTTACTGAAGCCCACACACCCTAGAGCCCAAGCTCTGCGGTAAGAGAAACCGTGGTGGTGAGAAGCCCACACATCACAACTAGAGAAAAGCCTAAGCAGCAACGAAGACCCAGCACAGACATAAATTTAAAAAAAAATTTTTTTTAATTGGCAGGAAAATAATTTCCAACCTACAATTAATGCTACACCCAGCAATACTATTATTCAAGTGATAGGGCAAAATAAGCTAATTTCAGAAAGGCAGTATCTTAAAAAATTGACTTCCTATACACCTTCAGAAAGCTGATATATGACTCCACCAAATCAAGAAAGAAGTAGAGGGGGATGAAGAAATGAAAGGATCCAGTACAAGAGAAGAGGGGCAAGTCCCCTGAATGAGGGCAAAGAGAAATTTGCCCTGTTCCCCTCCAGCCCCTAAAACAAATTGGGGCAATTAGTACAGTTCAAAACAGGCTACAAGACCTTGGAGAAATGAAACTGAAAGAATACTTGGTGTGTGGGGACATCTTGAGATAAACAGACGATTAGCAAAGAGCCTGGGGTTGAACTGGTGATAAGCACAAAACAAAAACATAAATTCCAAGGAAAAAGTTCTATAGGAAAAATATTTTAGTTATTAATATAAATACAGGAAACTGATCTAACTAAAATCACAGTGGAAGATGAGGAATAGGAAGGTGTGCTTCTGTGGTGGGAAAAGGAGGATGGACCAAAGTGTCAAAATCAATAAACACCTAAAACAGAAAACTGAATAAGTAGCAAAGCAAGCATGTAATTCAGGGAACAAGGAGGTCAATATCGTAGATCAATGTCAAGAGAAACAGCAGTTTTCTTTGGGGAGGAAAAAACTGACTCCTTAGGTGCATATGAAACTTTATCACTTATAAAAAAAATACTAAGTCTTTGTTCTCCAGAAATTCACAGACAACCTAGATAGCATATTAAAAAGCAGAACTATTACTTTGCCAACAAAGGTCCGTCTAGTCAAGGCTATGGTTTTTCCAGTGGTCATGTATGGATGTGAGAGTTGGACTGTGAAGAAAGATGAGCGCCGAAGAATTGATGCTTTTGAACTGTGGTGTTGGAGAAGACTCTTGAGAGTCCCTTGGACTGCAAGGAGATCCAACCAGTCCATTCTGAAGGAGATCAGCCCTGGGATTTCTTTGGAAGGAATGATGCTAAAGCTGAAACTCCAGTACTTTGGCCACCTCATGGGAAGAAGTTGACTAATTGGAAAAGACCCTGATGCTGGGAGGGATTGGGGGCAGGAGGAGAAGGGGACGACAGAGGATGAGATGGCTGGATGGCATCACCGACTCAACGGACCTGAGTTTGAGTGAACTCCGGGAATTGGTGATGGAGTGCTGTAATTCATGGGGTCGCAAAGAGTCGGACACGACTGAGCAACAGAACTGAACTCAGGTACCAAAAAAGCGGGTTCAAAGCACTATCATAATGCGAATGTTTAGGCGGGAAAAATTAATTCTACACAGTACCGTTTAACATATATCTTGCTTACTGTGTGTCAGGCCCACAACAAAGTTAAGCTGATCACGAGAGGATTTACTGACTGCCGGGCCCACAGAGTGGATCATTCATCATCAATGAGCAAGCTGAGGAAGCACACAAACATGAGTAAGCTATGGTTCCTGGACCCAAGCAGCTCAGAATGGGGAAGTGGAAAATGACACCTAAATAGGTGATTACTACAGTTCAAGGCGGTAAGTGCAATCCTGACTCCAGGAAGACAGGGGGGCGGCTGGCTCTTTTCCCGATGGGAGCGCTCACCTCTGCTTACGTAACCCGGGGGAGGCTGGCGGGTGGGGAAACAAAGCCAGCTCAGGGTCCAGGCTCTATCCCCACACGCACCCCATCCCGGTTCGGACCAACCCAGGGAGTGACTTTTTCCAGGATCCGATCCCCGGCCAAAACTGGCCCCCTGACCCTTTCACGGCTGAAACCAACTCACCGACTCGGCAGCCGCTTCCTGCTCGTCCACAGCCAGGGCCCACGAGTCGGTGGCCATGGTCACGGGCACAGGCTGGGACGCAAGGGCTGGCGAACGAGGCAGCTTGTGCGGCGCGATCAGCAATCCCGGGCGACTCCAACCCCGGGGAGGGGGAAGTCACTCGCTCCGGAGCTGGGGACCGGAAGGGGCGCGCCCCCGGGACGGCAGAGGCCGCGCC
>NW_011494867.1:1127899-1133749 GCF_000754665.1 Bison bison bison
CCCCCCCCGCCCCGCCGAACCCTCGCCCTCTTTGGGCTGCGGTTTTTGTCGCCTTTAAACCTCCACCTCTTTATTGATCTTAAGTTTCTTATCCAACGTCCAGAACCGTAGACTAAGGTAGTATCTTAAAATGCCTAAGCTCCTGTCAACTGGCTCTCCAACCGAAGAGCAAAACCACATTTTCCCCCAGCACAGTGACATAGAAGATGCTCATATACATTGAATGTACCAGTACACAAAACCATTACGGAGAGTGAGCAAAATGAATTTGAAGCAAGCATATTTTTTTTTCCTTCGCTTTTCGGGTTGGTAAATTTTTAATGTCCAGGTGTTAGCTAACGTATTAGGAATCAGCTGTCTCAAACACCGTTTGCTTAAAATTTTGTCCCACAGACTTATGTGGCAACAGCACTTACAGGAATCTAACCAAAATCACTTCAGATGGTGACTGCAGCCATGAAATTAAAAGACGCTTACTCCTTGAAAGGAAAGTTCTGACCAACCTAAATAGCATATTGAAACGCAGAGACATTACTTTGCCAACAAAGGTCCCTCTAGTCAAGGCTATGGTTTTTCCAGTGGTCATGTATGGATGTGAGAGTTGGACTGTGAAGAAAGCTGAGCGCCAAAGAATTGATGCTTTTGAACTGTGGTGTTGGAAAAGACTCTTGAGAGTCCCTTGGACTGCTAAGAGATCCAACCAGTCCATTCTGAAGGAGATCAGCCCTGGGATTTCTTTGGAAGGAATGATGCTAAAGCTGAAACTCCAGTACTTTGGCCACCTCATGCAAAGAGTTGACTAATTGGAAAAGACTCTGATGCTGGGAGGGATTGGGGGCAGGAGGAGAAGGGGATGACAGAGGATGAGATGGCTGGATGGCATCACCGACTCGATGGACGTGAGTCTCAGTGAACTCCGGGAGTTGGTGATGGACAGGGAGGCCTGGCATGCTGCGATTCATGGGGTCTCAAAGAGTCGGACTGAGTGACTGAACTGAACTGAACCTTGAAGAATACTCAACGAGGATGCTGGGGAAATGTGTTCCAGGTAAAATATCAGAGACAAAGAGCAAGTAGGTTTGTGGAACGAAAACAGTTCTGGAATGATGACAAGAATCAGCGATGAAGTTGGTAGGAGGCTGATGAAAAAGGACCCGCGTGGAGCAGCTTAATGAGCAAATGAATTCATTCGAGGAACACCCCATTCTGGTGTGACTTTTAGAGTTAGCTTTGTCTGGGCTAGAATCCCAGCTCTCTCACATAAGCATTCTATGATTGGGAGCATTTTTGAAAAGGAATAAAAATGTATATATTGGGCTTTAAGAAGAGGTAAAATAAAAAAGGATAATAAGGATTAAGTGTGACAGTTTAACTGGGATCAAACAAGATCTCTTTCCTTGTTACTTCACTAGAAGGAAGCTGGGCAATTTCTCTGAAACCTGAGAAATGAATCCCTACTTCTCCCACTTTGCCACACATGCACCACAACAAATTAATTTCAAATAATAGTGGGCTCTATGTGGAATTTTACTTGTAAAGTGTAAGTAAAAATGTTTCGAAAAGGGTAAATCAGTTCCTGCTGTCCTCTTCTTGCCAGGATTCTTTTTCTCCGACACGTTTTACAGTTAATTTGGAGAAGATTCTTTTGGACCCTGCAGATGAGGATGTGCAGGAAGAAAAAAGTAAATATGCATATGGCAGGCCATGATCTACATCTCATTATGTGAGAAGCAACCCTGGGACTCTTTTGCCAAATTATATTGATCACAGGAGTAAAAGTGGTTAAAGAACCTTTAAGTTTAATGAGTTTAAAGGTAAATCATCAAAGGTGCAGGGCTGTATACAATAGAATTCACTTGTGCAAACAAACACAAATATGCTTGTACATACTATAGAAAATGTATAATACACACACAAAAGTGGTATCAGTGGCTGCTTCTACTGAGGCTCTAAAGTCTGGGCTGGCATCCTCTGAAAGTTATTTTTCATGTGCGTGTTTTCCTTTTAAAATTGTATTTCAGACAAACAGGAAAGGGAATTCTGTAACAGACAACAGTTAAGATTCAAATGAATCCCCTGCATTGCCATCCCAAGAGACAATCTCCTGAATTTTAGTGCTTATCTTCCCCATAAATGCTTTTAGTGTGTATAGATTTTTCTTAAAAACAAACTTAGCAAGCCTCAGGAATCTAGACTTTCCTATGCCCACCTTCAACACCTGCACAGTGTGAGACTCCTGCTAAGAAGGCAACTAGTTTCCAAAGTAGGAGATGGAGCGAGGAATCCAGGGATTTTAAATTCAATCGCCTGCATCCTGCCTCCTCTGAAATCATGGTAAACACCCATATCACGGTTCGAGGATTCAACATCACAAGGTTAAGAGCGTTCTGCCCAGTGCCTGGTCTGTGGCGAACGTTTGATTAAATACCGGCTGTTATTATTCCTGTTCCCCGCCCCCGTGGGGGGTCGGGAGAAGAAGACACCTAAATATGGGAAAGAGGCTCTCACACCTACGCTCAGAGATACTCACATCGCGCACAGGCAGAGCGAGCCGAAAGCGCCCTAAGGCGCGGCCGCGTACCCGGCCAGCAGCCCCGGCCATCGCCGCTAAGCATGGCGGTTACCCCTGCCAACTGCCGCTCACAGCCAGAGCCTCATTGGCTGATGCATGGAAGCCGGTCCTACCAGCCAATCAGAGGAGGGGGCAGCAAGCGTTGCGCCTGCGCACCTGGGTGCCTAAGGTTCCTCTGCTGTTACTAGCAGGTAATGAAGTAACTCTTTGTAAGGGGGTTGTGAGATTCAGTGTCTGCTATTGCTGAGTCACTTCAGTCCTGTCCGACTCTGTGGGACCCCATAAACGGCAGCCCACCAGGCTCCGCCGTCCCTGGGATTCTCCGGGCAAGAACACTGGAGTGGGTTGCCATTTCCTTCTCCAATGCATGAAAGTGAAAAGGGAAAGTGAAGTCGCTCAGTCGTGTCCGAGTCTTAGCGAGCGACCCCATGGACTGCAGCCTACCAGGCTCCTCCATCCATGGGCTTCTCCAGCCAAGAGTGCTGGAGTGGGGTGCCACTGCCTTCTCCATGCTAAATGCTTAATAGATGTTAGGTGTGAAGATGGTTATTAATACTTTACTGTCAAGTTAAGTGACTTTTTAATAGCTTTTGAGCTTGACCTTCTATCTGTGTTTGTTGTTTAGTTGCTAAGTCAACTGACTGGTTCTACTGCAACCCCTTGGACTGCTGCCCACCAGGCTCCTCTGTCCATGGGATTTCCCAAGCAAAAATTCTGGAGTGGGTTGCCATTTCCTTCTCCAGGGGCTCTTCCTGACCCAGGGATTGAACACGGGTCTCCTGCATTACAGGCGGATTCTTTACCACTGAACCACCTAGGAAGCCCCAGTAGTATTCTCTTTTACACAAAAATATTACAGGAAGGGGGACTTCTAGGGCTGGAAAGGGGGATCTTGTCTAACACTCAGAAATGAATTGTCTGAAGAGACCCATGTGCTTATGAAGTAAGAGACTTTATTGGGAATGGGTGCCCAGGTGGGGAGCAGGGGATGCGAACCCAGAAGAACTGCTCTGCCAAGTCTCAGGTTTTATGGTGATGGGATTACTTTCCGGTTTGTCTTTGGCCACTAATTCTGTCTTAGAGTCCTTTCTGGATGTGCTGGCATTATTCAGCCAAGATGGATGCCAGCAAGAAGGATTCTGGGAGGTGGTAGGACACGTGGTGTCTGCTTTTGACCTTTTCTGAATTCTTCCAGTTGGTGGGGGCTTGTTAGTTCCCTGGTCCTTAACAGGACCTCCTGTCATAAAATACTCACTCAAATGGTTACTACAGTGCCTGGCCAGGGTGGGTGGTTTCAGTCAATGTTTCCCCTGACAAAAAGGATAAAATTTTTCTGTAATATTGAGACCAAACAGGAATCTGTGGGGCCATCCTGGGCACACAAGCCTTTGTAGGAACTAGGCTTCATTTAGCCTCCTTGACCCTCCCTGAATTCCAAAGGGTGGATTCAAACATTTGCTAATCAGGGAAGGGAGGGACTGTGGAAACAAGATAAAAGCAGTCTAGAAACAATAGTGCAGTTTTGGGGTAAGGTCCTGGTTCCTCCTCAAGGACTATGCATACAGAATCTTTGAGTTCTCTGGCAGGAACTAAGTCCCTCCCCTGCCCGCCCATCTCCCCAACTTCAGGCTGGGCATAAGATTCTTGGAGCACCACCCTGTTACCTCACCACCAACCAATCAGAAGGGAGTCACACACCCTGCAGCCCTCACCCCAAATTTTGTCATAAAAAACTCGCCCAGACCATCAGGGAGTTTGGGGTTTTTGAGCACCATCTACCTGTTCTCCATGCTTGTCCCCGCAGTAAACCTTTCCCTGCTCTAAATTCCCACGTTTTGAGTTGTTTGGCCTCACTGTGCATTGGGCATGCAAACTTGTGTTCTCCTAACATATCTTTAGGGATGACCAGCACAATTTTATACTCTTGTATTTAGATATACAAGATGATGTAGGTTAATACTGGAGATGATGCTGGGAAAGACTGAAGGCAGGAGAAGGGGATGACAGAGGATGATGAGATGGTTGGAAGGCATCACTGATTCGATAGACAAGAGTTTGAGCAAGCTCCAGGAGTTGGTGAGGGACAGGGAAGCCTGGCATGCTGCAGTCCATGGGGTCGCAAAGAGTTGGACATAACTGAGTGACTGAACTGACTGAGACTCAGGGTGAGAGGGTGAGAGAGAGAGAGAGACACTGATCACACCTTTGTGGAAGTTTGAATTACTTTTAAGGGGCATTTCTCCCTGGTTTCCTTTGGCCAGTGATTTTGATTCGTCTGATTCACAATCCATATTTCATGTATCTCAGGATCCTCCCCTGTGTGCCCATGCATCTCTTAGCCAAGATGGACTTTACAGAAAAGGCATATGGGTAGAGAACATCCCTTGACATAACTCCTCTTTGACCTTCAAGGAAACTTTTTTGCACATAAGTGGTCAGGGAGTTCTCTTGACTGTGAAAATAAGAAGTATGTATTGGGTAGGACCCAGCCTCCTGCCTTAATTGTTCCACTATGCTTGTCTTGGACTTTCGGTCCTTATGGAATGAATCTCCAATTGCTTTATCCTGGGGCTGGTTGGGAGTGGGAGCGGGGCTGGGGTGGGGTGGGGCAGGCATCTACCTCCTGTCTCAGAGAGGTTAAGATCATGGGTTTTGGAGTTACACACACACACAGGTTTGAATATTGGCTCTTTAACTTTTTCAGTGTGTACCTAGGCAAAACAGTTACCTCATCTCTAAATGGGATGCCAGTTTATCTGCCTCATACACAGTCGAAAAATTAAGCAAAATATAGTCAAAGCTTTGGTTTTTCCAGAAGTCCTGTACCAATGTGAAAGTTGGACCATAAAGGAGACTGAGCGCTGAAGAACTGATGCTTTTGAGAGTTCCCAGGTGAATTTAACTCAGATGACCATTATATCTACTACTGCGGGCAGGAATCCCTCAGAAGAAATGGAGTAGCCATCATGGTCAACAAAAGAGTTTGAAATGCAGTACTTGGATGCAATCTCAAAAACAACAGAATGATCTCTGTTCGTTTCCAAGGCAAACCATTCAATATCACAGTAATCCAAGTCTATGCCCCAACCAGTAACGCTGAAGAAGCTGAAGTTGAACGGTTCTATGAAGACCTACAAGACCTTTTAGAACTAACACCCAAAAAAGATGTCCTTTTCATTAAAGGGACTGGAATGCAAAAGTAGGAAGTCAAGAAACACCTGGAGTAACAGGCAAATTTGGCCTTGGAATATGGAATGAAGCAGGGCAAAGGCTAATAG
>NW_011494867.1:1133849-1134549 GCF_000754665.1 Bison bison bison
AGACAGACTCTACACATGGACATCACCAGATGGTCAACACCAAAATCAGATTGATTATAGTCTTTGCAGCCAAAGATGAAGCTCTATACAGTCAGCAAAAACAAGACCAGGAGCTGACTGTGGCTCCGATCATGAGCTCCTTATTGCCAAATTCAGACTTAAATTGAAGAAAGTAGGGAAAACCACTAGACCATTCAGGTATGACCTAAATCAAATCCCTTATGATTATACAGTGGAAGTGAGAAATAGATTTAAGGGGCGAGATCTGATAGACAGAGTGCCTGAAGAACTGTGGACTAAGATTCGTGACATTGTACAGGAGACAGGGATCAAGACCATCGGAATTTAGAAAGATGGTAACAATAACCCTGTGTACGAGACAGCAAAAGAGACACTGATGTATAGAACAGTCTTATGGACTCTATGGGAGAGGGAGAGGGTGGGAAGATTTGGGAGAATGGCATTGAAACATGTAAAATATCATGTATGAAACGAGATGCCAGTCCAAGTTCGATGCACGATACTGGATGCTTGGGGCTAGTGCACTGGGACGACCCAGAGGGATGGTACGGGGAAGGAGGAGGGAGGAGGGTTCAGGATGGGGAACACATGTATACCTGTGGCGGATTCATTTTGATATTTGGCAAAACTAATACAATTATGTAAAGTTTAAAAATAAAATAAAATTAAAAAAAAAAAA
>NW_011494867.1:1134649-1136065 GCF_000754665.1 Bison bison bison
CCCCATGGAAAAGAAAATGCAAAAAAGCAAAATGGCTGTCTGGGGAGGCCTTAAAAATAGCTGTGAAAAGAAGAGAAGCAAAAAGCAAAGGAGAAAAGGAAAGATATAAACATCTGAATGCAGAGTTCCAAAGAATAGCAAGAAGAGATAAGAAAGCCTTCCTCAGTGATCAATGCAAAGAAATAGAGGAAAACAACAGAATGGGAAAGACTAGAGATCGCTTCAAGAAAATTAGAGATACCAAGGGAACATTTCACGGAAAGATGGGCTCGATAAAGGACAGAAATGGTATGGACCTAACAGAAGCAGAAGATATTAAGAAGCGATGGCAAGAATACACAGAAGAACTGTACAAAAAAGATCTTTACGACCCAGAGAATCACGATGGTGTGATCACTCACCTAGAGCCAGACATCCTGGAACTCGAAGTCAAGCAGGCCTTAGAAAGCATCACTATGAACAAAGCTAGTGGAGGTGATGAAATTCCAGTTGAGCTTTTTCAAATCCTGAAAGACGATGCTGTGAAAGTGCTGCACTCAATATGCCAGCAAATTTGGAAAACTCAGCAGTGGCCACAGGACTGGAAAAGGTCAGTTTTCATTCCAATCCCAAAGAAAAGCAGTGCCAGAGAATGCTCAAACTACCGCACAATTGCACTCATCTCACATGCTAGTAAAGTAATGCTCAAAATTCTCCAAGCCAGGCTTCAGCAATATGTGAACCGTGAACTTCCTGATGTTCAAGCTGGTTTTAGAAAAGGCAGAGGAACCAGAGATCAAATTGCCAACATCCGCTGGATCATGGAAAAAGCAAGAGAGTTCCAGAAAAACATCTGTTTCTGCTTTATGGACTGTGCCAAAGCCTTTGACTGTGTGGATCAGAATAAACTGTAGAAAATTCTAGAAGAGATGGGAATACCAGACCACCTGATCTGCCTCTTGAGAAACCTGTATGCAGGTCAGGAAGCAACAGTTAGAACTGGACATGTGCCGGGGACCAGCCCCGGCTGATCCAGGGTATTCGAAGGAGAGACGGCATAGGCGAGGATCAGGAAACAATTGCTTAATTAAACGTTAATTAAGGATATAAAGAGTAATAGAATGAGGATAGCTCAGTGAGGAAATTTAGTGGAGAAAAGCGGCTGAAATAAGGATAGCTCAGTGAGGAAATTCAGTGGAGAAAAGAGGCTGAATAATTCAGCCAGAAGGTAAGAGAAAGAACAACATGGGGAGACCAAGTTTCGGTGAACAAGGCCCGCACTTTATTTTCCAAAGTAGTTTTTATACCTTAAGTTATGCATAGAGGATAATGGGGGAAGGGGTAGAGTCATGCAGCAAGCCAGGCTTTCTTCCCGCAAACTTATCATATGCAAAAGCTTAGGTGATTTGCATCATCTTCTGGCCCGAGCCCTGTTAA
>NW_011494867.1:1136165-1136285 GCF_000754665.1 Bison bison bison
AACGCTGAAGAAGCTGAAGTTGAACGGTTCTATGAAGACCTACAAGACCTTTTAGAACTAACACCCAAAAAAGATGTCCTTTTCATTAAAGGGACTGGAATGCAAAAGTAGGAAGTCAAG
>NW_011494867.1:1136385-1137606 GCF_000754665.1 Bison bison bison
TGAGGAAATTTAGTGGAGAAAAGCGGCTGAAATAAGGATAGCTCAGTGAGGAAATTCAGTGGAGAAAAGAGGCTGAATAATTCAGCCAGAAGGTAAGAGAAAGAACAACATGGGGAGACCAAGTTTCGGTGAACAAGGCCCGCACTTTATTTTCCAAAGTAGTTTTTATACCTTAAGTTATGCATAGAGGATAATGGGGGAAGGGGTAGAGTCATGCAGCAAGCCAGGCTTTCTTCCCGCAAACTTATCATATGCAAAAGCTTAGGTGATTTGCATCATCTTCTGGCCCGGAGCCCTGTTAACATTTTAAGACCTTTTCTTCAGAAAACTTATTTTTCTCTAAAGGTGATTGGTCAGGAGCCACCCTCCAAAAGCATTAGATAAAGTTGCATTCCTACAGAGCAAAGGTGTGGTGGGCTATAACAAGAAAAAGAATTAACTCAAGGGTCCCAGGTTACAAACATTAAAGCTACTACTTACACCAATTATATTAATCAATACACTGCCAGGGACACAGCAGGTAAGGGATATGGAAACTTAGCAGCAAACATTGGCCCAACAAGTGAAAATCCCTTCACCAATACAATTTCTAATCAATCTTTTAACTACTCAAAAGAATCTGTGTTTAGACAGTTTAGAACATCTCCTGCCTCTCACAGTTGGGAGGCTCTGAACAATCACATGTGGCCGGAAAAACCAATTCAGGCAGGCTAGAGGATTTCCAAAGGAGTTTGTAGGTTAAACACTGTCACACCCAGGAATTATTAACTGGACCTGTAAGCTAACTCTTTTTTCAGAGAGGTAGTGGGGGACAGCCCCCCGTAAAGTCAGAGGTGTAGGTGAAAGCACAAAGCAGAAAGTAGGCAGACTCTGGTTTTGGGCGTAAATGCTCGAGAATTTCCAGGGGTACTCCTGAGGCTCAATCCCGCCTTTGCGTGTGGCAAGCCTCCCTCCTCATGACCTTTGTCATGGGCGGGGTTCCTCACGCTGGCTCCCGGCAGCGATAGAATTCCAGTTGAGCTATTCCAGATCCTGAAAGATGATGCTGTGGCAAGTGCTGCACTCAATATGCAATATGCACTCAATATGCAATATGCCGGCTCCCGGCAGACATGGAACAACAGACTGGTTCCAAATAGGAAAAGGAGTACGTCAAGGCTGTATATTGTCACCCTGCTTATTTAACTTATATGCAGAGTACATCATGAGAAATGCTGAGCT
>NW_011494867.1:1137706-1161706 GCF_000754665.1 Bison bison bison
TAAAAAGTTGGCTTAAAGCTCAACATTCAGAAAAAGAAGATCATGGCATCTGGTCCCATCACTTCATGGGAAATAGATGGGGAAACAGTGTCAGACTTTATTTTTGGGGGCTCCAAAATCACTGCAGATGGTGACTGCAGCCATGAAATTAAAAGACGCTTACTCCTTGGAAGAAAAGTTATAACCAACCTAGATAGCATATTGAAATGCAGAGACATTACTTCGCCAACAAAGGTCCCTCTAGTCAAGGCTATGGTTTTTCCAGTGGTTATGTATGGATGTGAGAGTTGGACTGTGAAGAAAGCTGAGCACTGAAGAATTGATGCTTTTGAACTATGGTGTTGAAGACTCTTGAGAGTCCCTTGGACTGCAAGGAGATCCAACCAGTCCATTCTAAAGGAGATCAGCCCTAGGTGTTCTTTGGAAGGAATGATGCTAAAGCTGAAACTCCAGTACTTTGGCCACCTCATGCAAAGAGCTGACTCATTGGAAAAGACTCTGATGCTGGGAGGGATTGGGGGCAGGAGGAGAAGGGGATGACAGAGGATGAGATGGCTGGATGGCATCACCAACTCGATGGACGTGAGTTTGAGTGAACTCTGGGAGATGGTGATGGACAGGGAGACCTGGCGTGCTGCAATTCATGGGGTCGCAGAGTTGGACACGACTGAGCGACTGAACTGAACTGAATTGAACTGGACAGCAAGGAGATCAAACCACTCAATCCTAAAGGAAATCAACCCTGAATATTCATTGGAAGCTGATGCTGAAGCTCCAATACTATGGCCACCTGATGTGAAGAGATGACTCACTGGAATAGACCTTGATACTGGGAAAGATTAAAGGCAGGAGGAGAAGAGGGCAACAGAGAATAATATGGCATCACCAACCCAATCAACAGGAATCTGAGCAAATTCCAGGAGATAGTGAAAGACAGGAAAGCCTGGTGTGCTGCAGTCCATGGGGTCGCAAGAAGTCAGCATGACTGAGCAACTGAACAGCAAAAAGGAAATGTTTACTAATGCTTTGCATATAAGTATTAACTATTATTTTTCAAAGGCAAATGGAAGACCAGAGGCCAATTTAATTGCCTCTCAAAGAGTAAGTTATTTCTTCCACACCAAATCCAAGGTCACAAGTGTGTCCACTGGCGTAACATATCAGAATCCGAATACCATTCTATAACAAAACGAACACAACTAGATGCTAAGAGCTGTGACCTCTACCAAACACACGTCACTGTTTCCCCTCATTAGCCAAATCAACCACTAGGACTTATCCTGTGTGCTCAGTTGTGTCCCACTCTTTGTGACCCCATGGGCTGTAACTCGCCAGGCTCCTCTGTCCATGGGGATTCTTCAGGCAGAAACACTGGAGTTGGTTGCCATGCTCTCCTCCAGGGGATGTCCCCAACCCAGGGATCGAACCCAGGTCTCCCGCACCGCAGGCGGATTCTTGACTGTCTGAGGCATCAGGGAAGCCCAGGACTTATCTTAAGGATACTAAAATGTCGGTTTCTAGCAGTCCGCAACCTTACTCATCACGTGATGGGCCCCAATCCCTTCTTTCCCTGACATTGCGTCAGCCAGAAGTAGAGCCGCCTTCCCAGGAATCAACTAAGAAGCTGATACGTACTCCAGTTGATTGGCATGTGGCTTGACCAATAACGTCTCGGGAAGGCAAGGCGCGGCGAGGCACTTTCCCCCACGCTCTCTGGTTGGACGGGGCGGTGCGTGCTGCAGCCTGCCGCGTCTTGAGGCCCGTGCCACTGCGCGTCTGTGGGAACAGGTAACCGAGGGATCCGGGCAGTGGGCTCTGAGAGAGAAGTCAGGAACTGCGACCCCGGGAGAAGCAGACTGGACTGAGAGAGTTCTCCCGCGCAGACATAGCGGCTGGGCCCGGCGTCTGGTCCCTGGGCCAGGTCCTGTGAGGCCTCTGGAACCGGGGCCCGGGCCGGAACCGAGGCTGAGGAGGCAGCTGGGCTACCCGGCCGCCGGAAGGTGGCTTTTTGTCAGACCCCTGGAGCGGCTTTGGCCTTGAGTGGCCTTGCTAAGGACCGAGACCCTGGAGGGATCATCGTGGTCGCCGACTACCCGTCCCAGGCGGAGGTTTTATACGCCCTGGTTTTAATCCCCTAGGGACGGGCGGGGTTGCCTGGTAGCGTGGTCAGGATGGGTAGGATCAGGCTGCGTGAGCCGTTCCCTCAGTTGTCGGCGCCCGCCCCCCAATTCTTGATGGTAGCTAAGTAACTGATTCTAGTCCAGGCCCTTCTGGAGGCACTTGCCAAGCTCCGTTGCATTCAGCGATTACTGTCAGTCTTTTTCCGCTATGCTTTAAGTTCATTCGCAATTCGCTCTTTAAAGATTCCTATAGCATGAAATACTTAGCAACCACTGAACTGGATGCTGAGAACATTCCCGTAGTGGAGAGCAAAACCTCCAGTCATGATTCCCACTGGGCTGGAATTTACAGCCTCTTGGGGAAATGGACATCAGCCCTCAAATGCATGTGGAAATTATGGCAGAAGTCACCTGGGGCTCTGAAACTAAAACAGGGAAAATCTGATCAAGAAGGAGAAGCCTTCCTTAAATAAATTTCTTTGAAGTTGAGATACCAACAATGAGAAATTAACTAGGAAAAACCAAAGAGGGGAATAGGGTAGTCAGCTTACTTCAAATGAAGAGCATGTTGAAAGGTCCAGTGGCTGGAACCTTAAACCCAAAGGCCGCGGCTCCTGCTGGGGTATGGAATCTGGTCTCCTCTGTGCTACCTCTGTATCCAATGTAACCTTCCTGTATATTTATATTGAATAAGTGAATGAGTTGTGGTGACACAGCCTTGAATAGTCCCAGCCTCCATAGGGCTTTACATCAGTATATTGGCTCCTTTTATATCATACTGCCGGAGAAGGCAATGGCACCCCACTCCAGCACTCTTGCCTGGAAAATCCCATGGACGGAGGGGCCTGGTGGGCTGCAGTCCATGGTGTCCCTAGGAGTCGGACACGACTGAGCGACTTCACTTTCCCTTTTCACTTTCATGCATTGGAGAAGGAAATGGCAACCCACTCCAGTGTTCTTGCCTGGAGAATCCCAGGAACGGGGGAGTCTGGTGGGCTGCCATCTATGGGGTCGCACAGAGTTGGACACAACTGAAGCGACTTAGCAGCAGCAGCATATCATACTGCAGTTACTTCTAGGTATGACTGTCTCCCCATTAAGGGTGTAGACTCTATTCATCTTGGTTCCCAGCATATAGTATGGACTCAGTATGTTGAAAGAATGAGCAGAGATGGAAAATCCATATGTCATTTGGAATGGAACTGTTTGTTTTTCTCAGTGGCACATTTAGAGGAGGAGCAACGAACACTGTGCAACAGCTATGATGCTGTTGCTCCGTCGGAGTTAGCACCCTGCGTTCATTGTTGCCACCATTATTAAGGTGCATTGAGCCATGTTGAGGAGGGTCAAGGAGGAATGTGGTGTGACAGAGTTTCTAGAAACTGTAGCCTTGACTCCTTGGCATCAACAGAAAGTCCTCAGCTATGGAAATTTCAGTCAGTTCTTTGACTCAAAGGCCTTCTTGTTTGAATAATGGGTTGATTGAGTTTTGAATAAATCAATTGAAATTGTGATTAAACAAAATCTAAGAGTCACAGTCTCATCATGTTTGCTGTATACATCTTTCTTTGTTGTATCTTCCTCCTAAGAAGGAAGAAAACTTTGAGGTAAGTGATGTAAAGTAGTAGTACCCAGTTTGTTCCATTTTACCAGCTGCTTCCAAATACAGGAGGCGTTTTGAACCACACACTCCAGGTGTAGGCAGGATAGGTACTACTGTTTTATAAGAAGGGAAACAAGTGTAGGACAAAGTGACTTTAAAGGTTAGAGCTAGGTCTAAGGTTAGAGACTTTTAGATAATACTGTGAATGAGATGGTTCCTTATTTTTCCAGACAGCCAGAGCTGTTGGCAGTGCAGCCCCATGCCACTTCTCTCTCACCCGCCTGTCAGAGAAGCCATGTAATATATGTGAAAGAGATTGGAAACTGTAAATCTGTGTTTTTTTTTCCAATTAAAAAAAAAATGTTTTATTGAGGAACAACCGACATACAAAAAGCTGTGCATACTTAATGCAAATAAGTTGATGAGTTTGAAGATAAGTATACATTGATGAAACTATAATCACAATCAATACTGTAAATAGTAATATATCATCTCATCCAAAAGTTTCCTCCACTCTTTTTAATTTTTAATTTTTTGTGTGTGATAAGAGCACATAAGATCTGCCCTCTTACATTTTTAAGTGTAAATGCAGTATTCTGAACTGTAGGCACTATGCTATGCAGTAGATCTCTGGGACTCACTCCTCTTCCATAACTGAGCCTTTGTATCTTTTAACCAACACCTTCCCTATTCCACTTCTCTACTCCCCCTCTTCCTATACCTTGGAAACCACCATTCTACTCCCTTCTTCTATGAGTTTAATTGTTTTATATTACTCATATCAATCGGATTGTATAGTCTTTGTTTTCCCACATCTAGATTATTTCACTTAGCACAGTGTCCATTAGGTTCATCCATGAATTTCATGTCCTCTGTATATATATACTCAGAACTGAAATGGCTGGATCATGTTGTAGTTCTATTTTTCAATTTTGAGGAAACTCTATACGATTTTCCATAGTGGCTGTACCAATTTATATTCCCACCAGCAGTGTACAAGAGTTCCCTTTTCTCCACATCCTCCTCACCAACACTTATCTTTTGATTTTTTTTATCAAAGTACAGTTGATTTACAATGTTGTGTTAGTTTCAGGTATACAGCAAACTGATTCAGATATAGATGTATAGATATTCTTTTTCAGATTCTTTTTCATTTAGGTTATTACAAGATATTGAATGTTGAACTATACCAGTTCCTGTGCTGTACAATAGGTCCTTGTTGTTTGATTTTTTTAAATAATTGTCACCCTAATAGGTATAAAGTGATGTCTCATTGTGGTTTTGATTTGCATTTTCTTGATGATTAGTGATGTTGAGCATCTTTTCATATACCTGTTACCATTTGCATGGAATATCTTTTACTAACCCTTTACTTTCAGCTTATGGCTATCCAGTGAGTCTCTTGTAGAATGAATATAGTTTGATCTTTTTATTGTATCCATTCAAGCACCTTTAAGACTTTTGATTGAAAAGTTTAGTCCACTTACATTTAAATTAATAAGTAATTATTGATATGTAAGGACTTACTACTGTCATTTGTTAATATTTTTTTATTTTGCTGTTTTTTTGTTCTTTTCCTCTCTTTGAAAGTGAAAGTGAAAGTGAAGTCGCTCAGTCGTGTCCGACTCTTTGCGACCCCATGGACTGTAACCTGGCTCCTCTGTCCATGGGATTTTCCAGGCAATAGTACTGGAGTGGATTGCCATTTCCTTCTCCATGTAAATCTGTTTTACTTCCTGATTTCCCTCTCTTCTGAGTCCCTTTCTCTTTCACAGATTCTGAGCTCTGCCTCCTTACTGCAGCTGCAGCATCCTCACTCCCAGCAGCCTAACAGCTGGGAGGACAGCGGCTTACCTGTTGGGTTCCAGAACTAAGTTGAGGCAGGTATATTCCTGCTACTTGCAGGTAGTCTCTTGTACAGATAAGCCCATCTCCAGGTCCGTTGTTGCTGGCAACAGCCTCCCCAAGATGGTCTAGCCAAACCTGGAGGCTCTGGCTTTGGGGATAGTGAAACTTGGCACAGTTCTAGACATGTGGGTGAAGACAGAGCTGGAAGGGTCCTATCGAGTGCAGGCCTCTTGATGGTGAAGTAAAGTAGCTCCCATAAAGACCTGGAGCTAGGACTGGAACCCAGGTCTTCTCCTGAGCCTCCCCTATCCCCAGTGGACTTTTCTGCTAGACCATGAGGTTTTATTCTCATTTCCTAATTCCTGACCTAGGGCTTGGCACAGTGGGTGCTCCATACATTTTTGCAGTGAATAAATGCATGAAGAAACCACCTCCTATTGCACTTAATGTGTTGGTATATTGAACTTGAGGTTGGCCCTGGAAGGAAGAGCATGTGCAGCTGTTGTCTGCTAGCGCAGCACGTTTTGCTTCGATGATAATTTTAGCTTTGGACATTACAACATAGAGGTTTTAGGATCACACAGCTTACCCATGTCCTGCTTTGACTTGGCCTGAGAAGCTAGGAGTCCTGTGTAATGCTTACTATCTCTCAGTTTCACTTCCCCTCATTTCTTTCTTTTTTTTCTTTGGTTAGATCCCTAGGGTTATTTTCAAGATGGACTCAACCTTAACAGCAGGTGAAATCCGGCAGCGTTTTATAGATTTCTTCAAGAGAAATGAACACACCTATGTTCACTCATCTGCCACCATCCCTTTGGACGATCCCACTTTGCTCTTTGCCAACGCAGGCATGAACCAGGTAAGGTTGTTTTCCCCTTCCCCTTGCCTTTTTGTCCACGTAGGAGGCAGCAAAGCAACCCTGAAGTCCTACAGAATCCCAGTTCTGTCACTCACTGTGTAGTCCTTATGTTGTTGAACTTCCATTTCTTTGTGTGTGAAAAGAGAAATAATAATAGTGCCTGTCTTTAGGTTGCAGTGAGGAGTAAATAAAGTAATGCATTAAAAATGTTTCCACGGGGACTGACTTACCTGATGGTCCAGTGGTTTAGACTTCACACTTCCACTGCAAGGGGCTCGGGTGAGGCCAAAAAAAAAGGTTTAGCACAGTATTTGAAGTAGGTACTTGAAAGTTAGCTATTGTTATTTTTAATTATGATGAGAGACCCTGATACTCATGGATTAACCTTGTATGCCTCTCAAGAAAAATACAGCCTGCATCTAGTCTGTAATGTTTTGCCCTTTTTTTTTTTTCTTTCCTAAGGAAAAAGTTATGTTTCATTAGAATCAGAGTCTGGGTTAATCTTGCTGAGCCCTGAAGAGACTTGTTAACTCAGGTGTTGTGGTTCTCCTTCATCTTCTCATTGTTCTTGTATTTTTCTTTATAAAATAAGTCAGTTCTTCAGAATTCTTTTAAGGCTTTGCTTTCATTCCCATTCTAGGCCATGCACTGTTTTATTGATTTTTAATTTTTTCTTGAAGCTACTGCCAACCAATGTCAATTTGGATCTACTGCTAAAGAAACTTATTGGGGCAACTGATCTATAAAAGATACTTGAAAGTTTTATTTTAGGAGACAAGAGTTTTCTCTTGAAATAGTGGGAGCATCACAAGTTGATAAAGGTGTTTCAATATGCCTGTGACATGGAAAACTGTTAATCGGTTGGAAGTGGCTTCAGGTTAGATAGTGCCCTCAGGGTTTTCCTTTGGAGGTTCTCTGGGTGCCCCGCTTAGCTCGATGGGCCCACCAGCCATTAGGATGACCCTCTCTGGGATAAGCTGACATTTTCTTTTGTCCCAGGTCTCTTCTCTGGCTTTGAAAAGTGGCAGCAATGGAAACATTTTCCACCTTGTGCAACGTGAGCTATGAGATTATAAAAGCATTTTCCATTATGTGTGTGAGCCCATGCATACACCTGGGATTGAGGGCGCTGATTTCAGGTGGATTCTTTCAAGGTGGTGGGCTTTCTGGAGCACTGAAACAGTTCTGCTTTAGGCAGACCTAGGCTTCGTCTTCTCCCACCACAAAGTCCAGGCTTGATGAACATTCCCTGAATAACAGTAACTAGTAGACTGCATGTAGCACCTCCTGTACACCAGGCACTGTTCTGTGTCTTACATACACTAACACATTTGACGCTCACTCTGTACCATCCCACTGAGGCACTGAAGGCTCGGGTAAAACTGCCTAAGTTCATGAGACTGGAAATGCTGGAGCGTGGATTTGAACTCAGAGAGAGTCATTTGTTTAACTTATGTGCTCTGTTGTTTAGTTGCTAAGTCATCTCCAATTCTTTGAGATCCCATGGACTGTAGCCTGCCAGGCTCCTCTGTCAGTGGGATTTACCAGGAAAGCATACTGGAGGGGGTTGCCATTTCCTTCTCCAGGGATTGAACCTGGGTCTTCTGCATTGGCAGGCAGATTCTTTACCACAGAGCCACCATGGAAGCCCCTTACATGGTCTGCCGCTGCTGCTAAGTCACTTCAGTTGTGTCTGACTCTGTGCGACCCCATAGATGGCGGCCCACCAGGCTCCCCCGTCCCTGGGATTCTCCAGGCAAGAACACTGGAGTGGGTTGCCATTTCCTTCTCCAATGCATGAAAGGGAAAAGTGAAAGTGAAGTCGCTCAGTCGTGTCCGACTCTTCACAACCCCATGGTCTGCAACCTACCAGGCTCCTCCGTCCATGGGATTTTCCAGGCAAGAGTACTGGAGTGGGGTGCCATTGCCTTCTCCATTACGTGGTCTGCCTGCCAAGTTGCTTCAGTCATATCCGACTCTGTGAGACCCCATGGACTGCAGCCTACTAGGCTTCTCTGTCCATGGGATTCTCCAGGCAAGAACACTGGAGTGGGGTGCCATTTCCTTCTCCAATTACATGGTCTACTACCTCTTAATCAGAAATACCTTTTTTTTTTTTTTGCTTGATTGTTTGTACATTTTGAATTAGTATTTGTTAGGCATCTGCTCATTCTATCCAGATGCTGGTTATACAGAGCTAAGTAAGATAGTTTTCCTTTAAGGAGTTTGTGGTCTAGTGCAGGACTATCCAGTAGAACTTGCTGCTGTGATGGTAATTCTGTGGCTAATCACACATCAGCCAGGTGTGATTATGGAGCTAGTATAACCTAGTTGTGCTGATTCTACTCCTTTAAAAGGTCTCAAATTTTTTTTTTTCCTTATCACCTTTACTACCAAGCCAGCACATCAGGTTTGGAATGAATTCTTCTAGAAAGATGGTATAAGCCTTGACTGTCAGAGACTTAAGAGGAAGCACTGGTTTCACTGCATCAACCTTGACCATTATCCTAGATCTGGCAGGGCTTTCTGTCTCTCAGTTGGTGTTACTGGCATTGATGGGAATCGTTAGAGAACTTGGGCCAGCAGAGCGCTGCGGCAAGACAGGCTGCCTCTGCTGCAGCCCACAGGGCCACCTGCCTCTGATAAGTTTCGGTTTTGCAGGCTGATCATATCTGGAAATGGACAGTTTAATGTGTGGTCTCTTCCTGCCAGCGTGCAACCACCTGATATATATGCAACTCTTTAAAAGTTGAAATGTTCCTTTTCTTTTTTAGTTCAAACCCATTTTTCTGAATACTATTGACCCATCTCACCCCATGGCAAAGCTGAGCAGAGCTGCCAACACTCAGAAGTGCATCCGGGCTGGCGGCAAACACAATGACCTGGATGACGTGGGCAAGGATGTCTATCATCACACCTTCTTTGAGATGCTGGGCTCCTGGTCCTTTGGAGATTACTTCAAGGTAAGTTCAAAGAGGAGATCTGTTGGCATTTTGAGATTCAGAAGTGAAGGACATTTCTTAATTCTAAGACTTCCTGAACGCAGTGCCTGTAATTTGATGATTTCAGTTTACGTTTGGATTTCTTGTATAAATTGATCCTGAGTTTGACTATTTATGGTGAAGACACTTTGGCCCTCTTCTATTCATACTAAATAGACTTTGGTTTGGTCACATTTCACATCTTTTTGATCTTGTTGTAGGAACTGGCATGTAAGATGGCTCTGGAACTTCTTACCCAGGAGTTTGGCATTCCAGTTGAAAGACTCTACGTTACTTACTTTGGTGGGGATGAAGCAGCTGGCTTAGAACCAGACCTGGAGTGCAAACAGATTTGGCAAAACTTGGGGTAAGAATGCAGCTTGCATGTTGAGAGTATGAGTATGAAAAAATAAAATGATTGCTACTCTCAGTGCCAGAGTGGGGTCTTAGGCTTGGAGTGCATTGCCATTTCCTATTTTAGGGTATGAATTGGGAGGTGGAGGTGCCTGGGAGTAATTATCTTTTGCTGCATCCATTGTTTCTTAGTAGGTTTACTTGGTCATTCTGTTGTTGAAAGCCAGTATGAAGAGGCATAGGAAGGTGATGCAGCTTTTTTAAAAAGACTTACACTGTCATAATTGTCCTCATTTATGAAAATGAGGGAACGTTTGCAAAGAAATTTGTTTAATTTTGTGCATATTCAGCATAAACATTTTCACTTTTATGTGTTTCTCAGCTTTATCTAGATATTTGCATATTTTCATTTAGTTGTGATCATAACATGTGTATTTTTTATTCTGTTGTAGTGACTCTTGAATCACTGTTGTGGTTCTTAAGCAGGATTTGATTCAGGCTTGGCATTAGTAATCGCCAAAGAATGAGCTTTCTTTCTAGAAATGCATAAGGATCTCCTTTTCTCAGGGATGCAGGTCTGTGCAGAATCCTGTCGCTGGCTGTAACTGGGCCTTTCTTCCCGCTCTGTGCAGGCTAGATGACAGCAGAATCCTCCCCGGCAACATGAAGGATAACTTCTGGGAGATGGGTGACACGGGCCCATGTGGTCCCTGCAGTGAGATCCACTACGACCGCATTGGTGGTCGGGATGCAGCACACCTCGTCAACCAGGACGACCCCAACGTGCTGGAGATCTGGAACCTTGTGTTCATCCAGTATAACAGGTTGCCTCGGGGTCCTGAGCTGTTCCTGTTAAGAGCAGCAGCTTTCCTCAAGCTGAGTAGAGCAAGAGGAACTCAGAGCACGTGGTTGTCTTCTCATCCCATCTTTGGGGCCAGTGGGCCAGTGCTAAAGGCATAATTTGCTATAACTTGAACTGCTCTTCTAAAGCTCATTTCCTTGAAGCTTGCCTCACTGTAATGGATCCCAGATTATTTCTTCCCTTTTCCTCTGCACTCCCTTCTTCCCACCGAAATAGGCAGAAGCCAATGGCAGTCACAGCCTGCAAATGGCTAAGTGAGTTTTATCCAGCAGGGAGAGGTGGCAGCTGGAGTCCGTGTTCCAACTTCCTCTTTCTGGATCTTGTAGGGAAACCGATGGCATTCTGAAACCTCTTCCCAAGAAAAGCATTGACACAGGGATGGGCCTGGAGCGACTGGTGTCTGTGCTGCAGAATAAGATGTCCAACTATGACACTGACCTCTTTGTCCCTTATTTTGAAGCCATCCAGAAGGTACCGGTCCTAAACTTCTGTGGAGGTTTCCAGGCTGGCTGTTAGTTCTGTCAAAAATAAAACAGTTGTATGCTTTGCCATGTGAGGGTACCTGTGACCATCTGCCAGCTTCATTGTTAATATTAATAACAGTGTTCTGAAGAAGCACAGGCATTGTGATTTATTGAGTGCAGGGGCCTGGTTAGAGGCTCTTCACTCTTGCCCCTGTTGCCTTTCTTGGGATTACAGGATCTGGTGAGAAGCTCACCCTTTCTTCTTATCCGTCTCCCCCCGCCCCCCGCCCCCCCGAAAGTCCTCTGGAACCTTCTAGGGTAAGGCAGCACCAGAAGGGCCGCTTCCCAGTAAGCTGCCTCCTGGTTTTTATCTGCAGGGCACAGGTGCTCGGCCGTATACTGGGAGAGTGGGTGCAGAGGATGCTGACGGGATTGACATGGCCTACCGGGTGCTGGCTGACCATGCTCGGACCATCACTGTGGCCCTGGCCGATGGCGGCCGACCTGACAATACGGGGCGGGGGTAAGTGCGTTACACATGGCGCAGCGTTAGGACTGACACTTGAGTTTTTGGCTCTGTGGAACTTAAAGCCACGCTTCATTATTGCTTTATTTGTCATCTAGGTAGTTGGAGGGATTCTTTTTCTTTCCTTTTTTAGGAATAGAAGGAGTTTCAGCTTACTTTGAGCAGAGTTCACTATATTAAATCTTTGCTGCCAAGTACAAGATGATAAGGATTGTATTAAGGTTGTCTGATAAGACATTGACAGGGGCAGGGTAGATACTAATTAACGCGAGGCAACTTGATTATTGACAGGCAGGACCTGGTATTGTGGGCATCAAGTCGGCCATCTGGTCTGTACTTCCTGCCTCCATCTCTGGTTCAGCAGAACAAGGTTGGAAGATAAATCAAGGTTACCTTGATGTGTATTTGTAGATATGTAGTAACATCCACAAAACATGAGTTTTATGCTAGAATTAATGTTCATGACCTTGGGGGAATGCAAAAAAAAAAAGCCTTAGGAGAGTCTCTCAAAGAGTAGGCCTTTTGGTAGAATTCCAAAAGGCCGTCTACAAAATGCTTGACTGGGAATGCTGTCTAGCAGGGTCTTAGGTTCTGTCTCTTACAGGTATGTGTTGAGACGGATTCTCCGCCGGGCTGTTCGATACTCTCACGAGAAACTCAACGCCAGCAGGGGTTTCTTTGCTACGTTAGTAGACGTTGTTGTCCAGTCTCTGGTAGGTGTATTTCCTGCTCACCTCTTCTGTACTAAAGTGCATACCTTAACTGGGGTAGGGTGGGTGATGTCACACTGTTAATGAGAATTTTTAGAGGAGTCATGATATAATCCTTGTCTTTATTGGCCTAAAATCTGTGTTTCCCATTTGCCAGGGAGATGCTTTTCCTGAGCTGAAGAAGGACCCAGATATGGTGAAGGACATCATTAATGAAGAAGAAGTGCAGTTTCTCAAGACTCTCAGCAGAGGGCGTCGCATCCTGGACAGGAAAATTCAGAGCCTGGGAGACAGCAAAACCATTCCTGGTAAGAACCAGTTTGTTCCTTTCTTCATCAGGCTGGTTCATCTTCCTGGAAGGGGCAAGCCTTTTCTCACAAACTTGACTATAGACTCCTGTGTCTCCAAAGGCTGAGCATAGCCTGGTTAGACTGCTTTGGTGTGAAATGGGGTTTAATAATAAGATTTTTAAAGTAATATATTATTGTGGCAAAGTATTCAAACAGTATAGAGGTAGAAAGTGAAAATGCTCTTTGACTCATTTTTCAGAAGTCACAATTCTTTGGAATTTTGCATATAACTAACCAGTCAGGACTTTTCTCTATTTGCATACAGATGTATATAGGGGTGTGTGTGCTCACAAGTAAAAATGGGAACAAATAGTATATAATGTTTTACAAGTTTATTTTTTACCTGACAGGAAAGTTAGTTCCAAAAGTTTTTACTCTTTATGGAAATATAATGTACAGGGTGAAAGCCTGGTGTATTTCCCACAAACTGAACACACTTGTGTTCCGATTAGGAAACAGAGCTTTTCCAGGGACCCTTTGTGCTTCTCCCAGGTTGATTGCAAAGGATTTGATGAATTTTCTGATATAGAACCAAAACTGACTTGCGTGGCTCTTTAATTCCTCCTGTCATTGCCAGCTTCCTCCTGGGAAGGGCTTGCAGTGGAAGAGAGGGAGGCTATTTCTATCGTTTTTTAATCTTTTAAAATGTATTTGTTTTTAACGGGAGGACAGTTGTTCTACAATATGGTGTTGTTCTCTGCCGTGCATCGGCCGTAAGCACACATGTGCCCCCTGAGCCTCCTCCCTCGTCCCTGTCACTCTTACCGGCCTCCTTGGTGCTGTGCAGGGGATACCGCTTGGCTCCTCTATGACACCTACGGGTTCCCCGTGGATCTCACTGCACTGATTGCTGAAGAGAAGGGGCTGGTGGTGGACATGGATGGCTTTGACGAGGAGAGGAAACTGGCCCAGGTAAAGTGTTTATGGTGTGAGCGGGAAACTCAGCGCCAAGCAAGGTAGGACTTGGCTGCAAAGCACGAGTTTCCTCCCATTAAAGTTTTTAAAATTTCTGTTTTTCCCAAGACCAGTGAGTCTCAAGTGGGGGCGGTTTGGCAATAATGTCTAAAGACATTTCTCGGGTTTCTCAGCTTGGGGGGGCAGGTGCTGCCGCCACGTGGTGGGTCGAGGCCAGGCATGCTGCTCAGCCTCCTTCAGTGGACAGCCTCCCAGAGCAAGAGTTCCCAGCTCCAAATGTCATGGTGCTGAGATCAGAAAAACTCTGTTTCAGAGCTTTACATGGGGCATGGTTTAGTAATTTTGAGTCTTTCAGAGTTCTTTTTCTCTGACATTAAGGTAACTTGTGCTTATTTCTCTTGCTGGCAGCTGAAATCACAGGGCAAGGGAGCTGGTGGGGAGGACCTCATTATGCTGGACATTTATGCTATTGAAGAGCTCCGGGAAAAGGGTCTGGAGGCAACAGATGATTCCCCGAAGTACAGTTACCATTCGGATTCCAGTGGAACCTACGGTATGTTCATTTGTTCATCTAGGGTGGTTTTCAAGCAATGCGTCTCAAGATTGGGAACCCAAAATATCCATGGTAGCCTCACCTGTAGCGCTGTGTGGTCATGTTGGGTAATTTTATACTCGGAGAGGCCCTTTGTGATTGACTTTCTATCTCTTTTATTTTGAATAATTATAGATTCACAGGATGTTTAAAAAAATAAATTTAACTTGAGATCTCTTGTACCTTATACCCGGTTTTCACTAATTATATTAATAACATCTTGATAGAAAACAAGGAAAATGATACTGACTGATAAAACTCATAGTGGCTGTTGGATTTTGCGTTAGAACAGTAGTGTTCTAAAGTGAAGACTGTTCAAATACACGGGCACTACATGTTTTTGCTTTCTTCTTTTTTTTAATATTTGTTTACATGTCAGTGCTGAGTCTTAGTTGCAGCGCTTCGGTCTTCAGTCGCAGTCTTCAGCTGTAGCATGTGAATTCTTAGTTGTGGCACGGGGATCTGGTTCCTTGGCCAGGGATTGAACCTGGGCCCCCTGCATTGGAAGTGTGGAGTCCTAACCACTGGAGTACCAGGAAGTCCTATTTTTTCTTTTTTCACTCCAGCAGGGATTCCTAAATCTATCCAAGGAAGCCCACAAAATGAATATATTCTTTCTGAATTGACCTTGGAAAGGGAATTTATTACTACTGTTAAATACCTGCTTATCACGCTCACTGGCTTTCTGCTCAATAGCTCAGAGTTAAGGTGACCAGTTGTCCCATTCTCCCAGAACTGTCCCAGTGTTTCCTCACATCCTGGGAAATCCCTTGGTCCCAAGCAGACCGGGTCAGTTGGTCACCCCTGAGTACTGTGCTCTCCAGTAGAAGACCAGCATATTAAGCCCTTTTGTGGAGTCTAATAGGCTGGCTTCCAACAGAACAGTAGGCAGTTAGGACCTCAGGAGAGTTTGAGAAATAGAATCCAGCACAAGCCAGCTGAGAATGTGAGAGTGAAATCATCCCCTGTGTTTTTCCCCTTGTGCAGTGTTTGAGAGCGCAGTGGCTACAGTGATGGCTCTGCGCCGGGACAGGATGTTCGTGGAGGAAGCGTCCACGGGCCAGGAGTGTGGAGTGGTGCTGGACAAGACCTGTTTCTACGCCGAGCAGGGAGGGCAGACCTACGACGAAGGGTACCTGGTGAAGGTTGACGACAGCAGCGAAGACGTGAGCCAGCAGTTCCTCCTCGCTAGCTGGGGGGCGGGCGGCCGCCACGGCCTGCACCCTAACAGCCACTCTGGCAGCTGGGTGCCCCCGGGCCTGAGGGGCAGACACCACCGCTCTTTGGGCTGTCCCACGGCCAGTGTTTCTGAAGCCACGGGCCCTGCTGCTTGCACTGTGTGGCTTCATCACCGTCAGCTCCCCTCACAGCAGGGTCCTTGCAGCCAGGCTGCTTAGTGATCCTCGGGTCCTCCAGGTTCCCCTCAGAAATAAGGAGAGCCAGCTCTGACGGGGGAGGGTGGGGAACGGGACGGGGTCCTCATCCAAGATGCGGCCCGTCGCTCTGCCGCTGCTGGCTCTGTGGTTTTGGACGAGTTCCCAGACGCGAGGACTTGAGTTTCCTTACCCTGGCTTTAATTCTCTAAGATGCTCCCTAATGGAGTGGGTGTGTACACATACACATCTATTACATATTTAAAGTGCTGCGTGTATAGAATAATATAACCGGTGTATGGTGGCCTGTATATATGTTAATGTATATACATACATATATATCATAATAGTATTAATGTTATATGTGTAACATGTAAAGAGAGAATTCATATATATGTTTATCTGCATTTGCATGTATACATACCCATACGCGTACACACACACATTTGGATTTATTTAGTTAGTTGTTTATTGGTCTTCTCCTTGACTCTTAGAAAACTGAGTTCACAGTGAAGAACACTCAGGTCCGAGGAGGGTACGTGCTGCACATAGGAACGCTCTACGGCAGCCTGAAAGTGGGGGACCAGGTCCGGCTGTTCATTGATGAGGTGAGTTGCTTCATGCTGGTCAGTGCTGGATAGGATTACTGATCCTCTCCTTCTCCCTTTTAAAAAAGAAGTCAGCTGTATGGAGGCATAACTGGCATGTAGAATTATAAGATATTTAAAGTGTACGTCAGATCCAGCCACTCCATTCTGAAGGAGATCAGCCCTGGGATTTCTTTGGAAGGAATGATGCTAAAGCTGAAACTCCAGTACTTTGGCCACCTCGTGTGAAGAGTTGACTCATTGGAAAAGACTCTGATGCTGGGAGGGATTGGGGGCAGGAGGAGAAGGGGACGACAGAGGATGAGATGGCTGGATGGCATCACCGACTTGATGGACGTGAGTCTGAGTGAACTCCGGGAGTTGGTGACGGACAGGGAGGCCTGGCGTGCTGCGATTCATGGGGTCACAGAGTCGGACACGACTGAGCGACTGAACTGAACTGAACTGAAAGTGTACGTCATGGTGATTTGATACTTTGTGAACAGAATTCACCTCTTCCTCTGGCTTTAAATTGGTCCACCATTATTATCCGTTCTAAGTGAAATTATAAATAGGTAAATTACAAGTAAGGTGCAGGAGTAAATTTTGAGGGCTATAACTGAAATTTAAATCTTAATGTCCCAAGTAAGACCACGGTGATTTCAGTTGAGATCCTGTAGCTTCGTTTTCATGGATTGCCTTTCTCCAGCTTTACCTCAAATACTTCAGGAGCCAAGGATCCCATGTTAAGAAACAGTTGCTACTGCATGTGCCAGAGCTCCAAAATAATAGTAGCATAAAACAGAGTGGAAATGTGCTTTTCACCTGAAAACCCACACTGATGCAGAGACCCTCCTCACAAAGTCAGAGGGCCTTGCTCTTCTTTGTTTGTTCTTCCACCATTGCTGGAATGTTGCTCTTGATTTCATGTTCCAAAAAGATTGCTGTCAGATCCGTTCTCTAGACCAGGGGTTGGTGAGCTTTTCTGGTAAATTGCCTGCATGCATGCGTGCATACTCAGTTGCTCAGTCATGTCTGACTTTTTGCGACCCCATGCCCACAGACTGTAGCCCGCCAGACTCCTATGTCCACGGAAATTTTCCTGGCAAGAATACTGGAGTGGGGTGCCATTTCCTCCTCCAGGGGATCTTCCTGACCCAGGGATCAAACCCATGGGTTTCCTGCATCTCCTGCATTGGCAGGTGGATTCTTTACTGCGGAGCCACCTGGGAAGCCCTTGTAAAGTACCAGATAGTAAATATTTTTGGTTTTCTGAACCATACAGTCTCCATCACAACTGCTGTTGTGGCACAAAAGCACTGTAGACAATATGTAAGCACACAGGTGGGCTGTGTTCTGGTAAACCCAGCTACAGAAAGGGACCGCAGGACGGGTTTGGCCCACAGGCCGTAACTTGCTGCTCCTGTTGTAGATGGTGGGAAGGGGCGCGGGGGTGTGTTCCTTCCCTTGAAGGGAAATGTGTCCCTTCTCACTGACTGGAATTGACTCACCTGGCCAGTTAGCTGTGAGGGACGCTGTAGGCTTTCTTCTGCACAGCCATGTGTCCAGCGAAAGCCTTTAGGACTCGGGAAGAAGGGGAGAGTGCGTGTTGGGGACCGACCAGCGGTCCACCACTGACCTCTCCACCAGCCTGCTCTGCCCCATGCAGCCCCGGCGAAGGCCTGTCATGAGCAACCACACAGCCACTCACATCCTGAACTTTGCCCTGCGCTCTGTGCTGGGGGAGGCTGACCAGAGAGGCTCCCTAGTTGCGCCTGACCGCCTTCGCTTTGACTTCACTGCCAAGGGAGCCATGTCCACCCAGCAGATCAAGAAGGCTGAGGAGATCGCAAATGAGATGATTGAGGCAGCCAAGGTGGGTTGGATTATACGTGAACTGAGTCATGAACTTCTCTCCTTCCTGCACCATTTACGGAGCCGCCGCCGCCCAGATGCTCTCCTTCTGTTGAACTGTATTCTGTCCCGTGAACACACGTGCTTATCACAGTGGTTCCCAGCTGCGCTGGGTAGGGGGCAGTGCTGGTGTTGAGTGAGGGGTCTCTGCCCCACCTCCTCCTCAGGACAACCAGAGCCCTTCTAGTTAGGTCTGGTTTATGTATAGCAGCATATCCATTTTTTGGTGCATGGTTTAACAAAATAGTTGGAAATTCCTATTTTGAGCTCCTTGACTTTACATATGGGGCTTTATTCTGGGACATGATCAGCACAGCCAGGATCAGAAACCAGAGCCCTGCCTGCAAACCTCAGTCTCCCTACTTCCTACTGCACCCCCAGAGAAGATGTTTTCCCAGCTGTTTCTCCTGTCCTTTCTCCATGGCAGCCGGTCTATACTGAGGATTGTTCTCTGGCGGCAGCTAAAGCCATCCAGGGCCTGCGGGCTGTGTTTGATGAGACCTACCCTGACCCTGTGCGAGTCGTCTCCATTGGGGTCCCAGTGTCTGAGCTACTGGATGACCCCTCCGGTCCTGCTGGCTCGCTCACTTCTGTTGAGTTCTGTGGGGGAACGTGAGTACCTCGGGGGCAGTGGTAGACCTGCCTCTTACTAATTTGGGTGACCCTCAGAGGATGTGGGTAATGGGCTAGACCAGCTCTTGTTTGTCTGAGGTTGAAGAGGAGTCCTGAGAAATGCAGGTGCCAAGCAGCTCTCCCAGAAGCCAGCATCTTTGTGCTCCCATCACACCCTTTGGTGTCTGACATTGACTTTACTGACTGTGTGGTGAAACGCTCTTCTTAGGAGGACAAAGTGAGAAACGTCACCTTAACCCTTACCTCACGACTGTTTGCTCTGGTTCCCTGGACAGATGACAAGAGAAGCCTGTGAATTCATGATTCAGCAGGGCCGTGGCGCTTCTGACCTGGTCTTAGCTTTTTTCCATTCTCAGGGCCTCATATAGTTCCCTTTGTCAGCTGAAGGTGCATCTGGGGAATTAACAACCCCATTGTCTCAGAGCCCCGATGTTAGGCCACACAGTAGACATGACTCAGTTTGGCTGTGGGCAGTCACTTGTTTCTGCCAACTTGAAGATCTCTGTATCCCTTGAGGTCTTTCTGGAACAGTCTGGTGGCCTGGGAAATTCCTGCTTCTAAAGGAATCATGAGAAAAAGAACATTCCTAAGGCCACGGTAGACCCATCCAGGGCCTCCTGTGAGTCTCTGGCAGGTAGATGGCAGGTCGGGGTTGGGGTCAGGGTCCTTGTGGATGACACAGTAAATGAGCATTTGAGGTGAGGTTCTCTGAGCAGTGTGGTTGTTGAAGGGGTTGTGGTAACATTTTAAAGGTAATCCACCAACACTCTCAGAAGGGACAGAAGATAACTGTCCTGTGAGGGAGAATTTCCCACATTTAACGTATGAGAAAACTGAGGCTCAGAGATGCGGCTCCTTGCTCAGAGTCAGCCCCAGCCAGGCCTTCCCTTTCCTGGCCAGAACTGTACCCCGACTAAACATGAAGGGCCTTTTCCCCTGTTCCCTGAGGAAGCTTCCCTGGGAGCCGCCACCTCCTAGGGCTCCTGCTCCCAGCTGAGGGCTCCCAGGTGTAGGGACAACTGTGAACTTTGCTTTCTGCCGTGCAGACACCTGCAGAATTCGAGTCACGCGGGAGCGTTCGTGATCGTGAGTGAAGAAGCTATTGCCAAGGGCATCCGGAGGATAGTTGCTGTCACAGGGGCTGAAGCCCAGAAGGTGAGCGGATGAGGCTGGTCTGTGGGCCCAGGCTGTGAATCCACAGGGCAGCTGGTCACACGGCCACTGTGGTCAGACTCGAAGGTCCAGCACGCCCTCCAGATGTCCTCCAGTTACTTGTGACTGGGAGGAGAAAGCCACTGTCATGTGAGACTTCCTAGCTGTCTTTTAATCTGTTAAAATGCAGGTAAACTCTGCTGTCAGGCGTTCATGTCCAGGAGGGAGGCCGTGTTTTGCCATGTTCCCCGTGCCCCCGGCACTTTGCCGCCTCTCCCTGGGGGCATGTACCTAGTTTGAGATGTGTGGAGTAGGGGGGCAATTGCTCTGGGCGTAGGGACTGGAGCTCACGCCTGACACATGCTGAGGGTTGAGGAGTGGTCATTTCATGGGTGCAGAGGGCTCCTGACGCGTGAGTTCTCAGTCACCCCTGAGCCCCAGATCCACTGGCCAGGTGTGTGAGGAGGGTGCTCCCTTCTGGGGCATGAGGCTGCAGACACCTGCTCCCTGAAGGAAGAGAAAGGTCTGATGTTCTGGGAGAGTGTTGTGTCGGAGCCTGCCACAGTTTACCAGCAGAATTGTGAAGTTCAAGGTTCCCTGACCCAGAGTTTACAACTCTGATTGTCCTCCTCACAGGCCCTCAGGAAAGCAGAGAGCTTGAAGAAATCTCTCTGTGTCGTGGAAGCCAAAGTGAAGGCCCAGGCCGCGCCGAACAAGGACGTGCAGAGAGAGATCGCGGACCTCGGGGAGGTAGGGCCGCCTCCCTCTGCAGTTCGTGGTTCTTGGGGCCGTGGGTGTTGGGACTGACCGCTGATGTCTGGCAGCCTGGCAAAGGGGGCTCCGTGGACCCTGGAACCTGCCTGCTGCCCCTGTTGGTGACAGCAGGAGAGCCCCTTCCAAGCACTAGTGGGCACTGGAGTTGAGGGCTTTGGGAGAGGTCCTGTGGGTGCCCACTTTCTACAGGTCTCCTGGTTTCAAGTCCCTTTATGAGCATTTTCTGATTTTGTGTTCTCTGAGACTTGGGTTCAATCCCTGAGTGGGGAAGATTGCCTGGAGAAGGGCATGGCTACCCACTCCAGTGTTCTTGCCTGGAGAATCCCGTGGACAGAGGAGCCTGGTGGGCTACAGTCCATGGGGTCGTGAAGAGTCAGACACGACTGAGCAACTAACACTTCCACTTTCTCCTCCTGGATACTGGTTGGGGGACTTTGGTGTTCAAAGCCAGAAGGGTGGGATGGGCTGGGCTCACATCCTAGCTCCTGATGATCCAGATCCCAGTGGTATTCCTATTCTGGTTCCAGGCCTTGGCCACTGCCATCATCCCTCAGTGGCAGAAGGATGAATTCCGGGAGAATCTCAAGTCTCTGAAGAAGGTCATGGATGACCTAGACCGGGCTAGCAAAGCCGATGTGCAGAAGCGGGTGGGTCTCGGCAGTGTGGGCGGGAGGAGGATTCACCCATCAGAGGCTGTGCAGGCTGCGGTCGGGGTCGGAGTCTGGGCCTCTGACCTGAGGCCTCTCTCTGGACTTCCTTCCGTGCAGGTGTTGGAGAAGACGAAGCAGCTCATCGACAGCAGCCCCAACCAGCCCCTGGTCATCCTGGAGGTGGAGAGCGGCGCCTCGGCCAAGGCAAGCCGGGCACGCCGCGCTGCCCTGTGCCCGTCTGCTGCTCTCCTCCCCACAGGCTCCCCTCAGCCCTCTGGGGCTGGTGTGCGCCCTGTGGCTCTGAGCTGAGGAGCTGCCTGAGGGCCCGCCCTTTGGTACTGAGTTGGACTGAGCCATGGCGGGAGCCGGTGCTGGAGAGCTAGGCTCCTGGAGGTGGATGGCCATCCTGAGCCCGGGTGGGCAGGGCCCTGCGCTGGGCCCCCATCCAGGCTCCGGGACCAGCACCTGCTCTTAGCAGGGGGAGGGGTGGGGCACCCCGAGAACTTAGTCCTGCAAACCCGCTGCACTTGAGGAGAGCATGGTCCCCTTTCCCAGTGCCACGGCCTGATGCCAGCTTCTCCCCACAGGCCCTGAACGAAGCCTTGAAGCTCTTTAAGATGCATTCCCCCCAGACGTCCGCCATGCTCTTCACAGTGGATAACGAGGCTGGCAGGATCACGTGCTTGTGTCAAGTCCCCCAGGTCAGAACGCCCTGCAGTCTTGCTCAGGCAGCCCTGTGCTTGTGGGAGGTGATGTCTATAGCTCTTCTCAGGAAGCCTGATTTTTCTTGTTGTTTGCGAAGACTCGTGTGTGTGTGTGTGTGTGTGTCTGTGCGTGCGTGCGTGCAGCCTGCTGGAGATGCCGTTCTGTTGCCCACTTGTCCCCTCCCTAGGACCCCTCAGCCTCAGGCCCTCCCCCTGGTGCAGACGTTTAACTGTGCTGCTTTGCTGCTCCTTACGCATCGCCCTGGCTGTGGTACCAGCTGTATGCTCTCAGCCCTGGCAGCATCCTTCGGGGCAGGACTGGGTGTCTGGCTCCAGCCCTCTCCTTGTCTGCCTCAATCCCATCCTCTGTCCTGACTCCCACTCCGCCTTCCTGTCTTCTAGAATGCAGCCAACCGGGGCCTGAAGGCCAGTGAGTGGGTGCAGCAGGTGTCAGGCCTGATGGACGGCAAAGGCGGTGGCAAAGATGTGTCTGCTCAGGCCACGGGCAAGAACGTGGGCTGTCTGCAGGAGGCGCTGCAGCTGGCCACCTCCTTTGCCCAGCTGCGCCTGGGAGACGTGAAGAACTGAGAGGGAAGGGCAGGTCCGCCAGGAGGCATCTCCCCCACCTCCCCGACCCAGACACACCCATTCAGCCAGGAGCTCTCCTTCCACCACAAGGACGTTTGAATCTTGGGACCTTTAAACAGTCCCGTCTGTCCTAACCCAGCAGTAACAGGAACTTAACCTGGGAGCCAGCCTGTGACTCAACGCCCACGTTACATTTCTGCCCTGAGCACATCCGCGCCATCCGTGTAGAACTACTACCCGAGGATTGCTTTTTCATCATCACACTTGTTTCTATAGAGAGTTCTTTGCAGACTCAGTGCTATGGGCCTCAAGGGAGGAATCATTTTTGCTGCAGAGAATAAAAAGACCATGTGCAATACTTGATACGATACTGCCACGTGATTTTTTTACTCCTCCCCTCTTGCCCTCCTCCCCGTAGGTGTCCCCAGTGTGATAACCCATGCTTCCCTGGGTGTCTGTAGACTAATTGCTGGTTCCACCTGGTTTCTGGTTGCGGTCCTTGCTGAGTCCAGCCCCAGACCCCTGAACTTTGAGAATAATGGTCCCTGGATTTGCGTCAAAACATCTATGGGGATGGCTCACAGAATAGGGTGATAGAAGAACTAATTATTCAGTGGAAGATGGTCCCTGGGGTTGCTGGCAGCAGAGAGAGGCTTCGTTTTTGGTGCTTTTTACAGGAGAACATTCTCATTTATAAGTCTCATATGTCTTTCCTTCTCCTGATGTACAAGTTGGATGTGAGGTCGGATACATTACTTGATATAGGAGGTTTTTAGGGAACGTCAGTTGCCTCCTCCTACGTCTTGACTGCCAGGTCATTCCAGGTTTCAGGACCTAACTTGGACGGTGAAGATGGAGACTCTGACCTGGTTCTGTCCATTTACCCGTCTGAAGACAGCTGGGTTTGGGAGCTGTAGTGTGTAGTACTTAGTTGTGCCCTCTCTGGCTGACTTCAAGTCCCCTGGGTACAGCGGGTTGGCCCTGAATCATTCTCAGCCCTGCTGACTTGGAGCAGAAAAAGCAGGTTTGTGCTGAGAGGAGATGCAGAGACCACCAGTCACAAGGCCTGGGGGTGAAGAGGAGAAACAGGAAGGGTGCTGAGGCCCTGGCTGCAAAAAGGCAAGCCAGGTGAGGAGTGTGCGGCATACAAAGAGCTCACAGTCCGCAGCGCGGGAGAGTTCCAAACGCACTCCACAAGCTGTGCCAGCCAGGGCACAGTACCAGAGGGACCTCTTGGGCAAGGCGGTGGGGGAACATGTATACAGATGTGTCACTACAGCAGGACCAATTACAGCTTCACAAGTGAAAGGAAGAAGACCCACGCCCTGGGCTTGCGCTGGCGCGAAGGCTAGAGGTCAGCGGGGCCGGTGTAGATCCCACTTCTGCAGGCCCGTCTGATCCACCCATGCACCCAGCTCTGGCCGTCCTCGCGGTGGCCCGG
>NW_011494867.1:1162835-1166579 GCF_000754665.1 Bison bison bison
GCCGAGCTGAGAACTGGAAGCATCGGAGAGGATCTGCGGAGGTGTGCTCAGAATAGCCCTGTTGGAGCGATTCTTTCCAGACTAATTCGTTAAAGAAACTTTTCTAATTGAGCTGACTCCCAGCCACGACCCAGTTGAAGAAACCTGCCAGCGCATCTTGACTCCTAAGTTGTAAAGGACTTTCGCTAGGCTCATCGGGAAAACGAGCTGTTGTCCTGCAAGGGACGGACCCTATGCAGGCCAGCCTGGGACTCCCTCCTGAATAACTGGGCTGCTTTTGAGAGCGGGGATAAGGGGGCTGTGCCTTCCACGTACATCTGAACCCAAACAAAACCAATTTTTATAATCTGAAACATTCTTCTCTTGTTTTTGGTACTGACTTTAACGAGTAAGGCTCTTCTGAGCTGGGGAGTGTGTTCTCAGGGCTTGGGACAAGCATTATCTTTAATGTGTCTTGGTGTTGCTGGTCCACTGGTGAGAGGGCACTTGAAATGCCAGGAGTGAGAGTTTCTGGATGCTGGAGATGGGCTCTGGCCATTCTGTAGACAGAGCGGGCCTGTCTGACCAGAGGGTGGCTCCTGAGCCCTGCAGGTTTGTGCTCAGGTCTGAATTGGCGAAAGGGCCGCCTGGGGTCCTCCCTGCACCAGCTTGGTGTGATCTGAGCTTGTGTGTCTCAGGGTAGGAAAGGCTGGCTCGAGGCAGCTGAGAGACCAGAATGAGGCCTGGGGACCACACCAAGAACCCCTGACGAGGGGGAAAAATACAAACTTTATTTGCCCCCAGTGACGTATATTTCCAAAGCAGATCTGAAATATATAGAACCACAGCAAAAAGAAACAAGATAGAAACAAGGTAAAAACGGTAACCCTGTGGACGCCCAGACAGGACGGGGGCTTTGAGAGGGGAAGACAGCTGACGCTGCTCCCGGGGGTGAGCGTCCAGCTCTGCCTGCAGGAGCGGGCCCGGCTCTATGAGATGGTGCACTGGTGCCAGGCAGCTGTGGGCCGCCCCGCTTCCCTGCAGTACCTAGACTGCCATTTGGACAAAGCTAAAGTGAAAGTGAAGTTGCACAGTCTTGTCTGACTCTGCAACCCCATGGACTGTAGCCCCCCAGGCTCCTCCTTCCATAGGATTCTCCAGGCAAGAATACTGGAGTGGGGTGCCATTGCCTTCTCCAGGGGATCTTCCCAACCCAGGGATTGAACCCAGGTCTCCTACATTGCAGGCATATGCTTTAATCTCTGAGCCAAAGCTAAAAGCAGCACTAAGGCCGGGTTCCTGGCCCGTCTGGCTGAGCCACGCCTCCATTTCCATCGCCCTGGCTCCAGAATGGGTGGCATGGGTGCCGCTGAGAGACCCTTAAGAAAACGCTCAAGGCAAGGACCGTGCCTGGAGCTGATGCGCCTGGAGGGGTTCCAGCCTGCTACTGACAGCCCTGGTCTGACGCCTGATTCTTGACCTGTAGGAGAAGCAGACGCAGGACCCTAGCACAGAGGGCCAAAGCGCGGTGAGGCTTGGAAGGGGCCATCTGCTAACAACTCCCAGCCTCCAACCCCCGCCTCCCTTTCCTGGCAGCTCTGGCATCTCGGTGCTACTGTAGATTCTTCCTGAGACCCGTGAACCCAGAAGCACCAGACACATGGCATTTTGTCCACTCGGCCCAGTTTTCCTAGAGGTGATTCCATCTTGGGGAGCAGTAAGGGTCCCCTGGCCCAAGAGGCAAGTGGAAGAAAAGAAGCTCCTTACTACTAACCCTACAGCAGCCCAGCCTTGCTGAGAGGGTCCTGACAACGGCGGGAGCTTGGCCCACTTCAGGGGCCACCAGTAGGGGCGGAGGCTGTGGTAGAGTAGGGAACACTGGGGCTCTTGGGAGCTGCACAGAAGGCTATTATCAGGTCCAGGTTGGGATTTCTCAGTCCAGGAAGGCCCGTGTGCTTTGGCTTCCGTGGGGAGCACAGGACAATGCAAGGGAATTAAGGGGGGGGACTAGGACAGGGCCCTATCTTTTGGACATTGCCTGTGACAGAAGTCAGTCGCCTCCCCTGCAGCCACTGCTGTGGTCTCCTGCACAAACAAGGACCCAACCAAGGAGGGTGAGGATGGGGGAGGTGCCAGGCCACTCACCGCAGCCTCCAGGTCTGTGTGCTCCTGGGAGCCGTCCGCCTCCAGATGGGCCCTCGGGCCTCTGGGCTCCTGCCTGGGTTCGGTGGTTCTGCATAAGGACCCCTGAGTCCTGGAGCCCCTGTTCTGTTCACAGTCCTCTGTCCCTGGACAAGCACAGTCACCAGTCATGGGCCAGGTCTGAAGGCCCCAGCTAACCCCAAAAGAGGCCACTCGACGTGCAGCACTGATCTCAGGTGTCCAGGGCTCGAGAGGACAAGCAGCTGAGTGAGACAAGCTTCTAGCTCCAGACAGCTGCTGAGTGGGCAGGGGGCGGGGGGTCATACGCGGAAGGAATGGGGGGAGTGCACCCGGGGAGGGTGAGGAGGAGCCCTGCAGCCAAGGGGAGCCCGAGGCTGGACCCCGGGTACCTTCAGCAGTGGGAAAACCTGGCGCCTGTGGAGTGTGGCCTGGGCCCAGCCTTGGGGGCCTGACCTGGAAGCTGGTCCCTCCGCTGTTCCATGAGTTCCACGTGCTCCAGCAGGCGGTCCACCTGGGCCTTGATGTGGCTCAGCTCGCCCCTGAGGCAGTGCAGCTCCTCGGTCTGGACTGGGGGGCGGGGGCAGAGGGCACTGCTGCTGGGACCTCTAGGCCCACGCTCCCTTCTAAGGGCCTCCCAGCTCCCCACTAGCCCTGCTGGTGAGGGCTGTGCCCGTTCACTCACGCTTTATCTCGGGGGGCAGCTGGCTCTTCCTGGGGGCCCTGTGGGGACTGAAGCGGCCCTTGACCCCCGTGCCCAGGTAGGCCCTCCGGATCCTGACAGGCACACGGTGGAGGAGGGGAGGGACCCCCTGGTGTTCATACCCGCTGTGGAGACAGGACAGAGGGAGTCAGGCCACCAGCCTCGCCTGCGCCCAGAGGCCTGCCCTGCAGGACCCACCTACCTGCAGGGGCCGTCTTCCCTGTGCAGCTCGTAGTCCAGGCTGTAGCTGCTGCTGTAATAGAAACAGGGAGAGGATCACTGCCCGGGGCCAGAGTCCTTGCCTAGACCCCAGTTTAATTTTGGGAAACAGGTTTGCAGCTTTTCCTTAGAATCTCAGGATTCTTCACCAAAAGAGCTCCCTAGGCACTTGACCAAGGTCACTTTGGGAGACCCCAGCAAACCAGCTTCCCTGTCGCTGGGCTCTGAACGGGGAACCTTGCAGGTGGCTCCCTGTGGCAGGAGGGGCAACTGCCCACAGGCTTCTGGCCAGTCAGATCTGGGCCCTCCGCGGGCTCCTCTGGCTGACCCAGGCACTGCTGATCTTAGTGTGGCTCTCAGTCTGGCAAAGGATGAAAGGGAAGAGTTAAGTCAGGGCCCAAAGCTGTGGAGGGGCTACAAGAGCCTTTAATCCTGCATGGGAATGGGCAGGATGCAGGGCCAGCCAGACTGGCATGGTGAGGGCGGAGGCCCGGCCACCTTCGCTGCAGTGAGAGGAGGTGGGCGTCGAGGGGGGTGCTGGGCGCGGCCTGGGCAGGAAGATCCCATGGGGCTACCGCCCCTGAACTTCAGTGCAGCTTGAGGTTTCCGTTGGAGCAAGCGGGGCGCTGGGGTGGGGAGGAGGGGGCTGTGAGGGGGGTCAGGGAAGTTTCTGAAATAACCTT
>NW_011494867.1:1167068-1167459 GCF_000754665.1 Bison bison bison
GACTGAGGCCGAGCCTGCTGGGCGAGGGGCTGGAAGGACAGGAAGTCAGAAGGCGGCAACTGGAACTGAAGAAGGGTTAGCCCAGCGTCAAAGTGGCCACATGGAAAAAACAGGGCAGAGAACTGCGGGAAGGGGCCAGTTACAACCCTTTAGACAGATATTTACAAAACCCTGTCAACCCCCAGATGAGAGTCTCCCACTCGAGATGGGAGGCAAACCACACAACATATATGCAGTTCTGCATCACTGGAGAAACCCAAGTTTAAAAATCTATGTTACTTGTGTATTACCATGTGTGAAGTCGATGACCACTCCAAGTTCGATGCAGGAAGCAGGGCACTCAAAGCCAGTGCCCTGGGACGACCCAGAGGGATGGGATGGGGGGAGGTGG
>NW_011494867.1:1167559-1168542 GCF_000754665.1 Bison bison bison
CAGGACGGAACTCGGGCTTTCGGGTCTCAGCCAAGCGCGGCCCCTCGGGGAACCTCCTCGCTGGTCCGGGCCCCGACGGGGCTGCAACTCCGCTCCGGAGCGCAGGGGAGGGGAACCGCGCGGGGCGGAAGAGGACTACCGAGCTAGTTCAAAAGGGCCTCCGCTGAGGCATTGGTGGTTCAGTGGTAGAATTCTCGCCTGCCACGCGGGAGGTCCGGGTTCGATTCCCGGCCAATGCAGAAGGCTGACTGTTTTCTTTTAAACCCCTTTCTTCCTCCCTCCTTCCCCCCGCCCCTTAAAAATGACTTTCTAAAATACCTAAAAATGACTAAGTAACAGTGATTCACTGACTGTTGAGTACAAACTTGGGAGCTACAGGAGTTGAGACAGAGTTGGGTTGAATTTGGGGGCTAGAGGTTAGGCCTGGGCTTGCTGCAGGTCGAGGGCCTGGGGTCATTCCTGCTTTGTACCCCCCCTCCCCCAACACCTCCAGTTTCCTCTAGGGTTTGTAGCCTTGCCCCTCCCGGGGTCCACAGTCCCTTCTGTCCCCTGGTCTGGGCTAATGATTACAGTCTGCAGGCTTCCACTTCCCACAAAAAGAGAAATAAAACGTACCATCGGAATGGTGCTGACGACGGAGGTCAGACCTCAGGGCCAAAGGCCAGGGGATATGGGGCAATACTTCCGCCACAAACCTTTCCCTCTAGGTTGACAGGTGCCGTTTTGAGACCCAAAGCACGTGACCTGCACTTCACCAGTTCTCACAGAGAAGGCATCCAGCACCTCGGGCGCTGCCAGGACCCCACCCCGCTTCGGACGTTTTCCCACAGTCTGCTGTTTGACCGCCCCCCCCCCCCGAGGGCTTCATTCTCCCCACTGGAGACCCCTGAGGACACATGGGTCTTGAAGAGGCCACCCCTGCCCCAGGCCTTGAGTGCCCGGCACCCGTGAGTGAAGTCTACATTCCTGAAGGAGAGCTGGCG
>NW_011494867.1:1168642-1171892 GCF_000754665.1 Bison bison bison
AGGGAGAGATTTGGCCTAATCGCTCTCGAGGTCAGCCTGGAGGTGCAGAAGCTGCTCACAGGGGCCCCCACCCAGCCCTGCCGTCCCGCTTCGAGGGAGATGAGACCCAAAAGAAACCAGAACCTTGGGTACCAAGTGCTTACACAGCGTTGTACCTCACATCGACCACCTGCCGACTGCCTCCTGCCTCCCCTACCGTGAGACAGAAAGCACTGGGGGTCTGCAGACAGGCCAGGAGCGGAGCACAGAGGCGAGCGGAGCACAGAGGCCCGCGGAGCGGACCAAGGGCGCACGGGTCCCCACACACCCTTCTTATCATCTGTGGAAACGGCACGGTGGCTGGCAGAGGCTGCTGAGCGCCTTTCTGAAAACGTTTAAAGGTTTCTTTAAAATTCCTTGAGGCTTTGCAAGCAAGAGGGACGATTTCATCCAGAAAGGTTCCCATTTTCTACTTCCCAAACGTCTATACCCAGAAACAGCTCCCGAGTGCCTCACAGGAGAGGTTCCGCTTGGAGGACCCACAACCTTTGGGTCCAGGCGAGGGGAGAGGGCACCCCCAGCAGGAAGGGGGCTGGGTTATGTCAGCTAGAAGTGGCCTTGGAGTGAGCTGGACCAACCTCCTGACCCCCCAGTTTACGGGCAAAACCTGTGGCCGAGGGAGACGGCGAACGGGACAGGCGGTCTGGCCAGTTGGGGCAGCACACTGAGCGAGCCTCCTGGGGTGCTCCTTCTGTCCCGGGGAGCCCAGGGCCCCAGACAAGCCGTGGTCAGACTCCCTTCCCAGCAGGCAACCCCGAACTCACCGGGAGGCAGCTGTGCCCCATGGCCTCTTCCGGCCCCACCGGGCAGCGCTGGGCCTGGGCTCCCGAGCCATGTCTGATCTGAAGGGAGAGCCGCAGGGGCAGAGCTGAGGGCCGCTCTGGGCCGGCCCTCTCCTCCCCGCCGCTCTGAGGGGAGGCGGTGCCCACGCGAGGCTGTGCAGCGGGCGCCTATGCCCAGTCCGTGGGCAGCGTGCCTGGCCCCCGGACCCGGCCCAGCTGTCCAGGGCTGGGCTCCACTCTCAGGGGACCTGGTGCTGAGACAGGGTCCCTTTGACTCACTTCAAGGCAAAAGAACCCCCGAGGGTGGGGAGGCTGCTCTGCTGTTCCCCCAAACTGACCTCAGGAACCAGCCCCATCGTCCAGCCCCTGGGGCCTGGGGTGGGACCGTCACAGGCAGGAGGGGGGATGTCCATGACCCCTGAGGGACCCCAGCCCTGGCCGGGTTAGCTCTGCAGTGTGCCCGCCGGCCGCCCACCCAGAGCTGCCTCTGGGCTAGGCTCCCGAGCTGGCTGCTGACAGGGGCCCAGTGGCTCTCTGCCCGCCTGGGCTGTGGGAGGACACCCCGCTGCCCTCTCTCTTGGCAGCGGGGTAGTCAGAGAGTCCGCTGAACTGGTTTAGAGCAGGGCTGAGCAGCAAGCCAGGCAGTCTGTGCAGCAGTCAGGGCAGGGGGTCTCCTTTCGGGCCCCTTCAACGCCCACCGTTTGAGCACAGAGCTCCGTGTTCGTGGCAAACGGAGGGGAATCTGCTCATTGCTGTATTCCCACAGATCCCCTGGGGCCTGGCCACCTGGTCAGTGCTCAGTTGATATCTGCTGAATTAATGAATGGAATGCCATTAGGCCAGTTCTAGCTTTTGTTTGTGGGTTTGGATGGGATCTCAGAGTTTCACCTGTGACTTTGAGGCCCCTCCCTGAGCCCACCCCCTTTCCTCCTGAATCTATGATTGTCGGGAGCCGCGTTAGGCATAACTGACCAAATGGAGGCACGGCCCCCAGCCCCCTCTCCTCATTCCGCAGGCACGGACCTGGGATGAAGGAGTTAGGCCTTATGATTCTGACTTGTTTTTTCCTCTCCTTGGCTGAGTTGACTGAAAAGGAATATTAAGGTGCTTATTGTTCTTGAGAGGGGCATGAGAAGGCACAAAGCCTTCTGCAACTGTGCTCAGAGAATAATTAATAAAGTTAATCATTGACATTAGTTTAAGGACTTTTACAAAAGAGTGTTCCAGGATGAGCACATAGGCTGCAGCTTGAGGCCATGGGAGGGATTGCTATCTGAAGCCTATTTGTGAGGAAAATGTTTATGGCAAAGGAGTTTACTGAATTTAGGGCTCAGAAATAATTAAAATAGTTAAGTTAAAGATTTAAGGAATGTTGTAATGTTAGCATATTTTACTATAGCTTATAGAAGTTAGGAATTTTTAGAGACACTATAGCTAGAAGCCTTTTTAAGAGATAGTGAGCTCAGGACGTTAGGGGCAAACAAGATTTAGGAAGATAAGTAGTAAACTGAGGAATGTAGCACGAGTTACAAAGTAATCACAGGTTAACTATAGGACACATTAGAGGAAGTAGATAATAGATGGTAAGGCTGATTCCGAGAGAATCACTTAAGCAGGAACTCTGAAGAGCAACAATGATTTATGGACATAATAAATCTGGGTGAGGGGGAACTGAAAATGTCAAACCTCTGACTTAATGCTTTTGTAAAAGTATAAAAGAAAATCTTAAACTTGAAATAAATTGGCAGACCAAGAAAACTGAGATGCTGTCTCATCGCCAGCACCGTCCATCTCTTCAGGTTGAATCCCTGGCTGCTGGAGCTGGACTCCAGCATTTCCCCAAGTCCTAAGGGCTATGTTCTCATTTCTAATCTGGGGACCTTTCTTAAGAAGCAGCTCATCTCCCTGTTTCAAGCAAAAGAGGATAACCTAACGTCACTTTAAATCTTGGTTTCTCCCAACCACCTTTCATTTTTAATCCCTTAGCCTCTCAATGAACTTCCATATTCAGAAGAAAAGCACACTGTTAACTAACAAAGGATAAGGAATTTAAGCCTTGTAAAAGCCTCAAGAGCTCCAGAGAACAGTTCCAGGGATTTTAAACTAAGATTTCAGTGTTGGAAACAAAGGGCAAATTGCATTAGGCTAGAATCTAGTTGTATTTCTTTACTAGTAACAGCACATCTACCTCTTCTCTCTTTGAGATTTGTTCTTACCAACAACAAAAAACAGAAAGAAAACCAGGTTTTCTTTCCTGGTTTTCCAGGACCAAGACAAAAACCATACAAGGGATTACAAACGAGGCAGATAAAGCACAATCTTTATCCTCATCATTTCAGTCCCAAAGCAAGAAACTGCCCTCCACTAAAGTATATCAAGAATATATCAGAGAAGTCAGAACAGCTCTGGTTCACCTTCTTCAACAACTG
>NW_011494867.1:1171992-1174586 GCF_000754665.1 Bison bison bison
TTAGGGGCAAACAGGATTTAGGAAGATAAGTAGTAACTGAGGAATGTAGCATGAGTTACAATGTAATCAGAAGTTAACTATAGGACACATTAGAGGAAGTAGATAATAGATGGTAAGGCTGATTCCAAGAGAATCACTGAAGCAGGAACTCTGAAGAGCAACAATGATTTATGGACATAATAAATCTGGGTGAGGGGGAACTGAAAATGTCAAACCTCTGACCTAATGCTTTTGTAAAAGTGTAAAAGAAAATCTTAAACTTGAAATAAATAGGCAGTCCAAGAAAACTGAGAGGCTGCCTCATCACCGACACCGTTCATCTCTTCAGGTTGAATCCCTGGCTGCTGGAGCTGGACTCTGGCATATGATCATCATCCATGGCCCACTTTTAGCTGTCAAGACAGTAACAAATGAGAGCCTTCTTTTCCTGTTCACAAGGCTTCCTGCAGCACAGTCACCAAGAGCATTTATCCAGCACCTGCTTGCTCAAGAAGAGCAACAGGAAGACCAGCAGCAGTGTCCCGAGGTGCTGGCAGTCCTGACGGGGTAATCAGTTGGGAGGAAGTCGGTGATTCTGTACTCCCTCTCTCAGTCCTTCTCTCCCATTCACGATCCTGACTTATCCACTCAATAACACATTAAACACACACCCAGGCACTAAGAAAACAGCTGTGCTTCCATGCCGTCTGGCTTTCCATGTCTTTTCTTTGACTTTCATATTCACAGTGTCCAGAGAAACACACCCATGTTCACCATGTAGGGCAACAATGCCTGATCACTTTGAAAATATGTAAAGCAAATCTCATTTTTAAAAATGGACTGGGGGAACTCTGAAGAGGGAGCTTGCACACATGTAGCACTCATTGCAGCCTGTATAACCAGCAGGAAGAAGGAAGATAAAGAACTATTTTTAACAAAGGAGGACATTAATCTCATGGGGATTTTATTAATATCTCCTGCTATTTTTTGCAGGGGCTGGTGGAGGGCGGTGGCTGCTCCATGCAGCTTGTGGAATCTTAAGGCTTGAACCCGGGCCCTCAGCAGTGAAAACATGGAGTCCTAACCACTGGACTGGATTCCCTGGTAAGTCACCCTTCCTGTTCAAAAGCAGGGAGAACATGTGATTCGTAATGTTTTAAAACAGCTGTTGGAAAACAGCTGCTGCTGCTGCTAAGTCGCTTCAGTCGTGTCCGACTCTGTGCGACCCCATAGACGGCAGCTCACCAGGCTGCCCCGTCCCTGGGATTCTCCAGGCAAGAACACTGGAGTGGGTTGCCATTTCCTTCTCCAGTTGGAAAACAGAGCCCCTCATAATTAAGACATTTTAGGGAATCCAAAGGCAAGATAGCTTCACCTAATTTTTGGACAAGCACTTGTGCCTTTCTGGAAAAATAGGTGAACTTTTAGAGAATTTAGAGTTATAATGGCCATCCTGGGGAAACATTGCTTTAGATAAGTTCACCTAAAGGGAACTCCTTATGTACCAGTCTGGTGGCTCAGGTGGTAAAGAATCTGCCTGCAATGCAGGAGACCTAGGTTCAGTCCTGGGTTGGGAAGATCCCCCGGATAAGGGAATGGCAACCCACTCCTCTGTTCTTGCCTGGAAAATACTATGGACAGAGGATCCTGGTGGGCTACAGTCCACGGGGTCACAAAAACACTTTCATTTTTCAAAGGGGCACCCATAAAAGAGAGAATTCCAAACCTTTCAGAGACAACTAAATTCATTCTTCAATTGGTATGCAGAAGTTTCTAAAAGATAAATTTTTTTTAAAAAACCACAGCTTTAAAAGGATTCTTACTACAGGCGAATAAAAAATTTTTGATGAAAAACTGACCATCTGATCAGGTAACATTAATTTATTCCATCTGCCAGAAAAAATAATTTGGACTTGAGTTTTATACCTGGGACATGGCTAAAGTTTTTTTAAAAGAAAAGCTATAAGATCTTTATGTCTGCCTGCATATTATGTGTGTCTATTTGGGCATCCCTGGTGGCTCAGAGGGTAAAGCATCTGCCTGCAGTGCAGGAGACCTGGGTTCGATGCCTGGGTCAGGAAGATCCCCTGGAGAAGGAAATGGCAACCCACTCCAGTATTCTTGTCTGGAAGGTCCAATGGACAGAGGAGCCTGGCAGGCTATAGTCCAGGGAGTTGCAAGAGTTGGATACGACTTAACGACTAAACAACAGCATAAAATGATGCTCTCAGGTGGCTTCACACCCTCTCTCTGTCTCTAACTAGGGAAACTGGAGAGCCAAGAGCTGAAGCAGTTAGAATCAGCCCAGCAGAAAGGTGTGGTGGACTCAGGACCCCACCGTGCAGAGGCTCCCCTGTGGGCCAAAAGGACTCTTCTTGGTCATTCTGAAGGTCTGGGAAGCAGAAATTCACTAGCTCTTTGCCAAACCCGGATCCCTTTCCTCCTGGGCACACGTCTAGGTGGACGTGCCCACCCTCCCTTGCGCTTAGTGTGCTGTGTGGCTGAGGTGTGGCCAGTGGCAACAGAAGGCAGGGGGTGCACTGACCTGTGGCATCTTCCGAGTGACCACCCACCCTCCTGCTTCCCGAGCGGACCCCCTGAATGCCAGCGCCCTG
>NW_011494867.1:1174686-1175982 GCF_000754665.1 Bison bison bison
GGAAGTAAATATGCAACTTTCTTAGTCTGGGTTTGCTAATCAAATAGGCTCAGGCTGTCTTCAGTATTTAGTTATTTATTTCACAATGCCAGGTCTGTTGTGGCACGTGGGGCTTTCGATCTTTGTTGCAGCAGGCAGGGTCTTTCGATGTTGCATGTGGGAATCTAGTTCCCTGACCAGGAATCGAACCTGGGCCGCCCGGCATTGGGAGTGTGGAGTCTCAGCCACTGAACTACAAGGGATGTCCCTAAAATGAGTTTTAACATCAAAAATACACTGGTACAAAATTAGAATTTGGTTTTTCCTCTCTATTAAGAAGGCAGAGTTTCTTTGCCTTAAATGTACTCTGCCTAAGAAACAATAAGATTCTGTCTTTATGAGACCTTACTCAGAAAAGCTGAGTCTTCTTTTTTAAATTTTATTTATCTTTGACTGTGCCGCGTCTTCCTTGCTGCTGGGCGGGCTTTCTCCAGTTGGCAGAGAGCCGGGAGGGGTGGGGTGGGGGCGCTACTCTTCATTGCGTGTGCTGGCTTCTCTTCTTGCAGAGCAAAGACCCTAGACTGTACAGGCTTCAGTAGCTGTGGCTCAAGAGCTTCGTTGCCCAAGGCTTGTGGAATCTTCCCAGACCAGGGACTGAACCTGTGTCCCCTGCATTGCAGGGCAGATTCTTAACCCCTGGACCACCGTGGACATTCTTCTTATTTTTCATTTTAAAAAAATTGAAATATAGTTGATGTATAGCGTAAGGTACAGGAGACAGTGTAGTGATTCATAATCATAGGGGCCAAGAACCAGGAAATAGGGAAGAGGTCTTTGCTCCGTGTTCACCTCTTACAAAGACTCCCAGAGCGATTTCCTAAGGGACACCCTCTTGCATTCCCCCTGGTTGTGAAAAGCTTGAGCACCCAGAATGTGGGTAGGACAGTTAATGAATGGGAGTCATAATGATGATGCAAGGATGGGGAGGCTGGCAGTCAGATGGGAAGAAAGAAGAAGGCTGAAACAGAGGCCAAGCTGACGGAAGGGGCAAGAGTAAGAGAAGAGAAGAGCAGCTGACGGAGGCGGCCATACTCAACAGCTGTCCCCAGAGTTCCCACGCTGATTCCCAGGCACGTCCCCCGAGTTCACAGATGTGCAGAATAGTCCATTGTTTTCACAGAGCTCCCAGGAAGAGAGGGAAGGGTGATCGTATCACCCCCATGTTACAGTTGTAACCGGCAGCCAACAATGATTGAATTCCAGCTATTTGCCAGGCATTGTGCTACAAACTTTACATCCATCATCTTGTTTAATCCT
>NW_011494867.1:1176082-1184137 GCF_000754665.1 Bison bison bison
AGGTGCCCAGGGTCACATGGAGAGCAACTTGAGAGGAGTAATGAGATCTCAGTCCCCTGCCTTGAAACCACGGTGTTCCAAGAAGTTGGAGGACTTACTGAAAGACCCTTACTGACAGGCTCTGCTATAAGCAGAGCCCGATTGTGTCAGCACCTCCAGGCCTCACTGCCTTTGTGTAGGGGTGCTCTGTTACCCACCTCACCCTGCACAGAATCCAAAGGCTGGAGAGGCCCCTGGTTAGAGCACGGGGTAACAAGGCCAGTGCTGCAGGCCAAGGTGCCAGGCGCCAGGTGGCCTCTTGTCGTGAACCTGAGTCTTTCTTTCGGCTGTCCCACATCGAAGACCCCTTCCTATGTTAGAAGTATCCTCCAGCTTTAAGACACAGCCTGCCTGCTGTGAAATAAGCTGAAAAGGCCCCTTTCTGCCTCCTTTTCCTAACCTTGCAGCAAGGGCCTGGACACATGACCTGGCTCCTCTGATCAGACCCACTCGCCCAGCTTTAACTTTAAGTTAAAGCTGCCAGTGGAAGAAGCCCATCTTAGCAATTGATGGCAGCAGCGGCAGAAGCTACCGCCAGCTTTCAAAGGAGGTGGCATGTCCACCCCGGGTGATGGTGTCTGTCGTGGCATCTGTGCCCAGCAGAGGCAGGGCGCTTCTTCCAGATCTGACCCTCCAACCTTCCAGAACTCCTGGGAACTAACCAGTATCTTGGACAAATTCCATTTCTGCTTAGTCACCAGACTCAGTTTCTCTTACTTAAAAGTAAGAATCTTGGTTGATAACAAAAATAGGACCAGAAGTGGATGGAACCAGAAGCCCTGTGGGAAATGCGGGTGATGTAAGGCTGGCAAACGGCCAGAAGCCAGTGACAACCCAGCCAGCATTAGGGGACAGGACACTAACTGCCCACGGCATGCCATGGCAAGACAGCTAATCTTGTGGTGCCCAGAACAAAGCACCCAGCTAGGACCGGCTTTCGGGGCCTGGTGGCTCTTGCCATAGAGGCATATGAAGATTACTCTGAAATCAGAGGCTGTGGGGCAGGGCGCTGTGCTAGCAGCACCAGCAGCTTAGAGGAAAAAAAGGTGAGCTCCAGACCTGGCTCTGGAGGCTCCAGGCTTCTGAGTTCAAGACATGGTTTGAAAATCAGGGAATTTTTAAACCTTTGGTGGCAAGGTTCAGAGAGTTACAACCCAAACTTAAGACCTAATCAATGGCTATACAATGACATCGGGCTTCCCTTGTGGTTCAATGGTAAAGGATCTGCCTGCCAATGTAGGAGCCTCGGGTTCACTGGGTCAGGAAGATCCCCTGGAGAAGGAAATGGCAACCCACTCCAGTATTCTTGTCTGGAAGGTCCAATGGACAGAGGAGCCTGGCAGGCTATAGTCCAGGGAGTTGCAAGAGTTGGATACGACTTAACGACTAAACAACAGCATAAAATGATGCTCTCAGGTGGCTTCACACCCTCTCTCTGTCTCTAACTAGGGAAACTGGAGAGCCAAGAGCTGAAGCAGTTAGAATCAGCCCAGCAGAAAGGTGTGGTGGACTCAGGACCCCACCGTGCAGAGGCTCCCCTGTGGGCCAAAAGGACTCTTCTTGGTCATTCTGAAGGTCTGGGAAGCAGAAATTCACTAGCTCTTTGCCAAACCCGGATCCCTTTCCTCCTGGGCACACGTCTAGGTGGACGTGCCCACCCTCCCTTGCGCTTAGTGTGCTGTGTGGCTGAGGTGTGGCCAGTGGCAACAGAAGGCAGGGGGTGCACTGACCTGTGGCATCTTCCGAGTGACCACCCACCCTCCTGCTTCCCGAGCGGACCCCCTGAATGCCAGCGCCCTGGGTGAGTGGGGAGCCGTGTGCTGCAGGTAGCAAGGGCCCTGCGCAGCCTGGGTTCCCTTCCCCTTTGCACTGTGCAACCAGGTCAGCAGTTAGCATTTCCTTAAATAATACACTCTGGAATGCCCCTGCCCTGAAGGAGACCCATGTGTCCTGCCCCATTACCCCTTATGTTCTCCAGACTTGAATAACAAGGCAGATCTCGGCAGGCCCCCAGGGACCAATGACATCAAATCTGGGAGAAGGATATTGGAACACCAAAAGAACCACGAGATTTTGCTAATTTATTTTTGCAAAACCTGCAAAATGATCTGGGAATGGATTCTGAGGGTGCAGAGTGGGGAAGGAGGAAAATAATGTTAGATGAGGTGGAACGTACTGATGTTTAGGGTTCTGTGGCAAAAAGCAAAGAAGAACTAAAGAGCCTCTTGATGAAAGTGAAAGAGGACAGTGGAAAATTTGGCTTAAAACTCAACATTCAGAAAACAAAGATCATGGCATCTGGTCCCATCACTTCCTGGCAAATAAATATGGAAACAATGGAAACGGTGAGAAATTTTATTTTTGGGAGCTCCAAAATCACTGCAGATGGTGACTGCAGCCATGAAATTAAAAGATGCTTGCTCCATGGAAGGAAAGCTATGACCAACCTAGACAGCATATTACAAAGCAGAGACATTACTTTACCAACAAAGGTATGCCTAGTCAAAGCTATGGTTTTTCCAGTAGTCATGTATGGATGTGAGAGTTAAACCAAAAGAAAGCTGAGCGCCGAAGAATTGATGCTTTTTGAACTGTGGTGTTGGAGAAGACTCTTGAGAGTCCCTTGGACTGCAAGGAGATCAAACCAGTCACTCCTAAAGGAAACCAATCCTGAATATTCATTGGAAGGACTGATGCTGAAGTTGAAACTCCAATCCTCTGGCTATCTGATGCGAAGAACTGACTCCTTGGAAAAGACCCTGATGCTGAGAAAGATTGAAGGCAGGAGGAGAAGGGGATGACAGAGGATGAGATGGTTGGATGGCCTCACCAACTCAATGGACATGAGTTTGAATAAGCTCCGGGAATTGGTGCTGGACAGGGAGGCGTGGCGTGCTGCAGTCCATGGGGTTGCAAAGAGTCAGACACGACTGACCAACTGAACTGAACTGAACTGGGGCTACCATGAGTGTCTGGGATGGTTCTAACTGTTTGCTCTGATGGTCACTTAAAACCTGGACTTGGGACTTCCCTGCTAGTCCAGTGATTAGGACTCCATGCTGCCCACGCAGGGGGCCTGGGTTCAATCCCTGGTCAGGGAACTAGATCCCGCATGCTGCAACTAAGACCCGGCACAGCCAAATAAACTGTATATATATAAAACCAAAACCCGTGGGCTCGATCGTGGCCCAATGATACTAGCTAATAGATAATAAGAATACAAATAAGAATAGCTGAAACTTACTGAGCATTTACTATTCTGTAAGGGACAGTTTAAACACTTTGTTTATTTAACAATTTTATTAGGTTAACAAATGAAGTTTAGATGGTCTAATGTTGATGGAGGAATTGAGAAGTGAGGGTATTGGCTCAGCCCAGCTGACATTTGTCAGCGTTTACCCTCACCAGGCTGTTTCAAACACTTTGATGTATTAACTCGCTTTATCGTCTTCATTTTACGGAAAAGAATCACGAGGCAGAGAGATGTTTTAGGGTGACCAGCTGTCCTGTTTGTCTGGGACAGAGAGGCTTCCCAGGTTTCTGGGACTGTGAGTGCTGAAACCAGGGCCGTTCCAGGCAGACTGGGACAGCGGGACCCCTATGTGTTAATAAGTTGCCCAAAGTCACACAGTTCACAAGTGTCAGAGCCTGTCCTCCAATTCAGGTGACTTTAGACCCAGACACTGCCTCTGTCAGGCTGTCGCACCTGAGCCTGCATCTGAAGTGGCTGGAGGTCTGGTTAGAACTCAGATTAGCTTCGGAGCAGCTGAAAACCCGCTTTTCTAACAAGATCCCAGGTGATGCCGATGCCGCTGGTCTGTGACCCACCACGGAGGCGCCGCCGTGGTCAGCTGCCTCGCTTCCAGCGTGTCCTTTGTCACGTTGTTGAGAAAACACGTTGGTGGGGAAGTGCCATAGTGCCAGGCCCGCTGGTGGGGGAGGCTGCAGCTGAATGGAAACACGGCATCTGGGGCATTAGAGGCTCACCAGGGCACTGGATTGCCAGCCTCAGTCTCCACAAAGGTGGCTCCCATATTGCTGCTGTGGGGTAGGCTCTGCACTTCCTATGTCTGGATGGGAGTCCACCCAGACGGGCTTTGTAGCAGAGCTTGGAGCACTGTTTCTGGCCAGACAGGCCCCCAGCGTGACTCTCACTCTACCGGGGGTCCTGTGACCAACCACTGTCTTTAAAAAACAAAAACAAAAAAACTGAAGAGAAATTTGCATAACATAAAATTAACCAAGTCAGTGGCACTGAATACATCTACAATGTTCTGCAGCCACTAACTCTCTCTAAATTCCAAAACACTTTTATCATTTCAAAATAAAACTCACACCCTCATTTTCCCGTTTGTCTTGGCATCCTCCAGTCTGCATCTCTGGATTTATCCTTTTCTGACTGGTTCAGATAAATGGAATCATGCAATATGTGATCTTTTGTGACTGGCTTCTTTCACTTAAAATAGTGTGTTCAAGGTTTATCTACCTGGTAGCCTGTATTAGTACTTCATTCCTTTTTCTAAAAAAAATATTTGTTTGGCTGCATCGGGTCTTAGCTATGGCATGCAGGGTCTTTCAGTGGCAGCAGGTAGGATCTAGTTCCCTGATTAGGGGTCAAACCTGCGCGTTCCCCTGCACTGGGAGAACAGTCTTAGCCACTAGACCACCCCTAGTGGGAAGTCCCCTTCATTCCTTTTAATGGAATACCAGAGCACCTGACCTGCCTCTTGAGAAACCTATATGCAGGTCAGGAAGCAACAGAACTGGATATGGAACAACAGACTGGTTCCAAATAGGAAAAGGAGTACGTCAAGGCCGTATACTGTCACCCTGCTTATTTAACTTATATGCAGAGTACATCATGTGAAATGCTGGACTGGATGAAGCAGAAGCTAGAATCAAGATTGCCGGGAGAAATATCAATAACCTCAGGTATGCAGATGACACCACCCTTATGGCAGAAAGTGAAGAGGAACTCAAAAGCCTCTTGATGAAAGTGAAAGTGGAGAGTGAAAAAGTTGGCTTAAAGCTCAACATTCCGAAAACGAAGATCATGGCATCTGGTCCCATCACTTCATGGGAAATAGATGGGGAAACAGTGGAAACAGTGTCAGACTTTATTTTGGGGGGCTCCAAAATCACTGCAGATGGTGACTGCAGCCATGAAAAGATGCTTCCTCCTTGCAAGAAAAGTTATGACCAACCTAGATAGCATATTGAAACGCAGAGACATTACGTTGCCAACAAAGGTCCGTCTAGTCAAGGCTATGGTTTTTCCAGTGGTCATGTATGGATGTGAGAGTTGGACTGTGAAGAAAGCTGAGCACCGAAGAATTGATGCTTTTGAACTGTGGTGTTGGAGAAGACTCTTGAGAGTCCCTTGGACTGCAAGGAGATCCAAGCAGTCCATTCTGAAGGAGATCAGCCCTGGGATTTCTTTGGAGGGAATGATGCTAAAGCTGAAACTCCAGTACTTTGGCCACTTCATGCGAAGAGTTGACTCATTGGAAAAGACTCTGATGCTGGGAGGGATTGGGGGCAGAAGGAGAAGGGGATGACAGAGGATGAGATGGCTGGATGGCATCACTGACTGGATGGATGTGAGTCTGAGTGAACTCCGGGAGTTGGTGATGGACAGGGAGGCCTGGTGTGCTGCGATTCATGGGGTCGAACAGAGTTGGACACGACTGAGCGACTGAACTGAACTGAACTGAATATTCCATGGCATGTATGCACTGCTATTTGTTAGCTATTTAAACATTGATGGACTTTTGGGTTGTTTCTACCTTTTGGCTACTGTGAATAATGCTGCTGTGAATTTTGTGTTTAAGAATTTGTTTAAGAACTTGTTTTCATGTCTCTTCTGTGCATTCCTAGGAGTTAAGTTGTTGGGTCATATGGTAGTGGTGCTTAACCTTGCGAGGAATCGCCACACGGTTTTCCACGGTGACTGCACCACTATACTTTCCCACCAGCAATGTACGAGGGCCCCAACACGTCCCCGCCCTCATCAACACTCGTTACTGTCCGTTTTGTTGCTAACAGCCTCCCTAATGGATGTGAACTGGTGTTTCATTCTGGTTTCTGTTTGGATTGCCTAATGGCTAGTGGTGGTGAACATCTTATCACGTGCTTGTTGGCCATTTGTACATCTTCTTTGGAGAACTGTCTATTCAAATCCTTTGCCCGTTTAAAAAAATTATTGCCTTTTTGATAAGCTCCTTTTCTGTCACGACTTGCCAGAGCAGTTTCTGTGTTTCTGTTGGATGCCACCAAGAACTCCGACTGATTTGCTTCTCCCAGCTCCACAAGCCAAGGCCATACCAGTCCTTCCAGCCAGCACAGTGACTCGACATTTGCACGAGCAGCCATGCGCCATTCTGGACACGGATGGTAGTACCTGCTGGCACTCACCCTCTCACCACCCTAGGAACAGGGAAGCCATGGGGCCACAAAGACCCAAGTTCAGGTAATCACAAAGAAAGAAGAGCCGTGGAGAAGCAGCCGTAAGAATAAAGGGGGAGGTGTGAACAGAAACCAAAGCCCACAGACAGAGGCAGAGGTGAGAGGGGCTAGAAGTCAGGGGTGCGAGTGAGGCTCCTGAGTCTGCGCCTTATTCAGGACCGAGGGTCTGAAAACCTCCGGAGGGGGGCCTGGGTCCTGTGGGTAAGCAGGGAGCGGGGCGGGTGGGAGGAGGCTAGTCTGCCAGAACCATTCTGGGTGGTCTGAATCCCCCACTCACAATGAGCCTGTGCAAGTCTGGCTCATCCATAACCTAGTTTAATCTTTTGTGGGGTGCACCGTGGGTGGTGGGGGAGCCTCCATCTGCCCAGAGGGTCCAGCCTGGGTGGACTGGAGCAGGCGCTTCTCCCTGCTGGTCCGGACTCCTGTTTCAGGGCCTGATTAAGCCCCATCTTCCCAATTAAAAGCAGGCCGGGGGTGGGGGCACCCACGCTCCCCTCCTCCTCCACCAGCCTCTGTGGGCCTCTCTTGTACCCCGCCCGACATCCTGCAAGGTCTGAGACCTCTTTGGTTGTTGGCCGCAGTCCCAGCCAGGCCCTGGTTCTACAGGGGAGGGCAGGCAGGCCAGCGGGGCTGTGCGTCCAGGCCCTGGCTGGGGAGGGGCACGGCTGAATCTCAGTGCCCTGGGTCCCAGCGGGAGATGTGCTCTCGAGCTGGAAAGGAAGAGGAAGAACAAGGGCCGGTGACTGTCCTGGGATGGGGCCCTGCCGCACCAGGTTCAGAAATGGCCTCCACGGGACCCCCAGGGAGCTCCAGATCCCTCAGCAGGGGCTGTGGGGCCGGGCGAGGCTTCACCTCTGCCCTCACAGTTCACGGCGCTTGAGGGAATCAGGGCGCACCCAGCAGGGCCCAGTGTGATGGCGTTAGTGGCCAGAGACAAGGGACCTTGAGAAATCCCCAGCCGGGTGCAGTTCGGGTCTGTGTGGACCGGGGCCGTCTCCCGCTCCGGGCTCCAGGGGCCTGCAGGCCCAGGATGGGCAGGATAGCCTCGGGCCCAGTGTTCAGACACTGCAGGGCTATGGCCCGGCACCCCCGGGGCCAGGGGCCAAGGCAGGGAGCCACGGGAAGGCCCTCACCAAACTGGCAGATGTAGCGGTTGCGGGTTTTGCAGCGCTGGTCATTCCAGTTGAAGGCGGCTGACGCCTGCAGCTCCACGCAGTTGCCAAACCTGCGGGCCGAGGAGGTGCTCAAGTGGAGGAGGGAGGCAGGAGGCGGGGAGAGGCTCCAAGCCCCCTCCCGGGGGCCACCTGCGCACAGCCTGGGCCTCCCGGTGCCCCACTCCAAATTCACAGGGGCCTCTAGGAGTCGGAGCCCCCCCCCACCCGGCTCCCCGGTCTCCACACCTGCTCCTCCAGCCGCTCTAGCTCCTTCCTTCTCAGGGGCGCCTCCGCCTGCTGCTACGGCCCGCCCCAGCCCCGCCCCAGCCCCGCCCCAGCCCCGCCCCCAGGCCCCAACCGGGATCGGACAGGCTGTGTCCTTCCTCCCACCAGGCCG
>NW_011494867.1:1184237-1184611 GCF_000754665.1 Bison bison bison
AATACCCAGTATCAATTCAGTCACTAACTCATGTCCAACGCTTTGCGACCCCATGAACTGCAGCATGCCAGGCCTCCCTGTCCATCACCAACTTCCAGAGTTTACCCAAACTCATGACCATTGAGTAGGTGATGCCATCCAACCATCTCATCCTCTGTCATCCCCTTCTCATCCTCCCTTCAAACTTTCCAAACATCAAGGTCTTTTCAAAAGATTCAGATCTTCGCATCTGGTGGCCAAAATATTGGAGTTTCAGTTTCTTTTTTTTTTAATATAAATTTATTTAATTGGAGGCTAATTACTTTTCAATATTGTATTGGTTTTGCCATACATCAACATGAATCCTCCATGGGTGTACATGTGTTCCCCATCCT
>NW_011494867.1:1184711-1193276 GCF_000754665.1 Bison bison bison
GCACCCCCTGACCCCCTCCACCCCTGCCTGGGGCATCCCCGGGCTTTGAAGGCCAGGCGGTGCAGGGTGGCTGGTGGCCAGACGAGTGTGAGGGCTGATGCTGGAGGGTGGCCAGCAGAGAGCAGCTAGGTATTGATGCGGGCAGAGAGGGCACCGGGGGTAGGGCAGGGTAGATAGGAGGGAGATGGAGAGGCCTCTGAGGGGACGATGGGGACAGTGGGGGCACACAGCCTTCTGGGGTCCCTGTCTTTTAAGTGAGCCCTGGGTCAGGGATGTGCCTCGTCCAGCACCAGGCCCACACCCAGCCGCGCCTGCACCTCCCGGCATGAGGGCCCCAGGGAGGCCCAGGCCCTCAGGGCACTTGGGCAGGAGGCAGGCGGGTGGGAGTCTGGTCGTGTCCAAGGATTCAGCACTCAGGCCCCAGTGGGAAGGTGGGCAGTAGAGGGCTCACCCCTGGTTGTCTGGCTGCCCAAAGGCGAAGCTTGTGAAAGACTGGTGCTCCCCCGTGGTCCAGCGGAAGGAGTCCTTGGCGCTCTTGTAGGTGAGCCCTGGGCCACAGCAACCAAGGTTGGCCCCGCACCCAAGGTCCCCGCACCCCGCCCGCTGCCTGGGCTGAGGGCCTGCCTGGAGCCTGCTGCCCGATGCCCAGTAGGCCCCCAGCCCTGAGACCCCGCTCCGCACTTCCGGCTCCTCTCCGTCAGCTCTCTCCCTGGGGAGGGGACGCATCAGCCTGACTTGTGGCTCCATTCTGGGCTCTGAGCCCTCACCACGCCCTGTCTGCTGGCAGGGCTCCGGGTTACCACAGTGCAGATCCCTGGAGGGGCGTGGGTGTCCCAGCCCCACGAGCACTGCACGCGCGTGGACACACACGGCAACCCCCCCCCCCCCATATCACCCAGGCACTCACCGATCCAGAAGTTCCTGGTCTCAAAGTCACTGTCGGTCACCTCGTTGGTGGTCTCCAGGCGGCCCAGGTAGAAGGCCAGGATGTCCTGCACTTTCTGGCTCTCAATCTGGGCGAGCACCCCGCCCTTGCCCTGTAACCCCAACTCTGGGTCACGCTGACCCCAGAGTGCAGGCCAGCCCCTCCTGTCCCTCCCGCTGCCCACTGTGGCCACGGACGTCAAACCTATGTGCCAGCCAGGCTGTCCCCAGCCACCCATCCCCACCAAAGCCTCCCGCCTTCCTCTCCCCTGCCCACCTCTCCTCTGGCAGGGTCCCAGCCTGGGAAGGGTTTGTTTCACCTGCTCAGTGTCCTAAAGACATCGGGATTGCTCGCCAGCATTAGTAAGTTGAGAGGTCGAAGGAATGCAGCTCTTAAGACAGGGTCCCTCCATAAAGGGGGCAGCTGGCAGGAAGGTGGGGTGAGCGTTACCTGGCATTTCATCTTGGCGCCATAGTAGGTGTCCGCCTCCGAGGACACCGTGAAGCAGTCTCCGTCGATCCTCAGATCGCAGGTGTGGAAGGGAAAGCGCACCTTGGCTGGCGGGAGGGGAGCCTGAGTTTGTGTAGAACCTCAGAGAGGTCATGCTTCCTGTCCTGCAGGGTGTTAAGGCTCAGGGTGCCCCTTCCCTGGCCACCTGCTCCCAAGCTGGTAAATATGTAACAACCAGCTCTCTCTCTCAAAAAAGATAATCTGTGATTGCAGCAGTGCTGTTTCTGGGGTGTAAAGACCCCCCCACCATGGCCAAGTTCACTCAGGGAGTGGGCGAGAGTGCACACCATGGGCATCTGTGGGCTGGTCCGGGTGGGCCCCAGCCCTCACTGAGGGGCCCAGGGTGGGCTGTGTGGCAGGACTCACTGGCGCACTGGGCTCCCCCAAAGCCGACGTCACAGACGCAGGAACACTCCTCTTCCCGAAACCGGCCGTGCACACACCGCACGCTGCACCGCACTGCCAGGATGGAGGATGTGCACGGATGCCAACCCCAGCAAGAAACCCGCCCAGGGCTCCTCTGTGCTCTTTGGCATCTTTGGTTTGATCTTGTCAAGAGAAGCGAATCAGAGCTGGGGCGGGGGGAGCTGCTCGTGGTCACAGAGCTGGGCGATGGGCAGAAAAGGAATCCAGCCGGGATCCTCAGCTGCCCTCTCTGCACCCTCCCAGAGCCTAAGGGCCAGATCAGGTTTCACTTGCAATCCCCTGCAGGGCTCAGGGTCTGGCCGACAGTCGGTGCTCAGTGGATGCCTACTGGACGAGGATACGCTGTGTGCGCTTCACTCACCCGGGTGCCCCGACCCGGCTCCAGGTGCCCCTCACCTTGACAGTATCTGCCTGTGTATCCTGGGGGGCAGTGGCAGTGGCAGGTACTAACGTTGAGATGGCCGTGGTTCCGGCAGCTCATGCGACACGGGTTCCTGGGGACCTCTGGTCAGACAGAAAGGAAATGCTGAGCGGGCCTTCTCTGGGCAGGTCAGGCCGGTGCCTCCCTGGGTGCTGAGGGCCAGGGCTTCTGGGACAGCCTGCCACCCTCCTCTGCATCACCGCATCAGACCCGCTGGTGGGGGCACTTACCACAGAGCCCCCCTGCGTGGTCCCAGGCTTTAAAGCAGCCCGAGACGCTGGCCGTGCAGAGCGAACACCAGGCACCCTTCTTGTAGGGGACGATGGTCTTCCCGTTGACCTCCCAGTTCCCTCTGCGAAAGCAAGCAGCGGAGGGCTGCAAGGACCTGGCCTTGGCCGTGGCAGGGACAGGCCCTGCTGCCTGCCCGCAGCCCCTGTCAGTTCCTTCCTGCCCCGCCAGGGAGTCAGGGAGCTGGGTGAGACAGGGAGATTTCCCAGGAGAGAAAAGATGACCTCCAAACGAATACTGGACAGATTTCCTGAATGCAGGATGGTGCTTCCAGGAAGGGGCGACTGAGCAGAAGTCATGCTCTGCATGGCCAGAATCCTGGGTGCTGCTCTCTCCCACCAGGGGTGCAGACCCAGGGGTAAAGACCTATGGGTGTGTGGGTGTCTCACCCTGGCTGAGAGCACCCTTGCCCTGCAGCCCAGCGGGAGACGGCAGGGCTCTGCCATGCAGGGGGCTTACCCGGGAGAGTAGGCGCAGACAAAGGCTTCCAGCTCGCCCTGGGCCCCAGAGCAGAGGTGCCGCCCACAGCCCAGCTGGCTCGAGGTGGCCCACACAAGCTGCAGGAGACACGGAGGCTCAGACACCCTGTCGTGGGCCTCCCTCCACTCCCAGTCTGGGGACCTGCAGCCTGCAGGATGCTCCCCCGGGGAGGGCAGGCACTTTTGCCCCAAACCAGGCAGATAAACAGTTTTGTCACCTCCCTGGGGACCCCAGGAGCAGAGCAGCTGTGCTGCGCAGGGCTATAAGGATGGATGGGAATAGTCTAGAAAGGCCTCCTGGGTGGGGAGGTGAGGGTCTGCAGATACCTGAAGGGCGGGGAGACTGGATGGCTGGAGGAGAGTGGCAACAGGAAGACCTGGACATCAAAGGCCTTGTGACGGTTGCAAAAATGGCCCCAACACTTCACGACTCCCCACAGCCCATCTTCACAAAATGTGGTTTTGCATCAAGAGGAGGAGTCTCCCACGCCTCGAAAATGGCTGGCCCCATGGCTTGTGTTGCTCAATACAATGCCAGAGAAATGATAGTCTAGCCGTTTTAAACCTAGGTCTCAGGAGACCCTGCAGTTTCCACTCATTCTCTCTCATGCTCAGCCACCATGTGAACAAGCCTGCTGGAGGCTGAAGAACCTTAGAGGGCAGAGAGGATCCACTGAGGCCACTGTGGACAGCCAGCTCCTAGCCCACCCAGCAGCTGGTTACGGTTGCAAGAGTGAGTGCTGCCAAGACCAGAGGAAACTCCCAACCGAGCCCAACCCAAACTGCCAAGCTGCAAAATCACAGGATGCTAAATTTTGGGATAGTGTGTCAGGCATCAATAGCTACCTGATACAGGTTTTTACTAGTATTCAAAACTTAGGTTTAAAGTATTAGAATCAGTGACCACTTGGAAATAACACAAATGGTCAATACCCAAGAATAGCCCAGCAAACTCCAGTAGCTACTAAAAATGACCAGCATGAGGCTGGGAGATACGCCCGTGTAATCACATATATATATATATCTCCAACAAGTAGAGAATGTACATTCTTTTTAGGAGTGCATGGAATTTTGCAGACATTGATCCCTCACTAAACAGCAAAGTGAAAATGAAAGTTGCTCAGTCCTGTCTGACTCTTTGTGACCCCATGGACTATATAGTCCATAGAATTCTCCAGGCCAGAATACTGGAGTGGATAGCCTTTCCCTTCTCCAGGGGATCTTCCCAACCCAGGAATCAAACTGGGGTCTCCTGCATTGCAGGCAGATTCTTTACCAGCTGAGCTCTCAGGGAAGCCTAATAGCTGCAAAGCAAGATTCAATAACTACCAGATAACCTATGTCTTACAGATCACATTCTATGAATTCAATGTAATAAAATCTAAAGGAAGTAATTTAGAAGTAAGTAAAGGAGAAAACCTGGCTTCCCTGGTGGCTCAGTGGTAAAGAATCTTCCTGCCAACGTAGAAGACTTGGGTTTGATCCCTGGGTCGGGACGATCCCCTGGAGAAGGAAAATGGCAACCCTCTCCAGTATTCTTGCCTTGGAAATCCCGTGGACAGAGGAGCCTGGCGGGCCACAGTCCATGGGGTCGCAAAAGAGTCAGACATGACTTAGCGACTAAACAACAAAGGAGAAAACCTAGTTAGGAAATTTAAGCATACACTTCAAAGTCAAAGATGACATTATAATGGAGGGACTTCCCTGCTGGTCAAGCGGCTTGTTAATCAGAATAGGTGCTGGGCTGGAGCAGGATCCTAGAGACCCACTACTGTGACAAGTACACCTGCTCTGATTCTAGATACAGGAGAAATCCTAGGTGTTCCAGGGAAGAGGCTAGGACAGGTACCTTCTGGGAACCTGGGGTAACAACTGTTTACTAATACATAAGTATTTTAGTGTTTGATTAACTATTGTAACAGACGGTACATAGGTGAATTACAGTCCTGCAAGTAGGAAGGCAGGGAAGCGTTAACATTTAAAAATATATATTAATGTTGGTATTGTGATTATTTTTTAGAAAGCTGTTTTTAGTTGTGGCATGTGGGATCTAGTTCCCTGACCAGGGATTGAACCTGGGCCCTCTACATTGGTAGAGTGTGGAATGAAAAAGTTATCTTTTAGACATATATGCTTATTTATGGATAAAATTAGAAGTCTAAAATTTGCTTAAAAATAATATGGGAGGAAAGGGAAGTAGGTAAGGCTATAGATTGGAAAGAAATGTCTGTAAAGGCTACTTATTAAGTTCATATGAAAAAATTAGTAGTAAGAATCAAGAATAGTCAGGAAACTTTTGAACAATAATAATAAGATGGGGGATTTTCCTGTCAAAAAGCTTTGTATGAAGCCATAATAATTAAAGCACATATGTTCAGAGTAATAAAAAAAAAAAAGCAACAAGAAGAGAGAACTCAGCAGATATGGGAGCTTGGTATATGACTGAGATGGCATTAGAGTCCGTGGGGGAAAGAGTCAATACTTAATACAGAAGTAAAAAAAAAAAAAAGATAAAATGAAATTCTACATCACCTGGTGGCTTAATGACTTCAATATGAAAAAAGGAAAACATTTAAACTTTGGAAGAAAAGAAAGAATATCTTCCTGATGTCAGAGTTGAATAGGATTTCTTAAACATAATACAACAAATGGATGAACCATAATAAAAAACACGAGAAGTTTGATTACATTAATATTAAAATTCTCTGAAGATTTCTTACAAAAAGTCACATAAACAAAGAGAAAATACAAGCCATATGTTAGAAACATATGGTTGCAACCAATATGACCAACAAAAGTATAAAGAATATAGAAAAGATGCTTGTAAGTTATTAAGGGAAAGATGAAATTAACCAGCAATGAAGCAGAACAGAAAAGAGGCTCAGTCTCACAGGCAATCAGAGAAATGGAAATTAAAAACAGAATGAGGGAGTGTTCCACAGCATCAAGGCGGCAAAAATTAAGGAGCTGACAGTCCTGGGAAGTGAGAACTGGTTTGCGGACAGGAGTGGAGTAGGGGACACCACTTTGACAACAGGTAGCAAGGCTGTCGGTGCGTGCTCCCTCTGACCCAGCCACTCCCCTTCTAAGTGTATCCTAGGGCGGGAGTCCCCGGTCTCCAGGATCTAGTACCTGATGATCTGAGGTGAAGCTGATGGAATAATAATAGACACAAAGTATACACAATAAATGCAATGCACTAGAATCATCTGGAAACCACCTCCCTCAATTCCAGTCTGTGGAAAACCTGTCTTTTACACAAACTGTCTTTGATGCCAAAAAGGTTGGGGACTGCTATCTTAGAGGAACTCTGGACCCGTGTGTCCAAGAGGGCCTGAGCTGGGATTTATGTGTTGTGGTGTGACTTGGAATAGTTAAAAAAAAAAGTAACCCCAGATGCCCCCCAATTGTAGTTTATTCATAGTGAATCTCCCATGCTTGCTCAAATCAATGGAAGTAAATCTTACAAATGTTATCTGAAGATCTGAAGTGATTGGAGAAGGCAGCGGCACCCCACTCCAGTACACTTGCCTGGAAAATCCCATGGATGGAGGAGCCTGGTGGGCTGCAGTCCATGGGGTTGCTAAGAGTCGGACATGACTGAGCAACTTCACTTTCACTTTTCACTTTCATGCATTGGAGAAGGAAATGGCAACCCACTCCAGTGTTCTTGCCTGGAGAATTCCAAGACGGGGGAGCCTGGTGGGCTGCCGTCTCTGGGGTCGCACAGAGTTGGACACGACTGAAGCGACTTAGCAGCAGCAGCAACGGGAGGACAAGCGACCACCAGTTTTAGGACAAACTGTAGACCCTCGGAGCAGCCCAGCAGGGCAGGGGCCCTGGTTGAGAAGGGCCGCCTCACCTGAGTGTAGCGGGCGCAGGTGGCGTTGGGGGCGCACTCGGCCGCCGCGTGGCTGTACTGGCGCCCCTCGGAGAACCACAGGCCCACTACGTGCACGAAGGTCGCAGAGCCCGCGGGCAGCAGCTGCGCGTTCCAGCCCACGTGCCGGGCGGCCCGCGGAACAGAGGCCGGGCTCGGGGCGGGGGCACCGCAGAGGGCCGCCCGGGCCTGGGCTTGCCAGGCCAGGCTGTCGCTCCAGTCCTGGGGGGCGGGGGGCACACACAGCAGCATCAATAGGGGCCCCGGACTAGGCCCGACTGACCCACCCCTGCTCGGCACCGCAGCACGACCAGAGGCCGTGCGCCTACAAGGAGAGCCCTCGAGCAGGGATCACGCTTGGCGGCTTGAGCGCTCTGAGCTGGTTTCGCCCGCATCCTCGGGGCCAGGGAAAGGCAGGCAGGACCTGCAGGGGGCGCTCCAGGCTGTGGGAATGCCACCTGCCCATCTGGCCCCCCATCCCAGAGCCCGGCTCGCCCAGCACTGAGAGCCTCTAGTCATGGGACCCTCAGGCCCTGCCCAGGACTCCACCCCACTAAGGGGCCGGGTGTTCCTGGGGGCGAGTGCTAGCCCAGGTGATGGGGTGGGCCTCTGCTGTAATCTTTCCCGTCCCTAACGTGAGCTCTGCCGTGCCCACGGCTTCCGAACTGGTTCTGTGCTAGGTGAACCTGGCCCTGGTCATTGTCAGAAAGGCTCCCTCTTAAAAAAAAAAAAAAAAAAGGCTCCCTCTGGCGTCCCTTCTGTGATGTAAAAAGTTGCAACAGCCATGCTGCTGGGTCTTATTCCCTAATTCTGGTTTTGGAGTGTGTAGGGGCTCCAGCTGGGACACCGGACCCGAGAGGGTGTAAGAGGTCTCCAGGGCCTCTGCTTTGGTCTCAGCAGGCAGAGCTCTCTGGAGTGGAGCCAATCCACTCTCCCCAACCAGGCGTCCCTGCCCCCATCCACCAGCCCCCTCCTCTGAAACAGGGGCCTCAGCAACCAAGATGACATGTGTCACTCTATTGTCATGCCCGGGTCCAGCCCTGCCACCTCATTCCAGTTGTGTGACCTCCAGCTGTCTCCTAATCTCCATGAGACTGAACATACTCTTCTGTAAAATGGGATAGTAAGGTGGGAGCTCCCTGGTTGCCTAGTGGTTAGGGTTCTGGGTTTTCAGGGCCCTGGTTCAGTCCCTGCTCGGAGAACTGAGATCCCACAAGCCATGCAGCACAGCCAAAAAAAGAGGGGGCGGTAATAAGGTACCCACAGGATAAGATGGTGTGAGGATTACATGGCTGCAGGATTACAAAGTGCTGCACTTAGGGCCTGACCCCAGCAGACGGTGGTTGAGATTTCACTGCTGATGGGGGCTGCACGGGGCCCATCAGGGCCTCAGCCTCCCATGGGTGCCCAGGGCCAGAGCTGTGCGTGTGACAGAGGCTGAGCCGTGGGGCTCCACTTGGTTTTTAAAGAGGTGCTCTTTTCTTAGACTCAGGCACAAGGGCCGTGGGAAGTGCAGGGCTTGACCAGAAGCACCCTCACTCCAGGCCCTAGGGCTGCGTGCGTGTGGGAGTCGGGAGCCAGGACCTGGGCCCGGGGGAGGGGCTGAGCACATGCAGAGGCGGGAAAGGGGTGAGGC
>NW_011494867.1:1193690-1194401 GCF_000754665.1 Bison bison bison
GCTGGAGAAGCAGGGTTGGGTCTCACACAAGCCCTCGCCCCCGCCCAGCGGGCTGCCTTTCCCGCCCCGACGAGCCTCCCTTCCCGCTGGGACGCCTTTGTGACCTCCGCTTTCCCGGAGGAGGGGACCCCACTCTATCCATGTCTTCCGGTCTCCGGGGCAACAAGAAGGGATGCAAGCAAAGCCCGAGGGCTGTCTTTCCGGGAGGAGGGAGCCGTGGCTCTCCCCGTGATCAGGCACGGCCGGCCCACTGTGGGCCAGGGGCGGCCCCCCCTCCAGCCCTGCCGGTGCAAGAGAGCCTGGCCGCAGTACGGCCTCCCAGCCCGTCAGGGTCGCCCCTCCGCCCCGTGAGCCGGGCCGGTAAGGGTACGCACCATTCTCTGCATGTTGGCCGCAGGCGGGTGGACCCGGCTTCGCAGACGGTTGTGCAGGGACACCAGGAGGAAGCTCTCCTTCTTGCTCAGGACTAGGGTGGGAGACAAGGTCAGGCCACCTGGGCAGCGGCCCTTGGGGCCACCGCGGCGCAATGAGATGCAGCCTTGCACTTATGGAGCAAAACCCTAGACGGGGCAGATGCTGGTGGGCACATAGGGGGACCGGAGCAGAGGGATGGGGAGAAGGAGAGAGGCGGAGAAAGGAGGGGGACTGAGACAGACAGGTGTGGGTGTAAAGGAGGCTGAGAGCTGCGGTGGGGTGACCGAGGGGATGTGC
>NW_011494867.1:1194501-1195489 GCF_000754665.1 Bison bison bison
GGAGGGCCGCAGCCTGGGGTCCCGGCAGCCCCTCTGCCTGGGGCTCCTCTTAGCCAGTCTCCCCTGCCGCTTGCAGGGCACCTCCTTGTTCTTCCTCCCCCCGACCTTGGGGCCCATGCCCCTTCATTCTCCTGCCCCAGCTCCATCCTCCAGCACCCCTCTCAGGCCCCCGGAATGTTCCGGGGTGGCTCTTTCAACTGCACCAGCCTGCCTGGGCTCAGGCCTGGGAACTGGCTCCTGGAAGCCCCCAGGACCCTCAGAGCATCTCCAAGTTTCCCTCACCCCGTGGCCCCCTTACCTTCAGGCATTGGAACCTGCTGCTCCTGCAGCTGGAGTGGCTGCACCCCTGCCCACGTTGTGCCAAGGAGAGCTAGGAGCAAGGGCAGGAGGCCAGGCCGGTGGCCTTCAGGCCTGTGCGAGGGCTCCAGCCTCAGCATGGGCCTGGTGGTGGCTCTGGGCTCTGCCTGGCTCAGCAGTCCAGCTCACTTCCCAGAATGGACAGAGCTATTCACGATCTTGAGGAGTAGCACGGGGCTGGCAGACAAAGGGGAGGCTGCTGAGTAATCGGTGTCTGGACAGCCCCCGTTGTCAGCGCTGGCATGGAAGGAGGCAGACAGCTCCCATCCCGGGGCGCCCTCCCTCCCCTGGCCGTGGGCCTGCCCGCCTGCCCGCCTGCCCGCCCGCCAACAGCCAGTCGACCAACCTACTGAGTGGTTCGCAGTGACCCCGTGGCCCTTGCTAATCATTGCAGGATTATTGGAGCCCTCGGGGAGCCCTCGAAGACACTGCTGATTGGCCTGCAGACATTCCAGGGCTGCAGATTAACGAATAATAGCAATGCCCAGGCTGGAATAGTGTCCTCCAGGCTCATCAGCAGCTTCTCTTCCCAGCCCCTGGCCCAAGGAGGCTAGGGCCTCGTACCCTATGGGCAGGCAGGAACTGGGCAAGACCCCAGGGGAGTTCTTTCCTTTCTTGGGAAGCTCGTCCC
>NW_011494867.1:1195589-1209668 GCF_000754665.1 Bison bison bison
CTCGTCCCAACCCCCAGCCATGAATTAAACATAAGCAGGTGGTAACCGCACACCAGTCAGGTGCCACCGGTGGGTGGGGGCACCAGGGCCGTGGGTTTATAGGGGAGTGGGCGGGGGCTACTCCATGGGTACCTTAGGACGGTCCTTCTGAGCGATGTGGGGGACTGGGCCCCAGCCCTGGTGCCCCCACCCACGTGACTGCCGACCTGGAGCGGGGAAAGCAGGGAGCACGTGATGCTCCTGGCTGGCTGCAGTCCCCAGGGAACAAGTCAGCCTCCGGGCCCACAGGCAGAAGGGCAGCTGGCTGCCCTGGTGCTCCGAGGCCCGACTACACTGGCTGGCAGGGTCCCCGCAGAATCAGCTGGAAGGTGCCCACAGCTCCTAGAAAATAAAAGTGTGTCCCCCTTGGGCAGACTGAAAGTTACTCAGCCATTCACAGGGGACAGGACTGCAAGCCAGGTGCTTCCTCCTCCTGAAGTTTGTGTGACCCTTGAACCCTGGGCCAGGCCAGGTATCAATTCCTCAGAAGCTTTCCTGAGATGCCAGTGGGCCTAGCTTTTGCGGCTGGGGGTGAGGGCGGGGAACACGATGGAACATGGTTACCTTTTGGGGCGTGGAGACAGGGTCAGGCACAAAAACCCCAAAGCCAGCCTGGGGTTGGGTGTCCCCCTAGATGTCTCAGGGCCTGGGGCGTTTATTCTCTCTCAGACAGATGACCAGACAACCTCAAGGGCACCCTGTCTGGATCCCAGCAATGCTTAATAAAATGGGGATCTTTTTCTATAGAGTTTACAAAGCAGCTTCAAATATTGAGTTCACTTGGTTGTTGCAACAGCCCCTGGCAGGGAAGACGAGGTGCTCAGTCTGTAGTTGGGAAGCTGGGGTCAGTGTGTCTCAGGGCCTGGCCCCAGGTCACCCAGCAAGCACAGGGTACCGGGGCTGATCGAGAGCCGACCTGCCTTAGTTCCCATCTTGGCCCTGTGAATTCAATTCCCACAGCCCTGCTCTGCTCCAGGTAACAAAAGACCCAATTCCGGCTCCTGGGCTTTGAAGATAAACATGGCTGGTTTTCCTGGAATACCATGCGGGGCAGCAGAGCAGGTGGGAGGAAATTATACCTTGGGCCTGGAGTGGAGCGACTTTTGAGCAGCCCTGGCTCACTGTGAGAGGAGGCCAGGGCGAGCCCCGAGTGCAGGAGCCAGAAGGGGAGAAGCAGAGCAGAGCAAACACCAGACCGACGTCAGAACCAGGTTCCGACCAAGGAGCCCTGTGCGACCCTGGGGTCGTCACTGCCACCCCGGGTCTTGGGCCAGTGGTGTGAAGCAGGGTGACAGCCTCCCTGGACTCCCTGCCTGGGGCATTGCACCTTGGTGTACATAGTATTTCCTCCTGGGTCCAGACCTTTTCCTGGAGTCTGCTGAGTGGCTGGGATGGGTTTTGAGAATGGGCACGCATTCCCCTTCTTGTAAAAAGTGTTTCCCAATAAGCAACTTCTCTTCTTTTAAAAAATTATTTATATATTGACTTTTTTATTTTGGCTGCTCTGGGTCTGCTGATGTGTGCGGGCTTTAGTCGCAGGGAGCAGCGGCCTCTCTCTAGTTGCAGTGCAAGGGCTTTCTTTGCGGTGCCTTCTCCTGTTGCAGAGCATGGGCTCTAGGTGCCCAGGCTTCAGGGGCTGTGGTGCACAGGCGTGGTTACCCCACAGCGTGTGGGACCTTCCTGGACCAGGGATCCAACCCATGCACCATCCGCTGGCGTGGGGATTCTTAACCCCTGGGCCACCAGGGAAGTCTGAAACCTCTCTTCTGATTTCCATCACCATAGAAATCACTATGTATTCTATTGCCATTTATTATCACCATTCGATCACCATTTATTTATAACGTGTGCCATTCTTAGTTACTCAGTCATATCCGACTCTCTGCAACCCCATGGACTGTAGCCCACTACGGTCCTCTGTCCCTGGGATTTCCCAGACGTGAGTAGCGGAGTGGGTTGCCATTTCCTGCTCCAGGGGATTGTCCCAACCCAGGGATCAAGCCTGCATCTCTTGCATCTCCTGCATTGGCAGACAGATTCTTTCCACTAGCACCACCTGGGAAGCTCCCCCAAATTTCATGTAAACGGACTCAGAATACACCCGCTTTGAGGCGTGGACTCCTCTGCTCTGTGGATCTGTGAGATTCGTCTGCGCTGTTGCCTGTATCAGTGGCTGTTTCCACCGCTGCTTTAACAGATGATAGTGTTTCACTCTATTTTCATTACTATTGATGGATATGAGGTTGTTTTAAGCTTTTGTTTATTATGAATAAAGCTACTATACACATTGTACAGTTTAAAATTTTTATTTAATAAACACTGTAAAAGAGAGAAAAGACAAAGTTTGTCCAAAGCATGAAGGGAAGAGGGGACAGCACCTCAATGGATCCTATAGAAATCAGAAAGGTCGTAAGAGAGGGTTAAGAGCAACTTTATGTCAATAAAACAGACAACAAAAGTACAATGGACAAATTTCTAGAAAGATAAATGACCAAAATTGAGTCAGGAAGAAATAGAAAATCTAAAAAAAAGAAATAGAAAATCTAAGTACATCCATACTAGCAAAAGAAATTGGATGGAAAAATCTTCCCACAAAGAAAAGCCTAAGTGCAACTAACTTTACTGGGGAATTCTATCAATATTTAAAGGAGAAATAATACCAATCATGTATAAACATTTCCAGAAATCAGAAGAGGAAGATTTTCCAACTCACCTTACAAGATCAATATTATCCTGCTACCAAAGCAAAAGACATCTCAAGAAAACTATAGATCAAGATCACTCATGAATACAAACACAAAAATCCTCAATGAAATATTATAAAAATCTAGCATTATACAAAAGGATTAACATCATGACCGGGTAGGATTTATAGTAGGAATATAAGGTTGGTTCAAAATGGAAGTCAATTAATGTATTAATAGAAGGACTTCCCATGTAGCGGAGAGGTAAAGAATCCACCTGCCAGTGTAGGAGTAAGAGATGTGGGTTTGATCCCTGGTTGGGACGATCCCCTGCAGTAGGAAATGGCAGCCCCCTCCAGTTTTCTTGCCTGTGAAATTCCATGGACAAAGAAGCCTGGTGGGCCACAGTCCATGAGGTCGCAAAGAATCAGACACTAGAAAGACTGAGCACGCACGCCCTGTAACGATAGAACAAAGGATGAAACGCATGATCCTTTCAAAGGCACAGAAAGAGCATTTGATAAAATTCCAAACCCATTCTGTATGAAGATTCTCAACAGACTAGGAACAGAAAGGCAATTTCTTATCTTGATAAAGGGTCCCAGTTATGGGCTTATATGACTTGCATCCCCCCAAATTTATATCTTGAAATACTAATCCTGGTACTTCAAGATGTAACTGCATTTGGAGATAGAGTTTTTAAAGAGGGAAATAAGGTTAAAGGAGTCACTGGGTGGGTCCCAACTCAATATGACGGGTGCTCTTATAAGAAGAGGAGGTTAGGATACATGTACCCAGAGGCAAGACTCCTCAAAGACATAGAAAGTGGCCATCCGTAAGCCTAGGAGAGGTTTCCCTGGTGGCTCAGTGGGAAAGAATCCGCCTTCAATGCAGTAGACACAGATCCAATCCCTGGGTCGGGAAGATCCCCTGGAGAAGGAAATGGCAACCTGCTCCAGGATTCTTGCCTGGAAAATCCCACGGACAGAGGAGCCTGGTGGGCTGCACTGCATGATGTCGAGAAAAGGGTCAGACGTGACTTAGCAACTAAACAATAACAAAAAGCCTAGGAGAGAACTCAAAATAAACCAGCCCTGTTGATGTCTTGGTCTTGGCTTTCCAGCCTCCAGAACTGTGAGTAAATACATTTCTGTTGTTTAAGCCACTCAGTCTGTGGTACCTTCTTATGGCAACCTAGCAAATTCATACAGCCCCTATGAAAACACTACAGCTAACACTGTATTTAAAGGTGAAAGACTAAATGTGTTCCTCAGTTAAGAGCAGAAAAAAGGCAAGGATGTCTACTCTCACCACTTCCACTCGACACTATACTGTTGAATGTGTAATTAGCTCAAGAAAAACAAAGGTATCCAGATTGGAAAGGAAGAGGTAAAATGGTCTGCAAATGATATGATACTGAATTTAGAAAATCCTAGGCAATTTTTTTTTAACTTACTAGGACAAGGTTCTCAGGATACAAAATAAATATATAAAAATCAATTGTATTCGAATAAACTACAAATAATACAAAAATGAAGTTGACAAAATATTTCCATTCACAATAGCATAAAAAGTATAGACCTAAATGCATAAGACTAAAGAGCATTTCTGGGAGAAATGAAAGAAGATCTAAATAGATGGAGAGACATTGCACATTTATGGATTAAACAACTCAATATTGTTAAGATACCAGTTATTTCCAGATTCATCTACTGATTCAATGCAATTCCTATCAAAATCCCACAGCCTTTTTTTTTGACAGGACAGCGATTTTATTCATCGCTATTCTTGGCTGCACTGGGCCATCGTGCTGTCCTCAGGCTTCTCCAGTTGTGCCAAGTGGGGGCTACTCTCTGGGTGTGGTGCACGGGCTCCTCATTGCGGTGGCTTCCGTTCTGGAGCGTGTGCTCTGGAGCATGTGGGCTTCAGCGGTTGTGACGAGAGCGCTTAGCTGCCTCACGGCATGTGTGATCTTCCTGGACCAGGGATCAAATTCATGTCTCCTGCATTGGCAGGCAGATTCTTCATCAGTGGACCACCAGGGAAGTCCCTCTTTTTTTTTTTTTAAGTGAGAACTAGGTCCTAAAATGTATATGGAAAGGCAAAGGAATCAGAATAACCAAAACAAATCTGAAAAAGAAAAAAATAGGAGAACTAATACTAGCGGATTTCAAAACTTGCTAGGAAACTATAATAAACCTAACTATGTGGTATGGAGAAGAGATAGGTCTATAGATCAAGGGAACAGAATAGACACCCTAGAAATAAAGAGCTAAACTTATGGTCAATTGATTTATTTTAAAACTTTACTGGAGTATGGTTGATTTACAAAATTGTGTTAGATTCAGGTGTACAGCAAAGTCACTCGGTTATACATATACATGTATTCATTCTTTTTCAGATTCTTTTCTCATACAGGTTATTGTAGAATACTGAGTTCCCTGTGCTATACAGTAGGGCCTTGTTGATTATCTATCCTATATATAACAGTGTGGGCTTCCCAGGCGGCTCAGCGGTCAAGAATCCACCTGCCAATGTAGGAGACACAGAGGATGCCAGTTTGATCACTGGGTCGGCAAGGTCCTCTGGAGGAGGAAATGGCAACCCACTCTAGTATCCTTGTCTGGACAATCTCATGGACAGAGAAGTCTGGCGGGCTACAGTCCATGGGGTGGCAGAGAGTCGGACACGACTGAGGGACTGGTGTATGTATGTATGTAGCTTAGGTATTTTGGTGCAAGATGCTTTCAACTTTGCAGTACATTTGAAATCTCTGTCTTTGAAATTTTTAGCTGCGTTGGTCCTCATTGCTGGGGCGTGGCTTTCTCTAGTTGCAGCAGATTTCTCTAGGTGCGGCGGCTTCTCTCGCTGCAGAGCACGTGCTCTAGAGTGTAGGGGTTCAGTGGTTGTAGACCACAAGCTTAGTTGCTCCCCAGCCTGTGGGATTTTCCCTTCCCTGGGTCCAACCTGTGTCCCCTGTATCGGCAGGTGGATTCCTAACCACTGGACCCCCAGGGAAGTCCAAAGAACCTTCTTCAAGTCCTGGACTAGAATGTTTTGGGGCTTCCCAAGTGGCCCAGTGGTAAACAATCCACCTGCAATACAGGAGACATGGGTTCCACCCATGGGTCGGGAAGATCCCCTGCAGAAGGAAATGACAATCCGCTTCAGTACTCTTGCCTGGAGAATCCACTGGACAGAGGAGTCTGGTGAGCTACAGTGCAAGAGGTCGCAAAAATGTGAGAGCCAACTTAGTAACTAATCAAGAGCGTCCTTGGTCGGCGGACCACCGGGGATCAGTCTTGGCGACTTGCCTGGAGGGCGGAGCGAAGCCCTCCCACGCTCAGCGGAGAGGCGGCCGTCCGCGGCCCCGCTGCACTTGCGGGGATCACGGGGGTCTGAGGGCCGACCCGGGCAGAGTCCAGGGCGGCTCCAAAAGACCCAGCCCGCCGTCCGCCTGCGTCTCGGCCGAGGCGGTGTCCCCCGACGGAGGCGGGGCCTCGCGAGACCCGACGGGGTAAGACTGGGCTGCAGATGCAAGGAGGTTTACCCGAGGGTCTCAGGGATGAGATGAGACAGGTTATCTGCTCCAGAGAAGGAAGAGAGGAGGGCCTGGTGGTCCAGTGGTAGGACTTTGCACTCCCAGTGCAGGGGCCCTGGGTTCAGGGAACAAGATCCCACAGGCCGCAACTGAAAGGTACTGCGTGCCACAGTGAAGATCGAGATTCCCTGTGCTTCGTTAAAACCCAGCACAGCCAATAACCCTGGTCTCCCGCATTGCCGGCAGATTCTTCACTGAGTCACCAGGGAAGCCCAGATAAAAGAAGGGATGGAGTCAAAGGTCAGGAGAGGACCTTATGGGTTCAGAACCCGGATATAACAGAGATGTGCCTGTGCTTAACAGGAAGTAGCCTGGAGCTAGGTAGGGGTGCCTGCTAGCTTACCCCACAGAGGAACAGGGTCTTTTTCAAGGATGACCGAGTGGTAATGGTTCAGAAGCTAGGAGGACGCTGACCGTACCTCTTGATGGTGAGGCCCGTGGGACAGGGCTGGCCACGTGACTGACGATGCCCTCAGGAGAGCTGCGTTTCCACTGAGACAGCGGTGGAGAGAGCATCAGTGACGGTGTCACCAGCCAGGGTTCTTGGCCTCTTTAATCAATAGAAATTGGAAAGAGGCCAGACAAGAGATTCAGGCCAGGCTGCACCAGGAGGGAGTGAAAGCATGTAGCTGCTGCTGCTAAGTTGCTTCAGTCATGTCCGAGTCTGTGCGACTCCATGGACGGCAGCCCACCAGTCTCCTCCTGTCCCTGGGATTCTCCAGGCAAGAACACTGGAGTGGGTTGCCATTTCCTCCTCCAATGCATGAAAGTGAAAAGTGAAAGTGAAGTCTCTCAATCGTGTCCGACCCTCAGCGACCCCATGGATGGCAGCCCACCAGGCTCCTGCGTCCATGAGATTTTCCAGGCAAGAGTACTGGAGTGGGGTGCCATTGCACATTCCCTTTATTGGTGGCAATGCGGTTCCTTATATGAGGTGAGCGTAGGAGTGGGTCCGGGGGTTGGGCTGGAGGAGGGGCTAAGTGGTCTGCCTGCCGCTGTGGTGGTGTGTGCAGGGGTGAGGCGGTTCCCTTTCCTCTACATCCTCTCTAGCATCTGGTGTTTGTAGATTTTTTGATGATGGCGATTCTGACTTGTGTGACACGACACCTCACTGTAGTTTTGTTTTGCATCTCTCTAATAATTAGTGATGTGCATCTTTTCTTGTGCTTTTTGGCCATCTGTCTGTCTGTCTTTGGAGAAATGTCTGTTAAGTCTTCGGCATATTTTTTATCTGGGTTGTTTGTGATACTGATCTGCATGGGCTGCTTGAATATTTTTGAGTTTGAGCCCTTGTTGTTCGCTTTGTTTGCAAATATTTTCTCCCATTGTGTGGATTTTCTTTTCACTTTGTTTATGGTTTCCTTTGGACTTCCCTGGTGGCTCAGATGGTAAAGAATCAGCCTGCAATGCAGGAGACCCGGTTCAATCCCTGGGTCAGGAAGACCCCCTGGAGAAGGGAATGGCAACCCACTCCAGTATTCTGCGAAGAGTTGGACATGACTGAACAACTAACACTTTCACTTTTTTGCTGTACAAAAGGATTTAAGTTTAATTAGGTCCTATTTGTTTAATTTTGTTTAATTTGTTTAATTTGTTTAATTTTCATTACTCTAAGAGGTAGATCACAAAAGATAAGTGTTGTCATTTATATCAGAGACTATTCTACCTATGTTTTTTTCTCATAGTTTTATAGTATCCGGTCTTTAAGCCATTTTGAGTTGGATTAAATGAAGAATCCATATTGGTTCTTCCAATTCAAGACCATGGTATATCTTTGCATCTGTTTCTGTCATCTTTGATTTCTTTCATCAGCATCTTACAGTTTTCAGAGTAGAGGTCTTTTGCCTCCTTAGGTAGGTTTATTCCTAGATATTTTATTCTTTTTGATATGATGGTAAGTGGGATTGTTTCCTAATTTCTCTTTCTGATCTTCCTTTGTTGGTGTATAGGAATCCATAGGTCATTTTATTTGTTCTTAGAGTAATCGTCTTTTATTAAACTTTCATTTATTCATGTGTATTTATTTTTGGCTGTGCTGGGTCTTCACTGCTGTGCACCGACTTTCTGTCGTTGCAGCAGGCAGGGCTCCTCCTCGTGGTGGTGCCTGGGCTTTTGCTGTTTTAGTTCTGGCTGTGCGGGGTCTTCACTGCTGCTCGCGGGCTCTCTCGCGGGCTCTCTCTCGTGATGGCGAGCAGGGGCTACTCTCTAGTCGAGGGTGGCAGGCTTCTCATTGCTGAGCACAGGCGCTAAGGCAGGGGGACTTCAGTCACTGTGGCACATGGGCTTAGTTGCCCCATGCCACGTGGGATCTTCCCAGACCAGGGATCGAACCCATGTTGTCTGCATTGGCAGGAGGATTCTTAACCACTGTACCACCAGGTAAGTCCTGTAAGTCATTTTAAATGGGCTAAGCCTCAGACCACTCCTAGGGGCTACATTGACCCTGAGGAGTGCAATGGGATGCAGGTTGGTCTAGGGTTGATGAGCTTCTTGGCAGAGCTTTGCTAAGGTTCCTTTAAAGCATGGTTCATTTTCTTTCCCTTCCCTGAAGGCTGGATGTGACCAGAGGCTTGTCGTTTATCCTAGGGTTATTGTGAACCACTCTGTGATTTTGAGGGCCCTTTGTTGCTCTAGAGGCACTTTGGAAATCCAAATAAAGGAATTATTTCTTTTAAAAGGAATTTACAGGCTTCCATAGCCTTTTTAGATTGTGTGGGAAAGGCTTCACTCATCCATGGAAGTATCAACGAGCACCAGAAGGTATTTATATCCTGATCGTGGGGCATTTGGGTGAAATCTAGTCTTCCCCCAGACATGTCCCTCAGTGTTGAATTGGCCCAAGTGAGGAAGGGGGAATTGGATGGGCCTGGGGGTTATTAAGGGACGTAATCACAGGCCAGCATTCCATTAGTGCGTCCCTCCCATAGTGGGTGGCATCATGTCAGCTCTTAGAGTTTCCATTGATGGGCCTCAGGGATTAGCACCTTATTCTCCTTTATATACCAGCCAGTGCTTCCTTTCTCACAGCCCCATTTCTCAGCATGTTCTTTTTCCTCTGGGGAATCCTGGGGCTGGCTTGGGGAGGCTGGGGGCCAATCTCTAGGGTTGTAACTCACTTAGACTCCTGCAGTCAAGCTCCCTGGTTTGCAGTTTGATCAGCATTGCTGTTCTCTCGGCTCACAAAGACCCATCCCTCTGATGGGCCCTGCAGTGGATTCCTGCTCCCTGAGTCAGGAGCTGCACTCTTCTAAAAGATCCAGACTCAAATCTTTATGTTTTGGGGGTATTTCTAACAGTTAATATTCCTTTTGCTTTCCCACTGGCAGCTGAGCATGTAGCACGTGGAATCCATATTTAAAGTCACTGAAAATATTTGCTTTCTTATCCTTCCCCAGTTGCAAAGGGCTCATCAATGCAGTTAGTTCCACCTCCTGGACTGATGTCTTGGGAGGCAGAACCTTGGTTTCTATGACTTCATCTAGACTAACTCTGTCATACCCCGCCTTTTGAGTTCCCCTCTCTATAAAACTACTCCCATTAGTAAACCATTGGCCCTCAGGGCTGTCAAAAGTTTCATCTGGAAGACTGGATTTGCTGGAGTAAGTTTGTTCTATGGTTTCTATACACTGATGCACTGAGTCTCCACTCTTGACTGCTGGAAGCAGAGTTGCTGCTTTCAGGGCTTGGCACACCTTTAAGGTAATGTCAGGGGTGTCCATTAACAGAGCCTGATAACTTGTTAACCTTCCTTCGGTCAACCAGTATGCCCTTTGACTTCCAGCACAGACTGGACCTGATGAGGGTTAATGCAGCTACATGTTGTCCCAGGGGAAGCTTATTAGCCAGCATGGCTCGGGCTGGAGCTGCCTGCAGGCAGCTTGGCCATCCCAGGGTCCCTGAATCTAGCTGTTTTGAAAGGTCAGTCACTGGCCTCTGCTCTGGTCCCAGGTTTTGGGTCAGGACTCTAATCCTTTTCCTGACCACTCATGAATGTAACAGGGTAAGGGGCTTGTCCAGATTCGGAAGCCCCAGTGCTGGTGCTGTACTCAGTCTCCATAGAGTCTCAAAGGCCACCTGGTATATCCCTATTCCAGTGAAGGGGTCCCCTTTCTTCTGTCTTGAGAGCCTCTTACAGGGATTTTGCTTCAAGGCCATAATTGGGAATACAGATGTGACAGAACCCAGCCATCCAGAGAAAGCTTCTGGGTTGCCTGTTTGTGGTTGGAGATGGTAATGCACTAATCACTGTTTTTCAGTCTGTGGCCAGAGCTTATGCCCTTAAGGTGAAAACGAATCCTAAATATTGAACCACTTGTTGTGAAATCTTATAAGCCTCGTTTGAGGAGACAAGGCTCATATCTCCTTTTTGCCTGAAAGTTTAGGACCCTAATAGTACTTTGATCTGAATCTTCTTTGGTCTCACTACTTATCATTAATCATAAACGTATTGTGGCAGAGTTCTGTCCTCAAAGCTCGGTTCCCTTGCTAATGCATTTCCAAAAACATGGAGGCCATCCCCAGAACCCTGAGGAAGCACTGTCCAGGTATACTGGGTAGGCTTCAGGGTATCAGTGTCCTTCCATTCAAACGCAAAAGGATATTGGGAGTCTGGATGTAGGGAAATACAGGAAAATGAATCTTTGAGGTCCAGTCCAGAGAAATTCCTAGCGCTCCTGTCTCTGGGGTTGGGAGAGTGTATGGATTGGCAGTGGGTGAATAGGGATGACTGCTCCTTCACTGCTTGGAAGTCCTGAACAAACCGGCACTCCCGTGACGCTTCTGAGCGGGCAGGCTCAGGTGCTGTAAGGGGGTTGGCAGGGCCTGATAAGCCTGTGTTTTAGGACCGTGGGCAGTTACTGGATTCCTTTCAGGCTTTAAAGGATATTGTCTTTTCTAAGGGTCTTTTCCCCCCAGACCTTAACCTTAGTTTATTGGGAGAACACATTTTGCTCTTTCTGGCCCAGAGGTGTCCCAGACTTCAGGATCTGCTTGTTCTCTAACTTCTTGGGGGATGTCTTGGGGAATATTTTGATGACCAGCAGGTGGGTCATCTGCGGCTACTGGGAGATGCATTCTCTGTTTGAATTCTCTACCTCCTTGGACTTCACTCTGTCCTAAGAGTATACTAGCTCTCAATTTATTTAGCAGATCTTTCTTGAGGAGGAGGACAGGGGATCCTGGCATATATTAATACAAAAAGGAGTTAGTAATAATAATGGACCCGGTTCCACAGGCAAAGGGAGACGTGAATCACCTTACCTTTGGCTGTCCATCAACTCCTGTCACAGTACAGTCATGGTTGGAGAGCGGCCAGCTGGCCAAGTCAGATCACAGCGGGCAGCTCCAGGGTCTAGAGGAAGTTCACGTCTCCTGCCTGCCACACTGAGGGTGACTTGAGGCTCTGCTGGAGTTATGAGGATGGATCGGGTGGGATCTGGAGCTGGGCAGGTTCTGGGACCCCTTCAGTGTGCGGGACTCTCATCTGAGAGATCGGCAAGAAACGGGGCCAGTTGGGGCAGACTTACCAAACGCGGTGACGTGGAAACAGGAGCCTCAGGCAGCCACTTGTCACCCATGGAGAAGCTGCATTCGAGTCCTGGGGGTGCCCAGATCCTCCCCTGGGAAGGGCACATTTGTCCCTTTGTGGTCACTTCGTGGTGTCACCACAATGTATGTTACCATCCAGGTTCTCTGGCCTCCTTGATCAATGGAAATTGACTAGAGGCCGGACAAGAAATGCAGGCGTGGCTTTATCGGGTCCCTGCTGCAGCCAGAGGGAATGACAGCAAGTATCACTTTCCCTTGCTTGTTTGCTCCCTGAGGGGGCACAGCCTGTTCCTTTCCTGACGTGAGAGTAGGGGAGGGTCCGGGGTCCTGCTGGAGGGCTGGCTGAGGGGGTCTGCCTGCCCCTTTGGTGGTGCGATGTGCAGAGGTGTGTGCAGTGCCCTGCTTTGGCTCCTGGCCCTTCAAAGGTGGCAACTGGGCTTTTTTGGTCTTTATGTATCTTGTCCATAATGAGCCCCAGCTGCACATGCACACTGTTATTTTTAGTCCCTTATAGTTTCTTTTGAGATTCCCAGGTGGTGCAGTGGTATAGACTTCTCCTGAGAATGCGGGAGACCCAAGAGACATGGGTTCAATCCCTGGATTGGGAAGATGCCCTGGAGTGAAGAAGTGACGTGAAGTCGCTTAGTCGTGTCTGACTCTTGGCGACCCCATGGACTGTAGCCTACCAGGCTCCTCTGTCCATGGGATTTTCCAGGCAATAGTACTGGAGTGGATTGCCATTTCCTTCTCCAGGGGATCTTCCCGACCTAGGGATCAAACCTAGGTCTCCCACATTGTAGACAGATGCTTTACTGTCTGAGCCATCAGGCAACCCATTCCAGTATTCTTGTCTCAAAAATTCCATGGCCAGAGGGACCTGGCGGCCTCCAGTCCCTGGGGTTGAAGAGTCTGACACGACTGAGCATGCGGGAACACATGGTTTCTTTATATTTTGTTGTTCAAGGAGACGTCCAGGTATAAGCATTTCAGGAAAGGTTCCCAGATCTCAGGTTCCAGCCTATCTGAAAGGGGTGGGTGAATGACTTCAGAGGATGTTCTCGAGGGTGCAGTGGAGATGTTTGAAGGGGAGGACAGCAGAGAGGGACTGCAACTGGGGAGAGAAATCAGTGATGTGGAGTTGAGCTTTTACAACATGGCTCGCTGTGTGGCCAACTTTCCATCTTGGGGCAGAGTCTGACTGGGGCCTGAGGCGCGATGGGACACGAGGTGGCCGGGATGGTTGGTCCCTGGGTCTGGGCCTGCCTCGGTCACGGATGCGAGAGTCCCCTGACGGACGATACCTCGGCCCTGGACGGTTTGGGCTGCTGGCGGTTCACGGGTGCGGGGGCTGTCATGGAGGTGGGGGCTTGCTCGCCGCCCTGACGTCTGCTTGGCGCCCCCTCTGCTCCTAAAGCCGCCTCTTCCTGTGCGTCCGAGACTCTGTGGTGTGCTGGCAGCTCTGTCTGCAGGTTCCTGACGCTTGACACGTGCTCTGTTTTGCTGTCGCATCAGTTCTGTTAAAATCCTGCCTTGGTCGTATGCAGCCTGTGGTACTGGACTGAGGAGCAGAGTCTTCTTGGTCAGTTCCTGCCACTGCCCAGGGTTCACAGATGTGGCAGCCTCCAGGCCAGGTCCCTCGGTGTCAAAGTGGGTTCTGGGACTCGTTAATCAATAGAAGTTCAGGCGTGGCTTTCTTGGGAGTCGTGCTGAGACATGAGCGTGAAAACCAGCAGCAGGTGCCCTTGTGGCTCCTGCGGAGGAGAGCAGGCTGCCCACCCACTCGGTGCTGCTGTGCAAGGGGTCCAGTTCCTGCTTCTGCTCTGGGCACCTCAGAGATGGCAGTCTCAGGCTTGGGCACCAGCTGCTCCATGTTTCCCGGCACTGCCTGCTGGGTCTCTGGCTGTTGACTCTGGAACCTTCCACTGTGCTCACAGACACCCTCACAGCCTCCGCCATGTCTGATCCTTCTCAGGTTAAACATGGTTGTTTAACCCTCAGACTTGGCCCTCCTCCTTATTTCTCCGTTTTTCCCATTTTAGCTTCAGTTGTTGGCAAATAAGTTCTGTCATCTCTGTTTCCCAAGCAATCCAGTCGTTTCTCTGACTCCGCTGCCCCCATCCTCATCTGAGCCAGCCTGGTGTTTCAGTGAGAAGTGCGACAGTTTCCTGGCTCACCTCTGCTTTCCCTGTCCTCCTGGGAGCCTTCTGT
>NW_011494867.1:1210056-1211571 GCF_000754665.1 Bison bison bison
GGCCTCTTCTGGGGATCCTGGAGCCCCCGTGTGGTTGGTCTCTGCCCCTCCAGCGCGGCCTCTTCTGGGGATCCTGGAGCCCCGTGTGGTTGGTCCCTGCCCCTCCAGCGTGGCCTCAGGTGGCCCCCCTCTCACGTGCTGTGCACACACTGTCCCCTCTTCTGTGCTGACTCCTCAAGCTCCGTCTCTCCAGGCCTTTGCACTCACTGCTTCTTTCCAACTTCACATATCTGGTTCTTTGTCATTCAGGTCTTTTCAAATGTCTCCTCTCTGACCACCGTATTTTGAGTCTGCCCTGTGACCCTGTCCTGTTAGCTCTGTTGCTTATTTTGTTCGTATATTGGCTGCTTGTCTGTCTGTCTCAGATGTAAGTTGTGTAAAGGCAGGACCTCCTCGTTTGTCTTCCCCGCTGTTACACCTGGCAGCGTGTCTGGAACTCAGTAAGTCCTGAAACGTTTGCTGAGTGAACAATTAGCGTTCTGGGTTTCAGCCTTTTCTCGTTAATCCTGTGCTCTGAGTGTAGTGTAATGACGCACTTTGTTTCCTCTGTCTAGTGTGAATTCCTGGGATCTGCTGCGTGGCTGAGCGAGAGCACGGCCCCCGTCGCTGACAGATGTGATGCTGCCCCGGTTGCTGGCGGTGGTCTGAGGACCGGGAAGCCGCCAAGGATGGCAGAAGGGGTCCCCGGCCAGAGGCAGCGCGTCAGTGGCCGTGGTGCCGCCCGTGGCCCTGCCTGCCCAGCTCAGGTGGTCGTCTGTGGCAGTGGAATGAAAATTGACTTCTATGAAATTTTGATTTCAAAGTAAGGCTTTGCAACTTTTTTATTTCATATAATTCATACTTCTAGGAAGCATAACCTTATTTGTGAAGTGCCGATTAAGATGAAATGTCTAGAGACGAGTGTTTGTAAAACACTAGCCTGTTTGCCTGGCAGTGTATCAAGGAGATGCCAAGAGAGCAACGAAGTGGGGAAGGAGACGGGCGTGCTGTGCTCTCGGGTGCATGGCTGGCCTGGGGCCCCGGTGAGGCCTGCGTGGCCCCGGCCTGACCGCGTGCTGGCACGTGGCTGAGTGTGTGCCCCACGGACCCGGCGTGCCCCTCGGACCGGGAGTGCGCCTCAGACGCACCACGCCCCAACATCCAGTGTGCCCCACGGACCTGGCGTGCCCTTCGGACACTGTGTGCCCCACGGACCCGGCGTGCCCCACGGACGTGGCATGCCCCATGGATCAGGTGTGCCTCTTGGACCCGGCGTGTGCCTCAGATACAGTGTGCCCCACAGACCCGGCGTGCCCCACAGACCCGGCGTGCCCCTCGGATGCAGTGTGCCCCAACACCCGGCTGGCCTCACCCTGGATCCTGCCGCTGTGTGAGCCTGAGTCGGGTTTTGGTGTTGCCTTGGCCAGGTGTCCTCCGAGAGGCAGAGGCTCTTGAGTGAATATAGAGAATGTAGTTCCTACTGCTGTGCTGTTTCTGGCTTTTACAAGGGACAGGGCCTGCTATAGGCAGGGGAGG
>NW_011494867.1:1211671-1212277 GCF_000754665.1 Bison bison bison
TTCTGGAAGATCACTGAGTCTACCTTTGTTCTGGGTCACCGTCTGGAACCCCCTGTTGGGCCTGATCTCCGTGGTGCCTGTGGGGCAGTGAGGAAGGCAGGCAGCCGAGAGCAAGGGCACCCCCAGTGTGTCACCCCAGTGCCACCCACCAGGGCCGCAGTGAGACACGACGCGGGGGCCTCCCTGACGGAGGAGTCTGCTGTCCACAGGATGGACGGGTGTGCACTCCCATGACCGCGGTCGTTCAGGGGACTGCTTGAGACATTAAATAAATGACATCTGTGCAGCCTAGATTTAATGATAACATATAATAAGCTAATTGTCTGAAAATAGTTCATTCACATGAGCTGTTAACTGCTTTCTACCTGGAGTTGCTGGGTCACTTCAAGAGTCCTCAGTATGCAAAATTAGTGTCTAAAGTGCTTTTTTCTACTTGATACAACTTTTTTTAAGTGATGGAATGTGATAATCTAAAAGTTTTAATAACCTTTTGAAAGTCTTCCACATATTGATCCTCTAATAAGGAAGGATCATTTTTTTACAGATGATAAATCTAGATGGAGATAGATTAAGCCAATTTACCAATATATCAATTTTTACCAATAT
>NW_011494867.1:1212539-1213244 GCF_000754665.1 Bison bison bison
ATATCAATTTTTAAAAATTACTTTGGGTTATATGGAACTTCTTAAAAGTTTAAAACATATGTAATAAGTTATATACTCATTATAATAAATGTGAACGATACAGAAAGATAAAAAGTGAATCTCCCCACTGAATACTCACCAAAGTTAGTTTATATGTGTATGCAGGTATACTTTTTCTTCTAACCCAAACTGAGATGGTATTAAGCATCTTATTATGTTTATTATGTACCTTGTTTTTTTCCATTTAAGAATGTCTTCTATAAAAATATACACCTACAAGATTACTTATTGTAACACTATTTAATGCAACTGTAAGATTGCATTTAAATGATACCCATACGTTACTGGGGAGCTTTCCCTGGTGGCTCAGAGGGTAAAGCATCTGCTTGCCATGCGGGAGACCTGGTTTGAATCCCCAGAATATGGGACGACCTGACCTGCCTTATGAGAAATCTGTATGCAGGTTAGGAAGCAACAGTTGGAACTGGACATAGAACAACAAACTGGTTCCAAATTGGGAAAGGAGTACACCAAGGCTGTATATTGTCACCCTGCTTATTTAACTTCTATGCAGAGCACATCATGAGAAACGCTGGGCTGGATGACGCACAAACTGGAATCAAGATTGCCAGGAGAAATATCAATAACCTCAGATATGCAGATGACACCACCCTTATGGCAGAAAGTGAAGAGGAACTAAAGAAC
>NW_011494867.1:1213344-1214961 GCF_000754665.1 Bison bison bison
AGGTTTTTTCCAGTGGTCATGTATGGATGAGACAGTTGGACTATAAAGAAAGCTGAGCGGTGAAGAATTGATGCTTTTGAACTGTGATGTTGGAGACTCTTGAGAGTCCCTTGGACTGCAAGGAGATCCAACCAGTCAATCCAAAGGAAATCAGTCCTGAATGTCCATTGGAAGGACTGATGCTGAAGCTGAAACTCCAATACTTTGGCCACCTGATGTGAAGAACTGACTCATTTGAAAAGACCCTGATGCTGGGAAAGTTTGAAGGCAGGAGAAGGGGTCGACAGAGGATGAGATGGTTGGATGGCATCGCTGACTCAATGGACATGAGTTTGAGTAAACTCCCGAAGTTGGTGATGGACAGGGAGGCCTGGCATGCTGCAGTCCATGGGGTTGAAAAGAGTTGGGCACGACTGAGTGACTGAACTGAACTGATATGATTTTGATAAAGTGGAGCAGCTACACCAAGGACTATTAGGTAGATGTGAAAAGAAGGAGGAAGATGTCTGTGAACTGCTCTGAAGTAATCTCTGGGATACATTGTTATATGAGAAAAAGAAGGTGCTAAAAAGTATTATAAAATGTGCTACATTTGTGTAAGAGCTAAGAAGAAATAAGAAAATATGCAAATGTATAGTTATTTTTGCAAAAAAAGAAATATTGGAAGGCCAAAGCTCAAGTACTGAGGTTGGTTACCTCCCAAAGTGGGAAATGGGGTGCAGGGTTGGGGCGTGAGGGGATTGATATTTCTGGCTTGACTTTGTGTAGTTTTGACTTTTAGAATGATATGAACACGCTGCATACTCAGAACCATCAGGGTTGGGGGGAGCCTACATTGGAACACTACCAGAAATAACCTACTTGCATTTCAGATGAATAACAGCTTTACTGTAGAGGGAAAAAAGAACAAACCCAGGGACTTCTGACCATACCAAAACCTTCTTAAGGTTTTGACTCTACCTTCAGTCAAAGAGAAAAGGAAATGGGACAAACATTGACTGTAATTAGCAAGTTTATTTTTCACAGGGGTATGAACATTTCTGCTTTCTGTGTATTGTAAGATTGAGCAAAGGTGTAAATATATTGAGGATACATCTACCACTTATAAAAAACAGGCTCTGAAATTTCAGTTCTCCAAAGTTAACAATCTTGTCATGTCAGCAAAGGCCATATTTATCTGATGATTTCAAAGGAATAAGAAAATACTTAAATTATCGTGACTCTTTCCTTTTAAAAAGACATCTGACTGATTCAAGCTTTTCTTCATGAGAACTGATAAGACATTGCACTCAGGATTGTCATTGACTCAGGGGTCGTAGTGGTCACATCCAGTACGTTGACTGCAAACAGCAGGAATCGCCCAGGGCTAAGCTGGGCAACAAGGAGCTTCTGGAAGGCCACTGGGGCCTGTGGAGTGGGAGGTGGCTGCCAGCTGGAGGCAGGGTAGAGCCAGGTGGTGAGGACCCAGGCCCTCAGCTGGAAGGGGGGTGGGCTAGGCAGGATGCTGCTGCTCCTGAGATGAGAGGAGGGACCTCCGCCTTCTCTCCTGGCTCAAGCCCGTGTTCCAGGAGGCCAGACCGGCTGAGCGCAGGTCACAGGCCTGCGGCTGCACTAGGG
>NW_011494867.1:1216098-1220064 GCF_000754665.1 Bison bison bison
GCGGTCGTGTCCCGCGTTGGAGTGAACGAGGGGAAGGCTAATCCGCCCTGGTGTCTGCTCTGGATGAGCGGCTTGGTGGTGTGGGTCGACCAGGATTGAGGAGGCCCTGTGGCACTGCTTCTCCTGCCCCTTTTATGATCCCTGGGTGTTTGTTTGGCTGCGCCGTGCCCCTTGTGGGCCTTCGATTCCCAGCCAGGGACGGAACCCCGGCCCCTGCAGTGGCAGCGTGGACCCGAACCACCGGACCGCCAGGGGAGTCCCACGATCCCTGAAGTTTCATTATGTACTTCACTTGGTTTGTTCAGTTGGCCTGGTCTTTTTAGTCTTGGGGAAGGCCCATTTAGACAGAAATGGGTCTCAGTTCAGATCTGTGACTGTGAGGTGGGAAACAGATGAGCCTCTGGGCTAGACAGCTGGTGTTTGACAAATGGAGTAAAATTCATCCTTTGTTCTCACTCAGACACTCCAAGGACAGAACTAGTGTCAAAAGCTGAGCTCTGCTAAAGTAGAGAGATAAGGTCCTTCTCTTGAGGTCAAGAAAGACTTCCCTATCTGTACATGCACAGGAAGGCTTCTTGAGGGTCCAAAAGGGAGGGGTGCCACCCCATAATAAGGGTGGAGCTGCACCACAGTCCTCTGTGGCGGGGTCATCTTAGAAATAGCCGTGCTCACATCTTGGGCAGGGTCCTAGGACCAGCTGTGTGAAGGAACAGATGCAAGCGCTACGCATCCTGGAGGCCCATCCACAGTCGTCTCGTGTGTATTTCTGCCCTGCTTCTGACATAAACTATTTCTCTCTGTGCTCCCCCATATATTGTGCTGTCTCTCTGATAGTAAACTTCATACTTGTTTTGCAGTTTTTGCCTCCTTGAAAATTTCTGCTTTCAAATGGGGTAAGAAGAAGGGAACTTTGCGTCTAGCCTCCAGCCCTTGGTGGACCAGCAAGGGTCAGTCCCTAGACAGGGAAATAAGATCTTGCATCAGGACTACTGTCCCTCTGAAAAACAGCCGGACAAGTATTCTTCATGTCATGGTCAAAAGAGGTCAAGTCGCGGGCATGGAGACAGATAAAGGACAGATCCAGTGCCAGTACTTTGTCAACTGTGCTGGTCAGGTAGGTTAGTGACAAGACTGGGTCACTGACTTTCTTATTTAACTTTGTCTCCAGGATTTTGGGGTACAGAGATAAGGCTAGTTTTCTGATGGACCAAGCGGGGCTCACTGTTTCTTCTGTGGCCGGGAGAACTCGGAATCCCCTCCTCCAAACGGGAAGCCTGCCCTCGCCCCTCGCGTGGAAGCCGGGCGCCATCCCCCTCCTCCCCGGCCGAGGGGCAGCCCTGCTCAGGGAGGCCCGGAGAGTGAGTGCAGACAGCGCTCGGTCCCTGCTCCGGGCTGTGTGGTGGCTCGTGTCATCCCGCCACCCAGCAGACGAGCGTGGGGGTGCCCCTGTGTCGGGAGCGTGGGTTCCGTGTCAGGACCCTAAACCCTGCAGCTCTGAAGGCAGACTGTCCCTTGCCCCCCCTCCACGGTCTTAGGGGCATCCAGGAGTACTTGCCACCACGTGGAGGTCTTCGTGGTTGGTGTTTGGGGTTCGCAGGGCCTGTCTCCCCACGGGCTCCTCTTCTGAGCTGGTGGCTCTGTGTTCTCTGCTCAGAAAGCAGATTCCGTGGCTCACCCAGTACAGAGTTGCTCCCCTCCAAAAATGATAGGAACTAAAGCTGGGAGTCAGCTTCCCACAGCTGACGTGGGAGCGGGAGCACCCAGGAGCCACTTGAAATGACACTCGTCTCAAGAGGCTGCCCTTGCTCATGCGTCTTTCTGTTCCTCTCCACCCACCCATCCCTCTGTGTGTCTGTAGTGGGCATACGAGCTGGGTCTGTGCAGCGAGGAGCCGGTTAGCATCCCGTTACACGCCTGCGAACACTTCTACCTTCTGACTCGCCCCTGGGAGACCCCGCTGCCGAGCAGCACGCCAAGTGAGGACTTGCACTTTGTTTCCACTCTTGTCTCCTTGCCCCTGTTCCGTCCGCTGTCAAGAAGGCTTTCTGCTGAGGACAGACTGCGCCCAGAAGAGTCCTTTCACTTTTCTGGAGCATGTTACAGGGCGGTGGACCCCGTTCTAACTTGACTTGAATGTCTCTTTATGAAAAGATGGCCAAAGTGGGCGTACCATTTGCTTCTTTGTTTGCAAGCTAACTGTAGTCCCAGACAGAGGTCTGAACTGTATATGTTTGGAATATAACCTCCCGTCAACCTTGATTCCAGCTTCTGCTTCATCCAGTCCAGCATTTCACATGATGTACTCTGCATATAAGTTAAATAAACAGGGTGACAATATACAGCCTTGACGTACTCCCTTCCGTTAGGAACCAGCCTGTTGTTCCATGTCCAGTTCTGTTTCTTCTTGACCTGCATACAGATTTCTCAGGAAGCAGGTAAGGTGGTCTGGTATTCCCATCTCTTGAAAAATTTTCCACAGTTCGTTGTGATCCATGCAGGCATTGGTGTAGTCAATAAAGCAGATGTTTTTCTGGAACTCTCTTGCTTTTTCGATGATCCAGCGGATGTTTGCAATTTGATCTCTGGTTCCTCTGCTTTTTCTAAAATCAGCTTGAACATCTGGAAGTTCATAGTTCATGTATTGTTGAAGCCTGGCTTGGAGAATTTTGAGCATTACTTTGCTAGCGTGTGAGATGAGTGCAATTGTGCGGTAGTTTGAGCATTTTTTGGCATTGCCTTTCTTTAGGATTGAAATGAAAACTGACCTTTTCCAGTCCTGTGGCCAGTGCTGAGTTTTCCAAATTTGCTGACATATGGAGTGCAGCATTTTCATAGCATCATCTTTTAGGATGTGAAATAGCTCAGCTGGAATTCCATCACCTTCACTAGTTTTGTTTGTAGTGATGTTTCCTAAGGCCCACTTGACTTCGCATTCCAGGATGTCTGGCTCTAGATGCGTGATCACACCATTGTGGTTATTTGGGTCATGAAGATCTTTTTTGTATAGTTCTTCTGTGTATTCTTGCCCCCTCTCAGAAAACGAAGATCATGGCATCTGGTCCCATCACTTCATGGCAAATAGATGGGGTAACAGTGGAAACAGTGTCAGACTTTATTTTTGGGGGCTCCAAAATCACTGCAGATGGTGACTGCAGCCATGAAATTAAAACACACTTACTCCTTGGAAGAAAGTTATGACCAACCTAGATAGCATATTCAAAAGCAGAGACATTACTTTGCCAACAAAGGTCCGTCTAGTCAAGGCTATGGTTTTTCCAGTGGTCATGTATGGATGTGAGAATTGGACTGTGAAGAAAGCTGAGCGCCAAAGAATTGATGCTTTTGAACTGTGGTGTTGGAGAAGACTCTTGAGAGTCCCTTGGACTGCAAGGAGATCCAACCAGTCCATTCTGAAGGAGATCAGCCCTGGGATTTCTTTGGAAGGAATGATGCTAAAGCTGAAACTCCAGTACTTTGGCCACCTCATGAGAAGAGTTGACTCATTGGAAAAGACTCTGATGCTGGGAGGGATTGGGGGCAGGAGGAGAAGGGACGAGAGAGGATGAGATGGCTGGATGGCATCACCGACTCGATGGACATGAGTTTGAGTGAACTCCAGGAGTTGGTGATGGACAGGGAGGCCCGGCATGCTGCGATTCATGGGGTTGCAAAGAGTCAGACATGACTGAGTGACTGAACTGAACTGAACTTCTTAATATCTTATGCTTCTGTTAGGTCCATACCATTTCTGTCCTTGATTGTGCCCATCTTTGCATGAAATATTCCCTTTGTAACTCTAATTTTCTTGAAGAGATCTCTAGTCTTTCCAATTCTATTGTTTTATTCTATTTCTTTGCATTTATCACTGAGGAAGGCTTTCTTATCTTTCCTTGCTGTTCTTTGGAACTCTGCATTCAAATGGGTATATCTTTCCTTTTCTCCTTTGCCTTTCACTTCTCTTCTTTT
>NW_011494867.1:1220865-1221082 GCF_000754665.1 Bison bison bison
TCGGACTCTTTTGTTGGCTGTGAGGGCTACTCCATTTCTTCTAAGGGATTCTTGTCCACAGTAGTAGATACAATGGTCATCTCAGTTAAATTCACCCATTCCAGTCCATCTTAGTTCACTGATACCTAAAATGTTGACATTCACTCTTGCCATCTCCTGTTTGACCACTTCCAATTTGCCTTGATTCATGGACCTAACATTCCAGGTTCCTGTGCAA
>NW_011494867.1:1221211-1225996 GCF_000754665.1 Bison bison bison
CTCTTTACAGCATCAGACTTTACTTCTATCACCAGTCACATCCACAACTGGGTGTTGTTTTTGCTTTGGCTGTGTCTCTTCATTCTTTCTGGAGTTATTTCTCCACTGTTCTCCAGTAGCATATTGGCACCTACCAACCTGAGGAGTTAATCTTTCAGTTTCCTATCTTTTTCCATTTTCATACTGTTCACAGGGTTCTCAAGGCAAGAATACTGAAGTGGTTTTGCATTCCCTTCTTCAATGGACCATGTTTTGTCAAAAGCTGTAATCAAGATTCCTGGGAGAAATATCAATAACCTCAGATATGCAGATGACACCATCCTTATGGCAGAAAGTGAAGAAGAACTAAAGAGCCTCTTGATGAAAGAGGAGAGTGAAAAAGTTGGCTTAAAACCCAACATTCAGGAAACTAAGATCATGGCATCTGGTCCCATCACTTCATGGTAAATAGATGGGGAAACGATGGAAACAGTGACAGAGTTTATTTTTTGGGCTCTAAAATCAGTGCAGATGGTGATTGCAGCCATGAAATTAAAAGATGCTTGCTCCTTGGAAGAAAAGCTATGACCAACCTAGACAGCATATTAAAAAGCAGACATTACTTTGCCAACAAAGTTGTCTAGTCAAAGCTATGGTTTTTCCAGTAGTCATGTATGGTTGTGAATGTTGGACCATAAAGAAAGCTGAGTGCCGAAGAATTGATGCTTTTGAACTGTGGTGTTGGAGAAGACTCTTGAGAGTCCCCTGGACTGCAAGGAGATCCAAACAGTCCACCCTAAAGGAGATCAGTCCTGAGTGTTCACTGGAAGGACTGATGCTGAAGTTGAAACTCCAATACTCTGGCCACCTGATTCGAAGAGCTGACTCATTAGAAAAGACCCTGATGCTGGGAAAGATTGAAAAGGAGAAGGGGATGACAGAGGATGAGATGGTTGGATGGCATCACCAACTTGGTGGACATGAGTTGAATAAGCTCCGGGAGTTGGTGATGGACAGGGAGGCCTGGTGTGCTGCAGTGCATGGGGTTGCAAAGGGTCGCACGACTCAGTGACAGCACTGAACTGAACTGGAATGTAACCTAGAGTTGACAAAATGCTACCTATTGTGGAGATGTCACAGGTGAGCTCTAAACTCGGGCTGTTCAGTGACTCCCAGCACCGTAGGGAGGGTTCGATACCACTTGAAGGTCTTCATCCCTAGAGTGGGCTCTGCAGCCCCCTCTGTCAGGCTTTCCTGTGGCACAGTGGCAGTTATGTGGTTTTATTCTGAGAATGAGCCAAAGCTTCTAGGTAAGTGACTGAGTTAGCGGTAATCTGAAAATGTTTCCACAGTAAATCTGGGAGCGAGCATCCTCGCCCATGACTGAGAAAAGTATTTTTTCCCCATGCTGAACAGTAAATCCTTGTATTGTTTTTCTTTCAAGTCTGTTTTACACATAGTGGTATGTAACTGTTAATGCTGCACTCCTAATTTACTCCTCCCCCTCCCTCCCCATTGTCCCCTTTGGTAATCATATTTGTTTTCTATGTCTGTGAGTCTGTTTGTTTTATAGATAATTCATTTTATCATTTCTAATTCCACATGTAAGTCATATATAGTATTTATTTGTCCCTATCTTACTTCACTTAGTATGATAATCTCTAGGTCCATCATGTTGTTGCAGATGGTATTATTTTATCTTTTATGGCTGAGATATATTCCATTATGTATACATATACTATAAACTTTATCCATTCACCTGTCAGTGGACATTTAGGTTGCTTCCACATCTTTGCTCTTGTAATTATGTCTGCTCTGAACATAGGGGTGCACATATCTTTTTGAATTACAATTTTTTTCAGATATATGCCCAGGAGTGGGATTGCTAGGTCATTGGGTACTCTTATTTTTAGTTTTATAAGGAACCTCCATACAGTTTTTTGTAGAGGCTGCAGCAGTTTACATTCACATCAGCTGTGTATGGGGGTCCCTTTCTCCACACTCTCTCCAGTATTTATTGTTTGTAGACTTTTTAATGAACACCATTCTGAATGGGTAAGATGGTATCTCACTGTAGTTTTGATTTGCATTTCTCTAATAATTAGCAGTGTTGAGCATTTTTTCATGGACATCTGTCTGTCTTCTTTGGAGAAATGTCTATTCAGTTATTCTGTACTTTTTCATTTTTTAAATTTATTTAAATTGGAGGCTAATTACAATATTGTAGTGGTTTTTGCCATACACTGGCATGAATCAGCCATGGGTGCACACGTGTCCCCATCCTGAGCCCCCCTCCCACCTCCCTCCCCATCCCATCCCTCTGGGTCATCCCAGTGCACCAGCCCTGAGCACCCTGTCTCATGCATCCAACCTGGACTGGTAATCGGTTTCACATATGATAATATATATGTTTCAATGCTATTCTCTCAATTCATCCCACCCTTGCCTTCTCCCAGAGTCCAAAAGACTTTTCTATACATCTGTGTCTCTTTTACTGTCTTGCATATAGGGTTATCGTTACCATCTTTCTAAATCCCATACATATGTGTTAGTATACTGTATTGGTGTTTTTCTTTCTGGCTCACTTCACTCTGTATAATAGGCTCCAGTTTCATCCACCTCATTAGAACTGATTCAAATGTATTCTTTTTAATGGCTGAATAATATTCCATTGTGTATATGTACTACAGCCTTCTTATCCATTTGTCTGCTGATGGACATCTAGATTGCTTCCATGTCCTGTCTATTATAAATAGTGCTGTGATGAACATTGGGGTACACATGTCTCTTTCAATTCTGGTTTCCTCGGTGTGTATGCCCAGCAGTGGGATTGCTGGGTCATATGACAGTTCTGTTTCCAGTTTTTTAAGGAATCTCCACACTGTTCTCCATAGTGGCTGTACTAGTTTGCATTCCCACCAACAGTGTAAGAGGGTTCCTTTTCTCCACACCCTCTCCAGCACTTATTGTTTGTAGAATTTTGGATAGCAGCCATTCTGACCAGCGTGAAATGGAACCTCATTGTGGTTTTGATTTACATTTCTCTGAAAATGAGTGATGTTGAGCATCTTTTCATGTGTTGTTAGTCATCTGTATGTATTCTTTGGAGAAATGTCTGTTTAGTTCTTTGGCCCATTTTTTGATTGGGTCGTTTATTTTTCTGGAATTGAACTGTAGGAGTTGCTTGTATATTTTTGAGATTAATTCTTTGTCAGTTGCTTCATTTGCTATTATTTTCTTCCATTCTGAAGGCTGTCTTTTCACCTTGCTTATAGTTTCCTTTGTTGTGCAAAAGCTTTTAAGTTTAATTAGGTCCCATTTGTTTATTTTTGCTTGTATTTCCATTACTCTGCGAGGTGGGTCATAGAGGATCCTGCTGTGATGTATGTCGGAGAGTGTTTTGCCTATGTTCTCCTCTAGGAGTTTTATAGTTTCTGGTCTTAAGTTTAGATCTTTAATCCATTTTGAGTTTATTTTTGTGTATGGTGTTAGAAAGTGTTCTAGTGTCATTCTTTTATAAGTGGTTGACCAGTTTTCCCAGCACCACTTGTTAAAGAGATTGTCTTTTCTCCATTGTATATTCTTATATCCTTTGTTAAAGATAAGGTGTCCAGAGGTGCGTGGATTTATCTCTGGGGTTTCTATTTTGTTCCACTGATCTATATTTCTGTCTTTGTGCCAGTACCATACTGTCTTGATGACTGTAGCTTTGCAGTATAGCCTGAAGTCAGGCAGGTTGATTCCCCCAGTTCCATTCTTCTTTCTCAAGATTGCTTTGGCTATTCGAGGTTTTTTGTATTTCCATACAAATTGTGAAATTATTTGTTCTAGCTCTGTGAAAAATACCCTTGGTAGCTTGATAGGGATTGCATTGAATCTATAGATTGCTTTGGGTAGTATACTCATTTTCACTGTATTGATTCTTCCAATCCATGATCATGATATATTTCTCCATCTGTTTGTGTCCTCTTTGATTTCCTTCATCAGTGTTTTATAGTTTTCTATATATAGGTCTTTTGTTTCCTTAGGTAGATATATTCCTAAGTATTTTATTCTTTTCATTGCAATGGTGAATGGAATCGTTTCCTTAATTTCTGTTTTCTCATTGTTCATGTATAGGAATGCAAGGGATTTGTGTTAATTTTATATCCTGCAACTTTACTATATTCATTGATTAGCTCTAGAAATTTTCTGGTGGAGTCTTTAGGGTATTCTATGTAGAGGATCATGTCATCTGCAAACAGTGAGAGTTTTACTTCTTCTTTTCCAATCTGGATTCCTTTTCTTTTTCTGCTCTGATTGCTGTGGCCAAAACTTCCAAAACTATGTTGAATAGTAATGGTGAGAGTGGGCACCCTTGTCTTGTTCCTGACTTTAGGGGAAATGCTTTCAATTTTTCACCATTGAGGGTAATGTTTGCTGTGAGTTTGTCTTATATAGCTTTTATTATGTTGAGGTATGTTCCTTCTAGTCCTGCTTTCTGGAGGGTTTTTATCATAAATGGATGTTGAATTTTGTCAAAGGCTTTCTCTGCATCTATTGAGATAATCATATGGTTTTTATCTTTCAATTTGTTAATGTGGCCCTTGGACTGCAAGGAGATCCAACCAGTCCATTCTGAAGGAGATCAGCCCTGGGATTTCTTTGGAAGGAATGATGCTAAAGCTGAAACTCCAGTACTTTGGCCACCTCATAGCGAAAGAGTTGACTCATTGGAAAAGACTCTGACTGCTGGGTAGGGATTGGGGGCAGAAGAAGGGGACAACAGAGGATAGAGATGGGCTGGATGGCATCACTGACTCGATG
>NW_011494867.1:1226307-1242343 GCF_000754665.1 Bison bison bison
TCTGAGTGAACTCCGGGAGTTGGTGATGGACAGGGAAGCCTGGCATGCTGTGATTCATGGGGTCGCAAAGAGTCGGACACGACTGAGCGACTGATCTGATCTGATCTGATGTTGACTGACTTGCAGATATTGAAGAATCCTTGAATCCCTGGGATAAAACCAACTTGGTCATGATATATGATCTTTTAAATATGTTGTTGGATTCTGTTTGCTAGAATTTTGTTAAGGATTTTTGCATCTATGTTCATCAGTGATATTGGCCTGTAGTTTTTGTTTTTTTTTTGTTTTGTGGCATCTTTGTCTGCTTTCTTTTCGTTTGGTGGAGGAGCTGGAAGGTAAGTCCTTCCCACTCAGACTCGGCTTGCTGGGCTTCTTCCTTTCTTCTAGTTCACATGGTCTGTGATGTACTTGGTCCAGCATGTTCGTAGTAAGCGGACGACATGTGTCTGTAGAGAGCTGTCCCCTTAAAGGTACTTGCCCCTTGTTCCAGGCACGTGACTGTACAGAATGTGTTTGGAACCCCTCTTTTGGAGTTAGCCTTGGATTTAGACAGGCATCTTCTTTACCTGTTTCCAAATTCTCTGGTACACTCTGGTAACAGGTACAAATGATTTTATGTGCAATGTGATCCTTAGTGATGGTAAATACACATACCTGGTTACCACAGATGCAGAACATTTCTCAAGGACACATAGCAAGAGTAGAGAAAATGTTTATTCATTTACAAACTTAGTAACATGAAAAGAAAACCTTAATTGAAATCTGGCTTGATAGAAACACAGTGCACAAAGTTAATGCCGCATTCACGGGGGCAGAAACGCTCAGTCACCCTGGGTGCCTGTCATCCCCAGGGTGCGGGAGAAAGATCCCGTTTACTAAAGGGCCTCGCACAGCTGCAGGACCACATGCTGACAGGGGTGGGAAAGGGCTGAGCTGAACTGCACATTTACAAACGCAAAGAATGATTTGTAGCCGTTACACTAGTTACCGTGGCGTTTTCATACATCCCAGGGGTTGACCAGAGAGTAGTGTTAGCTGTGCTGCTGGAAAACCCTTCACTGGAATGAGCTGTGGAAGCTTTCAACCCCACCACACCTGCCTGCTGAAGTTTCTGCCCGCCGTGTGACGCTCTGGAGTGTAAGGCACTAGAACATGGCTGGGTGGAGGAGGGCCCCAAGCCCCAGTTCCTGGTGTGCAAAGGGAATCCTGGCATCAATCTGTTGAAACAGGTGCTAAAAGTATCCCCTCCATGACTTATAATTTCTGTCCTTGAGAGACAGAAAAATGAGAAGGGAGGAAGTCTGCAAAGGATAAAAACAGGTGTATCTAAATATCATGAGAAAAATGGCCCATGAAGAAATGTGTTAATTCTCCAAGGGTTTTGCTCAGAGAAGAATCATATTATACAAGGAACAACTCTGGTGTTTAATGGACAAAGAGAAGGCAAAGACATACAAAAATACTCAGTCCTCTTAAAAAATAGTGTATCTGTAGTGGTGAGGGGCTGCAGATGCCAGCCCCAGAGTGACAATGAAGGAGCCTTACAGCTAACTCAGCACCATAACGTGGAGGGCAGAGTGGCAGGGGTGTGGGGCACATGCTCACAGGGGAGCCCTAGTCCCCTCAGGACTCACTGCCCGGCCTGGTCACTGCTGTGTACTTCACCTGCCGTCTCTCTCTCCCACTCCGCTGTGCTTGAGGCCACATGCCTGCACATGACGTGCAGGAGGAAGAGTCCTCGCTCAGGAGGAACTTCCTCTGTATGATGTTGAGAAAATGCTGCTCATATCAAGGTTTGTGAGGGATGAGTGTGGATGGATGTGCAGAAAGAAAGGAAATAGTAGGCTGTACTTGAGTATTCAACACTGTTGACCAGATCTCTATCTTGGATACTAAAGACAATCCTTGCTGACTACACTGGCCAAGAGGCAACAAAGAGACACAAAAAGGACCTTGTAGTTAATGCCTGAAAGCCAGCTGATATAGTGGTTTTGAAGGCGGAAATCAAGGAGGGGGGTCATCTCTTCAGTGACACAAAATCACTTTTCAGAAGTGCCTGTCACTCCAGCCACACATGTGGTGGTGGGGGACAGGATTAACATCTCCAATGCATGCAAAGGCAGGGGAAAGAAGCAAGCTGAAGAGTTATTCTTCACGTTTCGTTACTTTCTTGGAAGCAACAGCCCAGGAAAGAAGAGATGCAGCTAAAACTCTTGGTCTATACAAGGAGGTAGAGTCCAAGGACTGCATGCCTCCTGAAGAGAATCGAGGAGAAGTGACTTGGTGCTGCTCCAGTAGAAATGGGAACTCTGGGGCCAAGGTGAGACTGGGGTTAATCACTAGGCTAAATGGCATAGCGTGCATTTAGGGGGTACAGGGACTCCCCAGAATAGCACCTGAATGTTGTGGGAACTGTTTGGTTCTGTCTCCTGGAGCACATCCTGCCCACGCAGTGCTGTGTGACCAAAACACAAGCTAAGAGACATCAAATGGGCTACCCAGGCAGGTAGGTTTCTTGTCCCTTTTTTTGTGTGTGAAAACCTTCTCAATTAGAGCTTTCATCACAGACAAGAAATCTTCAACGTCAATCACATGACCATGGGACTTACACGTGGTACAAGTAACTAGGGGCTTATCTCAAGGGAGAAGACGCCCGGTAGACGTGCAGCCTGGATTCTCCATCTGTTTGAAGCCAACACACTTTGTATTTCTAGGTTCAAAACGATTCAACTGAATATGCTGAGAAGATTGTGGACCCCCTCTCGCAAGACAAATCATTTCAGAGAAGAAAGTTCATCCATCTAAAACAAAGAGTCCAGCCACCCCTTCAACAAACCCTCGAGTCTCCAGGAAGAAAGAGATGAGTTGTCACGGGTCCAGTCCCCAAGGAAGTGATACAGAAATGAGGATGTTTTGATTGTCAACCATGCCTGAGGCAGGAAAGAGTCACTCTCTTCAGTTTAGGACCAAACAGAGAAACCTACCAGATTCATATTGCCTATTTCAATGAAACAAAGGAGACTTCCAGGGTGAATGTAAACTGCCAGAAGGTAAATACGTAAGTTTCAGGGCACTCAAAAAACAAGTGCTGCCCCCAGAATCTTAACATCTCGTACTTTACACATAAATCTAAAATCTAGAGTTTCCTTTGGATTCAGTCCCAAATAAATTTTAATTTATAAAGACAACTTTGCAGTGGTGCCGAGCATGGGATACCTTTAGTTCTACATCAGTCTCCATCTTCCTGGGTCAGTCAGCCGGCCAACACCTGCGTTGGCGAGGGCTCATGTCCTGCTCCCTCAAGTTTCATGACTGCTGTTCTGTGCTCTCCAGCTGGGCAGCACCCCTCCTCTCTGCCTGGAAGCAGCATCTCTCAACTCGTTAAATACACATTTACATCAAAATACCAAACCCCCAACAGATTTCTAATCATGTACTCCCTCATTAATCAGTGAAGACCTTGTAAGAAGGTGGACACTGAAGTCAGTGATCAAGTGGGTAAACAGAAATCCCAGAGAAATGCCAGAGTAGGCAGAGATCTGAGAAGTTTAAGCTTCTCTAATAACATGAAAGGATCATCTTGAATATACTTACAGACCTGTCAGGACTAAGGCAGCCAAGACACCAAAGGCTACGATTCAAGTCTCTAGCAGCAATTTGTCTGCAAGGGGAAATGACATGTGGGGATGGATATCATAGTCCGGGAGATCTTAAGCAAACACAGGCAATGCTTAAAGCGAGCAGGGCCTTCTTACCCCAGTCGCTTTCTATTCCAGAAGATGTGGAGAGATGGCTGGAAAGAGAAGATGGAAGCAGACCTTGGGCTCAGGTAACACACTCTCCCCACACTGGGAGCAGAGGGCACCTCCATGTGGCTCTCTCTCTTCTCTGTAGGGGAAGCCAGACCCGGGGTCCCAGTGGCTCCCGCCCACTCAACATGGCCCCAGGCTCACTCCCTCAACCAGGGTGCCCAGCCTGTCTCCCCTGCCCTGCTCTAAATGGGGAGAAGGTCTGCTGAGCCAGCGGCTCCTGTGGCAGGGACATGGGAGGCTGACCTGAAAGTTGAGTGGGCTTGGAGAAGAGGATCATCAAGGTGGGGTGACTGAACTGTGAGGAGCTGAAGGAAAAGCAGCACTGTTTCTAGAAGACTCAGCATTGCTGAGCTGTACTTTGAGGTCAGACTCTGTCAGCTGGGAAAAGTAACCCAGAAGGCAAACTGGCCTTTCTCTTCAAACAGTGTGGCTTACTTGTCTACTCAGTCAAACAAATCAACCAAAACCCCCTCACTGTAGAGGTTAGCAAGAGATGAAGAAACTTACAGGCAGGTGGTGCTTGCCCAACAGTCTGATAACTGGGTCAGTGGGGAGACCCAGGAGGGTTAACTGTTTATCTCTGCTAACCCCCAGGTATTGCCCTCACGATGCCTCTCTCATCAGCGAGGTAGGTGGTCATCCTCCTGACAGAGGGCTCACGGAGCCAACCCGCAGCACAAAGGAACGGGAGGACGACCTGCCCGGCTGAAAGGCATAAGCTGTTCCATGACGGCAACCCACAGAATTCACAGGTTCTTCCAAGGAAACAGCTCCACGGAGATGGACACTTAGCCTGCAGCCTGCCTTGCTTCAAGACATAGCACGTGAAGTCAGGCTGTCAGCACAACCCACCTCACAAGGAGTCTGCTCCTATCCTCTGCCACCACGGGAACCTGAGAGGTGGAGTAGTGGCGACCAGCCCAGAGTATCAGGAGATGGGAGACGCAGGGGGAGGAGGAGATGGAGGGAGAGAGGAAAGCGGAAAAAGTCTACCAGGAGAGAAGAGATGGGAGGCCAAGCTTAACTCAAGAAGAGGGAGGGGTCAGGAGGAGGAGAAAAGCCCCTATGATGGTGAGAAGGAGGGGTGGCAGCGAGGCCCCCCGGCCTCACTTCCCGTGCAAGTCACTTAGCTCCACGTCCTCCTTCCGGCGCTTGTGGGTGAGGAGGGAGGGGACCGGGTACAGCTTGGCCTTGGCCTGGAACCGGTGTCCTGCAATGTCAATCTCATATTCTCCCCGGTTGATGAAATCCGCTGTCACCACCTGCTCCTCCCCTGTGTCCTCGGAGAAGTTGTGCACGAAGCCGAGACACACGTGGCGCTCCAGGGTGTAGCCGTAGGCGCTGCTGGTGGTCTTGCCCACATACCGCCCATTCCGGTAAATGGGCTCCCCCCACCACGGCCAGAGGTCCAGGTCTGTGTCGTGGTCGTCCAGGATGAACATGGTGAGGCGCTTGTACACCCCATTCTGCCTCTGCTGCAGCAGCGCGTCGCGCCCGATGAAATCCACGCCCTAGGAAAAAGAAGCGGCGCTCAGACCGTCAGGCCCCAGCGTAACCGCGGAGCACCGCCCCTCCCTCCCTCCCCGCTGCACGCGCTGGAGAATGCGGGCTTCCCACTGTGCGGGAAACCTGTGTTCCCAACACGAGACACCTTCAGAGGATCCTTGTAACAGCACAGGTACACATCGTTTTGTTTTCTAAACACATTTCAATCATGAGACCACACAGAAAAAAACAGGCAGAAAAATCTACACTTAAAAGTGCTTGTTGGAACTGTTTTAGAAAAGCAATGTTTTTATATAATCTCAACAAAAAGTCCATTTATATATTGTATGCATATATATTTATGCATATGTACAAAAAAGCAGAATAAAAAAAATTTTTTAAATTTCATTTTATATTGGAATATAGCCAATTAATATATTGGGATATTCCAATTATTTGGAATATATTAACTCCAATATAATATTCCAATTAATTGGGATATATTAATTGATTAGCCAATTAATTGGAATATAGCCAACTGCAGTCCCTTGGACTACAAAGAGCTCAAACCAGTCCATCCTAAAGGAAATCAGTCCTGAATATTCATTGGAAGGACTGATGCTGAACCTCCAATACTTTGGCCACCTGATGCGAAGAGCTGACTCACTAGAATGGACCCTGATGTTGGGAAAGACTGAAGGCAGGAGGAGAAGGGGACGACAGAGGATGAGATGGTTGGATGGCATCACCGACTCAATGGACATGAGTTTGAGCAAACTCTGAGAGTTGGTGACGGACAGGGAGCCTGGCGTGCTATAGACCATGGGGTCGCAGAGTCAGACATGACTGAGCAACTGAAGTGAACTGGACCGACAGCAGATAACAATGTTGTGATAGTTTCAGGTGAACAGTGAAGGGACTCAGCCATATATATGTATCCATACACAGATCCATGTATGTGTCTATCCATATATACGTATCCATACAGATCCATGTATGCGTCTATCCATCTATACGTATCCATACACAGACCTATATATGCGTCTATCCATATATACGTATCCATACACAGATCCATATATGTGTCTATCCCCTACCCACCACCCCAGGCTGCCACTTAAAACTGAGCAGAGTTCCCTAGGCTATACAGTAAGTCCTTGCTGGTTATCTATTTTAAATATAGCTGTGTGTTCACATCCATCCCAACTCCCCAACTATCCCTTCCCCTCATTCTTCCCTAAAATAAACTTAACAGTGATTGTGTCTGAAAAAAAAAAAAAAGAGTGATTTTAATTTTGTTTTTCCCTATTTTCCAAATTGAGTATTCTTTAATTTTACATCAGAGAAAAATACTTACCTAATCACACAAAAAGAGCAGCAGAGGTCTACTATGTTGTTTGGTAGAGAATGACTGCTAAGAGATTTTGTTAAGTGAAAAAAGTCAGGTGCAATATACCAAGTATGTAGGGCCCAAGCACCACAATTAAGAAAGCAGTGAAGGGAGACTCCTCTGCATGCTCTGCACGGATGCTCTACAGGGAGACAGGACACTGTGCTTCTGGTCAAGCTGGCAGGAGGGCTGGGGGGGCTCAGAGTGGGGAAAGAGAATTTTATCCTCTTAAATGGTGATTTAACGAATATTTTTGAATTGCCATGATCAACAATAAACATATTTCCTATAAAGAAAAAAAGAGCATTTTCATATATTACTTTTGAAATGAAAAAAAATTAGGAAGTTGAATGTAATGTGACTCATTTGTATGTTTGTGGCAGGTTAATGAATCGCCATAACCAACTCTGAAAAACTGCCCAGAAAGCACTCAGTCTAAAACAGAGCGCAGTGCCCCAAACACGTGTTGTCTATCTGTCGTGTTTCCTTAGTCAGTGTTTTACCCCTCAGGCATCCTGAGGCCTCGGCCCCTGCACACCTGTTCCCCTGCAGGCTCCCTGCCTGGAGAGCTGAGGGCGGAGTGGAGTCAGCACGCGAGTACAATACCTTGTCTAACTTCACCCGAGACTCTCCTCCGCATTCCAGGGGTGTGGTGAGGGTGTTTAAGTCCTGACCCCAGAAGGCAAAAAACTTCTCAATTCGGAGACTACGAAGAGCGTAATACCCAGCATTCCGGATTCCGTATTTCTGCCCCACGCTCATCACTTCATTGTATACGTGCAGGGCGTACTAGAGGGAGAGACGAGAGGTCGGTAATGAGCAGACCTTCAGCACTGAACATGGCGCGCGGCTGGCTGTCCCTGCTACCTGGACAGGGCAGGAGGTTGGCTATAATCCTCAGGAGCCCCATTGCCACAGCCCAGACTTAAGCTCCAGGAAAGCAGCACCCGTCTCCTCACTTCTCTACAATGTCTAGGATCTAAGTACACAGCAGCACGACATAACTCACAGAAGCTCTCTTACCACTCAGCAAACAACCAATCTCGTAACCGCCTCTCCGACAGCCACGCATCCTCCCCGCCGTGTTCTCTTGCCCCTGCTCCCCAACCCTGGTCCTTCCCTCGTGCACTGGCCCACGCTGTGAAACTAGATTTCCATGTAACTCTAGGCGTGCATGCACAACTCTGATCTGTCACACCAACTGTGGCATCTTAGCCCTGGAGCAGGTCACAGAGGACCCCAGAAAGCAGAGCCCTCCTACCACGTCCCGCAGCATCCAGTCTCTCACACTGCTTTGTTTTTGGTTCCAGATATGTTTAAGTACCAGATAACTTAAATGAGCAGAAAGTTTTCCAAATTGAAAGCAAATAATCTAAACATACTATGTTAAGCCTGAAGCCCAACAACAACAATACTGTTTACTTTAAAAACTGTAACTCAGAGAAAACAAGACACAGAAGAATGAGAAAGACAGATGTTATATAATCCACACTTAAGTGTGGAATCTTAAAAAAAAAAAAAAAAACCACCAAAAACCCCCAAAATAGCACCCAAACTCAGAACAAGAGACCAGGTGGTTACTAGTAGGTAGAGGGGTGAGGACTGGAGGAAGGTGGTCAAAAGGTATAAGCTTCCTTGTAAGGTAGGCACTAGGGATGAGGTGTACATGTGACTACAGTTGACGCTGCTGTATGATACACATGAAAGTTAAGAGTAAATCCTGAGAGGAGTTATCACAGGAAAACAATTTTTCTCTCTTTTTTATTGAAGCTGTATGAGATAGTGAATGCTATGTGTATGTAAGTCAGTCCGTTATACTGTCCACCTTAATCTTAAACAACGATGTATATAAATTATATCTCAATATAACTGGGGGGAACAAGGAAAGGCAGCTTCATCGGTATTGCAATTCTTTAATGTATATGGCTCTATTAACTGTACTACTGCAGCCAAACAGGCCTCGACTAAACAGAACAATGTGGTCAAGACGATTTTAGATGTGGACAAGGGAGTCTGGGCTATTGGTACAACACAGCCTGTGGTATGTGTGTAAGTCAAACACTGGAGATAGCAAAGGTGGGTGGAGGAGACCAGTGGGGACTGGCTGGGCAAGGAGAGTAAGAATGAGCCGTATCTTAGGTGGGTTCAGTGTCTCAGGCTGAATGCTCTGTGTCTGAGTTAAGAGGAAGACAGAGAAGAAAAGACTGAAAGCAAGTTATTAGTCTTGGACTAGAGAAGAGCAAAGGGAAAAGTAGGTCCCCACCATTTACTCACTTTCTCACTAAATGCCAGGGATTGAGGGTAAATAATCTGCCGTCTGCCACCATGCTTCTGGAAGCCATCTCCTCTAAGAGACAAGTATAACCTTCTTGAGGACAAAAACCAGCTTGAAAAGAACCCAAGCAGTGCAAAAATTACCTCTTGGACTCATGGAAAACATGAGTAAGAATGGGACCAGCCCAAGAGAATGAGGTGGAAAACAGAGCTTCCCCCTCCTGATGCGCTTTGCTGATTAATGACCCGGGAGCGGGTGGTCACACCTCAGTGACCTGATAGTCACAGTTGATCCCCTGTCGGTACAGGCAAAATGTGCCAGCTATATGTGTATCAGCTCTTCTCAAATTGTAACATTTGAGTGTGAAAAAGCAGATGAAATTTGATGGGATGGCAAATCCATGCTTCATGTAATAATTAAAAGGAAACCTAATACCATGAGTAACATGACTGATGTCAAGAACGTGAGGATGCTGAGGATCAATGCTACTTGTCACAACTGGACACAGGAAAGAAAATGCAGGAATAAAATTGTTAAGAAACAAGAAAAATGATTACTATTTGTATATGGTCAGACTGAACTCTGGAAATTCCAGAGAAACAACTAAAAAACAGCTATAAACAGTAAGACAGTTTAGGAAGGAAACAGGTTAAAGCATTAATAAACAAAAGAAAAAAGCTTTTAGAAATCATAATCACCTAGAAGATACTAGAATAAAGATACCCTTCCTATTCACAATAGCAACACCACCAAAATATTATTCATATAAATTTATAACATCTACATGAGGAAAACTTCAAAATACCTCTGAAGGTCACACACACATGTTAGGGAATGTTTAACAGGAGGATTCCTGTGTGCTCTTTTCTGTCTCTCATAAATCCTCTGTTCCTTATCAGTTCCTGGTAATGACTGGAGCAGCACGCTGCTCCCAGGACTGAGGTCATGAGATAAAACGCATGCGTGGATTTCCTTCAGTAAACATTCTCCTTACAACAAAACTGCTTAGTCACGACTCTTTTTCTTGAGATATGGATTGTCTTCTGAATCATGACCACTGTTAATTCCTTGTTTCCTTGATAACAGTTGCTGTATGTCTGGTTTTCTGATCTTTATCATTGTTGAAAGAAATTCCTTGCACAACAGCCTATATGTGCTCACAGAAAGATCATCAAAGCACCCCTGCTCCACCAGAGGCTTGGGTCCCCGTGTCTCTCGCTCTCTCTCCCTCCCTCCAGCTAATTCTCTGGAGCGTGGAAACCTGCCAAGCTCACTCTCCTGCCTGGGCTTTCAAGACCTCTTCGAGAGGACACCCTGTGCCTTCATGAGTGGCGCAAGCCCTGTTCAAGGGTTTTATTGGTTCTCTGCGTAAACCAGGGAATATTAGCTTCTTTCTCTCTTTCTTTTACTTTCTTATTGTCGACTCCAGACTACCAGGTTCCGGTCCATTAAAGGACCGCAACACACACACACAAACCCAAATAAAAAAGGCACATTCTGATTGTAATATTCAACACACGTAAGAATGTCAATTCTTCCTAACTGACAAACATAACACAACCCCCAAAATCAGGGTGTTTTTAACTAGATGATTATAAATGTTTATGAGGGAGCATAAGGAAATAGGAATTACTTTCCAGAGTTTTCCAAGCTGTGAAGGAGGAAAGCATTACCAAGTATTAAAATGAACAATAAAGACTCAATAATTAAGATAATATGGTCCTGGATAAACAAAACAGAATAAAGGTCCAGAAATATACCCAAATGTAGCAACTTAGTATGTGATAAAGGTAGAATCTCATGCTGATTGGTTATCCATGTTAGAAAAAATAGCTTGATCCACAGCTCATAAAGTGTACCAAGAGACAGTGCAAAAGGTTCGTGCATTTAAATATTTAAAAAGCCCCACAAACCCCTAAATAGCAATAACACAAACTATAAATAAATTAAAAAATAAAAAACCTGAAAACACCAGAAGAAAAGAGGAAAAATTTTATAACTCTGGGGTGGGGAAGCCTGTTCTATGTATCAAAGTTTGGAAGCCACAAAAGGTTGATCAATTCACCTACTAAAAAAATAAATTTGTTTTTGCAACATACGGAACATTTTCCATAATAAAAAGTAAAATGAAAAAAACCCTTCAACATGGTAAAAACAACAACAACAAATCAAGACAAATGGAAAAAAAAATTTACAACTTAACAGTAAGGACTGTCTGGTTCAGAGAAATTAGGTAAAAAGACTAATAATTTAATACACAAATGGACAAAAGATAGAGCCAGAACATTCATTCATATAGCACTTACTAAGCATTTACTATGTGCCAAGCTCCTCTGTGCTGGTGATACAGAAGTTAAATAACTCTGCGTTCAGCAAACCTGTATTTAAAACGGGTAAACTGTTGAACAAAATAAAGAAAATATATATTCTGAGAGACACTGGTAAGCACCCTGAAGAAAAACAGGGAAGGGGGCTAGGGAGGAGGGGGCTGGTGGATGCAGCTTTAAAGAAGGTCTCATCAAGAAGGCGAGGCGAGACCAGACCTGAAGCAGGTGTGGCCCTCAGCCTGGTGGCACTATGAAGGACAGACTGCCAAGGACAGCTGAGGGCAGGCGGAAGGGCCCCGAGGCTTCAGACGTTCGCCCAGCAGGGAGTGAAGGGCCGGGAGCGAGAGCCAGGAAGACGGGAGATAGGAGCAGCCCCGAGAAGGGCAGGCGGAGCAGTGCGGGCCTGCGGATAGGCTTTTACTCAGAGGGAGCCGGGTTTTGAAAAGCAGCTTGATCTCTTGCATAAAACTGCACTGACAAACTGCTTTGCACCCATCGGCCCAAAGAGTGACAACCTGGTGCTGGTACAAGCAATAAAGAAAAAGGGACTCTTGTACACTGCGGAACTTTTTATAACAGCCAAGGATGAGAAACCCCATAAATGTCTATTAATAGCAGACTAGTTAAACTATGATTCAGGGCCTTCCCTGGGGGTCCAGTGGCTAAGATTCTGCACTCCCAATGCAGGAGGCCTGGGTTCCATCCCTGGTCAAAGAATGTGCTGCAACAGACTGAAGATCCAACATGTTGCAACTAAGACCCAGCACAGCCAAATAAATATTTTTAAAATAAATGATTGAACTATATAATGGAATACTGTAGCACTTTTATTAAAAAATGAAGGAAAAAAGGAAAAGGAAGCTCTTTCTTAGGTCCTGGCAGGTGAAGATCTGTAAACTGTTTGGTAAAACAATCAAGATGAAGAAGTGCAGTATGCTTCCACTTGTGTTTCTAAAAAGGGGTTGTGAAGATGTCTTTGAACTTGCTTCCATATGTACAAAACTCTGACGTGATATAAACTAACAATTATATCACTCCTGGTGGCTGGTGAGAACTGGTCAGTGGCGCTGAACACATTTTAGAGATGTTTAATTTTAGACCATGTGAATGTTCTAGACCTACAGAAAACAGTAAAAATGTCACACCCTCTCTCACGCAGCTGGCCGCAGCGAGGAAGGCTGGCAGACGGGCTCTCTGCGCACCCCCACCCCTGCCCCGTGGCGCTTACCTCTATGGGGATGTAGAGCATGAACCCCGGCTCGCCCGTGTGCGTCATGCTCATCACCCGGATCCCATTGGCGTAGCCCACGCTCATCTCCTGTGGAGACCAAGGGAGGGGGTCACCGTGGAGGTGTCAGAGGATGAAGGTCTCAGGAGCCCTCTCATTAGCTCTGCACCCTCCCTGCGTCTGACCCTGGAGGAGACAGACACATGTGAATGAAGCAATTTCTTCCCTGATGGTCTGTTTCCAGGCAATGGGGTCACTAAGCGCACAGCCCAGCCTCTTAACGCCCAGCTCAGGAGTGCCAGCCCAGCCGCTGGGGGAGTGGAGGCAGTCTTGGACAAGCAGGAAACACTTCTCTCCACAAAGTCCTGCTGAAGATCTGCTGTAGTTTTAGTCAAGACGTCAGGAGCTATGAAGAGCAGGCAAATGCTCCCTGGCAGACCTGGCAGACCAGCCCTGGGCACCTGCCCCAGAGAAGACGCTGGTTCACCTGCTACCCTGGGGGCAGACACTGAGCTCCCCGTGTTCTGAACATGTTTCCAGCAGCAGTGACCCAAAAGGGCCTCTGACTCAACCGTGCTCTGTGGTGGGGTGTGCGGAGCCCCAGACGGCCCCCAGCAGGCTGCCTCCGTGGGGAGCAGGTTGGGGCAGTGTGCTGAGGCACAAAGGTGTGGGCAAGCCTCTTCTGAGCAAAGAAAGGGCTCTGACAGGGCCGGCCGACAGCTAACAGAGCTTTCTGCTGCTTTAACTGTGCCACAGAGAACAGAGAGCTGTGCAGTCACTTAAGAGGAACCTGACTTCAGTCTGAACTTCAAAGAGCACCCCATCAGTAACTGTCGCAGAGCTGCCTGTGACAGTTGCCAAAACACTGGTCTGTGCAACCTCTCCATCTGCTGCTTCCCAGAGTGTTCAGCTGTCCTTCCTTTCACTCAGTTGCACTTTGTTTCACTCAGATCTAGTTGCCAAGTATAAGAAAGAAAACTACGTATGTTGTTTAGGGATTCACCTAGCCATTTCTTATCTGAAGGGGCACCACATACACAGAAGTTACTTTGTGTGTGGAAAAGAGGAAGCTCTGCATGGAGAGAAGGGACCTGACCTTGGCTGGGGTTTCTTGGCATCAGTGTCATAATATTACAACATAAAAATGTAATCCACTGCTACAGAAAGCAATGGGCTTCCCTGATTGGTCAGCTGGGAAAGAATCTGCCTGAATGCAGGAGACCCCAGTTCAATTCCTGGGTCGGGAAGATCGCCTGGAGAAGGGATAGGCTACCCACTCCAATATTCTTGGGCTTCCTTGTGGCTCAGCTGGTATAGAATCCGCCTGCAATGTGGGAGACCTGGGTTTGATCCCTGGGTTGGGAAGATCCCCCTGGAGAAGAGAAAGGCTATCCACTCCAGTATTCTGGCCTGGAGAATTCCGTGGACTATACAGTCCATGGGGTCAAAGAGTCAGACACGACTGAGCGACTTTCACTTTCTCAGAAAGCAAAAAATATATAGAACTGATAATTGAGAAAAGTTAGGTCCACTTTAACGACATCAAGTTTATTAAATAAGAAGACTGTCAAGAATGGAAAACAGTGGATATGCTCATTTTGTTTGCTTAACATAAGAACACACTCTGTGGATGTTAACACCATAATGAGAACATGTAATTGTAATCTCTATATAAGAACATTCCCTGCTTATTTAAAAACTAGAAGTTTTCCAGTACTCACCTTGCAAAACAGACTTGGGAAGTGGTCTGGAGTCATGGGGGCATAGGACAGCTCGGACAGCACGTCTACAGCTCGAGGACCAATCAGGTTGAGGGCTAAAGGGGAAAGAACAGGACATGTCTGGCTGCTCCAGGTGAACAGCTGAGCCAATGGGGAAGGTCTGTTCTGGACTTGCTCACCTATGGCCGGGTCTGGGTGGCAAGACCGTGAAAACCTTCCTGTGTTTAGGCAGTCCTAGGATGCACCTAGATTCTGGCAAACACACTTCTGACAAGGCTGCTAAGTGCTGCCACTGACTCCTGGCATGTGAGAGCCTGGCCAGTTGTGGCCTCTTCCTGGGTACAAAGGAAGACGAGCCTCTACAGCCTCCTCTGCAGGGAGACTGGGAGCATGAGGCCAGAGGACAGGAGTCCACTCCCAGGGCTGGCCCTGAACACCTGCACAGGTCCCGCTCCCCTCCTCTTCCCAGTGCAGGTGTGTGATGGAAAAGTCCCAAATATAAATCAGTAACAGGAGAGCCCGAGGAGAGCTGCCCCTTTGCCGGGATCTGTGACAGCAGCTGAGCACATCATGTATCAGATACCCTCAGACAGACTGGAAAACAGGCTGGCTTCCATAAGCTTCTAGTTTTCCAATCTGGTAGCAAGAAGGCCATCATATTTGCTACGATGAACTCGCCTCTAGTGGAGGCGAGGCAAGGGTCCTTTAAGTGAGAAGCAGGGAGGGGTTAAGCTGGAATTAGGGGGCAGAAGAGAAAGGGTTGCTCCATGAGAGGACTGCTGAGGGGGAGATAATCAGGAAATAAGTTAACTATCTTTAAGAAGTATTTACTTACTAAAAAAAAACAAAAACTAAGGGGAAATTGTGACGAAAACAATACTTACATGATGAATTAAAATAATTTAATAATGAGTCATCCGTTAATTCAACAAATATTTGCACTCTGATTTGCAGCCAAAGATGGAGAAGCTCTATACAGTCAGCAAAAACAAGACCAGGAGCTGACTGTGGCTCAGACCATGAACTCCTTATTGCCAAATTCAGACTTAAATTGAAGAAAGTAGGGAAAACCACTAGACCATTCAGGTATGACCTAAATCAAATCCCTTATGATTATACAGTGGAAGTGAGAAATAGATTTAAGGGCCTAGATCTGATAGAGTGCCTGATGAACTATGGAATGAGTTTCGTGACACTGTACAGGAGACAGGGATCAAGACCATTCCCATAGAAAAGAAATGCAAAAAAGCAAAATGGCTGTCTGGGGAGGCCTTACAAATAGCTGTGAAAAGAAGAGAAGTGAAAAGCAAAGGAAAAAAGGAAAGATATAAGCATCTGAATGCAGAGTTCCAAAGAATAGCAAGAAGAGATAAGAACGCCTTCTTCAGTGATCAATGCAAAGAAATAGAGGAAAACAACAGAATGGGAAAGACTAGGGATCTCTTCAAGAAAACCAGAGATACCAAAGGAACATTTCATGCAAAGATGAGCTTGATAAACGACAGAAATGGTACGGACCTAAGAGAAGCAGAAGATATTAAGAAGAGATGGCAAGAATACACAGAAGGACTGTACAAAAAAATCTTCACGACCCAGATAATCACAGTGGTGTGATCACTGACCTAGAGCCAGACATCCTGGAATGTAAAGTTAAGTGGGCCTTAGAAAGCATCACTACGAACAAAGCTAGTGGAGATGATGGAATTCCAGTTGAGCTATTCCAAATCCTGAAAGATGATGCTGTGAAAGTGCTGCACTCAATATGCCAGCAAATTTGGAAAACTCAGCAGTGGCCACA
>NW_011494867.1:1243313-1255806 GCF_000754665.1 Bison bison bison
GTTGACTCATTGGAAAAGACTCTGATGCTGGGAGGGATTGGGGGCAAGAAGAGAAGGGGACGACAGAGGATGAGATGGCTGGATGGCATCACTGACTGGATGGACGTGAGTCTGAGTGAACTCTGGGAGTTGGTGATGGAAAGGGAGGCCTGGCGTGCTGTGATTCATGCGGTCGCAAACAGTTGGACATGACTGAGCGACTGATCTGATCTGATCTGATGCTGACTATAGGGGATACAGCAGTAATAACACAGAGGAGCAATACGTCATCCCATGCTTTACTTACAACGTGGGGAAGCGCTAGGGATCGATTGGCTATGACCAGGAGCCTCTTACAAGAGGCTAATTCTGATACTCCTGAACATCAGACATGAAGAAGGCAAATGGAGAAGACAAACCTGGATTACGGGGCCGGCCAACCCCGGAGGGCCCCCTGACCCCAGCGGGCCGCCTGACCCTGGAGGGCCCCTTACCAGTGTATTTCCAGGTGACATCCTCCAGAATCAGGTTGCTGTCTTCTGGCATGTACTTCTTAAGCCAAGCCCAACAATGGACCTGCTGGTCGGTTGGAGAAATCATGAAGAAACTGAAAGTGAGACCAAAAGTAATCAAAACCAGGCGGCAGAAGAATGATCAGGAAGCAGTGGGTTCTCAGCTAGAGTCAAAGCAATGGACAGAACGTGGCCAGTGGTCTCTTCACTTTCAGGACACACCACATCAGGACAAAGCAAGGTTCTGGCGTCCTGCTAGTGCCAAGAAATCACACAGCCTACTAACGTAAGATAAGGCACTTTCTCCAAGTAGAATAACTAATTCTCCACACTAGGTTTTAAATAATCTGGTGCGTTTTTTTCCCCCTCCTCATCGGGGGGTGAAGTGGGGTGTGTGTGTGTGCGTGCGCATGCACGGGTGCTGCTGATGAACAGGCCATGCATTAATGAAATGTTTTTTGTTCTCAGTGTTATTAATGGGGTCCTGCTGAAGTGGCCACGCCCTCTAGGGCCATGTGCGGAGGGAGCGGGGCGGGGCCTGGCTCACCTGCGCTTGCTCAGCCGGGCTATGCTGCAGTCATTTTCGTACCCACCACGCTCGTTGAGCATGCCGGTATGCACGATGTGGCCCACGGGCACGTCAAGGTCGTTGGAGAAGAGGTACTGGAGAATTTCTAATGCCTGATCCCCGGTGGACTGTAGGGTTGGGGAATGAAACAGAGATAACAGATGTAAGAACCTCTGGCTGGCAATGAGGCCTGACGTGCAAGGCCACTTGCTGAGAAAATTCAACTAGCTGGCCCTCGTGCAACAACATCTGCAGATTCACCCCACTGCAAGGAGCTCAGGTAAGCTAGCTACGGATTCTAGTGTCAAATGGGCCTCTACAAGCAGAGAAAGAATCAGAAACAAAGAGCTACAAATTCCCGAAAATGTTATAATTCAGTTGACACACTAAAATATACCCGAGTTCTTACAGAATCAGTTTTGAAGTGACAGATGATAAACAAGAGGCAGATAATAAACATGCATGTTTCCAAGTCTGTTCCTTTGGTTCTCAAATACTTACTGTTATTTCAAACTTTGTGAAAGAGGACATGTCAATGACACACACGGCTTCCTTACAGCACTTGACTTCGGACTCCACAATCTCAAACCAGTCTGGCTTATAGAAAGTCTTGCTCTGCTCCAAGGCCAGGAGGTCTATAGGACAGAGAAAACCAAAGGAAGAAGGAAAAGGAGGGGATTTGTCCTGGTGAGTTTCCTTGATAGCTTAGGACAGTATAATTGGTTTTTATTATTTATTCTCCCAGGAACACAGTCGAGCTATACTGATTTAAAAATAAGGTTTAGGACTTCCCTAGTGGTCCGGTGGTTAAGAATCTGCCTGTCAATAAGGGGGCACAGGCTTGATTCCTGACCCAGGAAGATCCCACATGCCATGGAGCAACTAAACCTGTGCATACAACTCCCGGAGCCCGTGCCCTAGAGCCTGTGCTCTGCAACGAGACCCGCGCACCACAACCGGAGCGCGGCCCCCACGGGCGCAGCTGAGAGCGCCCCAGCTCGGCAACAGAGACCAGACACAGCCCAAAATCCATGATTTAAAACCAGACCAAACCAAGATTTATTATTCTTAGGACAAAAAGAACAAATATGAGAACGTGCCTTCTTACCCTTGTCTGGTGGTATGAAGTACTTTGGCCTCTCGAATCCATGTTTCTCCATCCACCTGGCTCCCTGCGCGTCCAGCCGGTCATAGAGAGGAGAGGTGCGTAACTGCCTTCCAGTCTGGAAGTCCCAACGGGGAACCTTCAGGTCGTAGAGCAGAGCTAGGAGATGAAGAGCAGCCCGTGAGAGCCCAAGCCACAGAGCTGAGCACCCATATCCACGAGACTCTGGAGTTGCTTCCATTCAAAAGAGCATGCTTTCCAGGCTGCTGTAGCCCAACTTCCCAACAATACCTAGTGTGACAGGAATGTTCCAGAAGAAAGGATTGCATTGTAAGAGCTGGTGTCGCCCCTCCACAGAGTTATACAGCTGTGAGTCACGTCACGACTCCAGATCTTTGTTTATAATTATTTTTAAGCTAGCAGGTGGGAACAATAGCAGAAAGGGTTCTAAACCTTGCCAAGCTCCCAGCGGGGATGAAGCTCACGTCTACACGGGACACAGGAGGTTACATAGTGTGAAACATTGGCACCTGCTTCTTTCCAGTGCCTGTGTGGTTGGAGTCTCAGACCTGTCGCACACTTGCCCTAGTATTTAACCATTTCTGAAGCAAAAGGGCACACAGCGTACTTGATATGGTGGCTCTGGAATCTGACAGGTTGCAGTTTGTCCCACTGACATTGTTACGTAACAAAGCTAGGGGCAGGATTCACTTCTCCTAATGTCCAATCTGCAACAGTAGTAAGTAAAAATATCCAGAAAGAGCATGATCTTTAGTGTCTTCCAGAGAGAAGACTGGACTTCACACAAGGCCAAATAAGAGGTACTTCGCTGAGGCAGAAGCAAGCGTGCTGCCCTCTCTGAACTGCCCAGAGCTCTTCTGGGCTTTAGGTTCTACCTTCCAACTCCCCATTTTCTGTCATGCCTGAAACTTCCAACTCATGAGAATCAGAGAAGGGCCCCCAAAGTGCTATATCTTCAAGAAGCTCAAGTTTCATTACAATTTGCACAGAAAATAAAAAATCTTGGCAGTCACACATACGGCTACCAGCCCGGCACAACCACTGAAGCCGGTTTGGCCTGGATTCTGCGCTCTGCAAAGAGAAGCCACTGCACCACAGCAGAGCAGCCCTCCCTGCCGTAACTGAGAAAGGCCCGCACGCAGCGCCGAACACCAGCACAGCCAAAAATGAATAAATTATTCGTAAACATATATGTGTATATATATATATATATTTAAAGCTATCTCTAAAGGGCTCACTGGGAAATAAAAAGCCAAGACAAGACAGTAATCCTTCCAAGTCAGAAGCAAAAACAAAGAGAAAGCAGGAATGCATGTCTGGTATTTACATGAGAAGTGATTTCCTATCTGGTGAGCATATGGTGGGTTGATGATGAGAGTCACTTGTGCTTTGAGACTAACTTGACAAATTCTCTGCCTTGGAAAGCAAACCACGATCTCAAAGACCAAGTGGGGAGCGAGCATTCACTGTGACACAGCACAGTGAAAAGAAGGCAAAGACGAGAATGCTCAAGAAGCTGCTGCTGCGAGCCCGACAGGAGTGACCCCCGTACGTCCCGGTCCACTTCCTGGTCACAGAGTAAGTACTGTACAGCACACTAAACAGTTCACACACGTCGTGGGCATAATGCCCCCAACGCAGGCCTGAAACGGTCAAACGCCAGGAGCCCAACTTGAAGCGACTGCCGAAGAACCGAGGAAGAATCCACCCCTGTGGAGACAGAGCCAGTGAGATGCCTGTGGAGAGGGGCAGTGGGGACGCAGCTTCACTCACGCATGACCTCCATGACACGGTGGCGCAGGAAGGTTCGGCTGCTCTGGAGGGCTCCAAACCGCTTCAGGTCCAGTTCCCAGACGTTTTCCGAGGGGTAGCCGTACACCATCCACTCAGCGAGGTACCTGCAAAGGGGGAAGTTGCCAGGCCTCTCAGCACTGTGACATTCAGCGTGGGACTAGGACTCAAGCACCAATGGGCTCGAAAGACCCTGTCTTGTCAAGACTGGCTGAACGATTTTCTAATTCCTTAACTTCTGGAGGAAGCAAATGAGATCCACCTACTGCTCTCACAAGACCACCATGAGGACATGAGCACTAATGGTGAGACTGCCTGGGAAGAATTAGGGCGTGGCAGCCCACTCCAGTATTCTTGCCTGGGAAATCCCACGGACAGCAGAGCCTGGTGGGCTACAGTCTACAGAGTCGCAGAGTCAGACATGACTGAGTGACTCAGTACACACGCATGAAGTCAGTCAGTCAGTGCAGTCGCTCAGTCGTGTGCGACTCTGCGACCCCATGAATCACAGCACACCAGGCCTCCCTGTCCATCACCAACTCCCGGAGTTCGCTCAGACTCACGTCCATCGAGTCAGTGATGCCATCCAGCCATCTCATCAGCTGTCGTCCCCTTTTCCACCTGCCCCCAATCCCTCCCAGCATCAGAGTCTTTTCCAATGAGTCAACTCTTCGCATAAGGTGGCCAAAGTACTGGAGTTTCAGCTTTAGCATCATTCCTTCCAAAGAAATCCCAGGGCTGATCTCCTTCAGAATGGACTGGTTGGATCTCCTTGCAGTCCAAGGGACTCTCAAGAGTCTTCTCCAACACCACAGTTCAAAAGCATCAATTCTTCAGCGCTCAGACTTCTTCACAGTCCAACTCTCACATCCATACATGACCAATGGAAAACCCATAGCCTTGACTAGACGAACCTTTGTTGGCAAAGTAATGTCTCTGCTTTTGAATATGCTATCTAGGTTGGTCATAACTTTCCTTCCGAGGAGTAAGCGTCTTTTAATTTCATGGCTGCAGTCACCATCTGCAGTGATTTTGGAGCCCAGAAAAATAAAGTCTGACACTGTTTCCACTGTTTCCCCATCTATTTCATGAAGTGATGGGACCAGATGCCATGATCTTAGTTTCCTGAATGTTGGGTTTTAAGCCAACTTTTTCACTCTCCTCTTTCATCAAGAGGCTCTTTAGTTCCTCTTCACTTTCTGCCATAAGGGTGGTGTCATCTGCATATCTGAGGTTATTGATATTTCTCCCGGCAATCTTGATTCCAGCTTGTGCTTCTTCCAGCCCAGGATTTCTCATGATGTACTCTACATATAAGTTAAATAAGCAGGGTGACAATATACAACCTTGACGTACTCCCTTTCCTATTTGGAACCAGTCTGTTGTTCCATGTCCAGTTCTAACTGTTGCTTCCTGACCTGCGTACAAATTTCTCAAGAGGCATGAAGAAATAAGACTAAAATAAACATACAAATGTACTCTATACGTTTTGATTTTTTTTCCCCCTGTAAAACAGTCATCTCAGGAGGTTATATAGTTATATGGCCATATCACTTTTGCTCCAAACATTTTTGGTAACTTCTAATCCATAACTGTCTTCAGAGCCATACTACATTTCACCCAAGTATACTTTCTGGTCAGTTAATTAAAAATTTTTTTAAACTGTGATAAAATACAGACAATATGAAATTTACCATCTCAACCATTTACAAGTACATACATCAGGGATGTTAAGTATTTTCACACTGTCTGTAATGATCACCACCATTCACCTACAGAATTCTTTTCACTTCCCAAACAAACTACATCCAGTAAACAGAGACCACCCCCTGCACTCCCATCAACCACCATCCGAGTCTGTCTCTATGAACTGTACTACTCTTATGTATTCAAATAGGTGGAATTTTATAGTATTGTCCTTTTGACACTGGCTTTATTTTTATTAGTACCAAATTTTAAAATAAAAACTTAGGTGATGAGCATGATCTTGTACTCCACTCACCATCACTACTTCCAAACTCAAACAAACACATTCAAAGGACCAACATTTTGTTATGACTGAAGTAGTACAGACGAACACGCCACTGGTTCCCAGGTTAACTCCAAAAAAGGGGTTAACAGTGACGTGCCTGCAACAAGGGGCGAGTACCTTTACAGGGACAGCTCTCTACGGACACGTGTTGTCCGCTTACTGCGAACGTGCTGGATTAAGTACATCACAGACCATGTGAACAAGAAGAAAGGAAGGAAGCCCAGCAAGCCGAGTCTGAGTGGGAAGGACTTACTTTCCAGCTCCTCCACCAAACGAAAGGCCTGCAGAGTTCATTCCCACCAGGACGAAGTAGCCCCGCACTGAGGGAGACTCGCCCATGATGCACCGCATGTCTGGGGTGAAGGTCTCGGGGCAGTTCACCAACTTCACAATCTCCAGCGTCTCCAGCTGTGGCATCCGACGCAGCAGGGAACTCAGCAGGGGCTCTGAGCGACACAACAGACCCAAACCCAGTCCTCAGCTTGAGGGGCCTCAAAACTGCCTTCCCCTACACGCCTCACCTCCCGCTCCTTTCCCAAAGTGTCTGGGGGAGGTTTTCTGAGAAGAGCCAACTGGGCCATCTATCAGAAGCAGAAGCCTTGGTGGAATTACAGGACATCCCTACAAAGTTCTTGTCATAAAGACAGAGAAAAAAAGATACTCTGTAGAAAGAAAAGGTGCTATGGAAGAGCAGATACTATGTGTGGCCCCCAAATAAACTCTTACAGGCATCAATGGTAGGACAAAAGCTCTTAATTAAAAGGCCCCCAAAGAGATACGCAATAAAAGGCAGAATTTTCCTATGTTCTAACAGCTGCAAAAGACAGATCCTCAGCTTGTTTTATGGTCAGTCCATCACCCGGGAAAGATCCAGTGGACAGGGATCAAGATGAAGCCAGACTGAAGCCGGCTGGCAGGGACATGAGATGTCTGTATGTTATTCTCTTCACTTGTAAAAGTCTGAAATTTCCCCAAATTAAGGAAAAAAAAAATTAAGTTCAAGTGGAAGAAAGGACACTCTTCATGACAGACCCTTTCATACCTTTTGAATTTGGAATTAATGATTATATTGCCTATTAAATAAATTAAAATTATTTAAAAATTGAGTAAAAGAACATATTAACAATTTCGCTTTTAAAAATCCTCTTCTATCTTAAATGAAGTCCTATCAAAAGAAGGTTTCCAAAAAAATAAAAGTAAGTTTCCTCCTAGCCTAAAATTTCAGTAATGAGTTTAGGCAAAAAAGTGAGAAGGCAAAATTAACCACGATTTTAATTTTAGGTCTCTGAATCAGCTTGCCATTAACTGTATCCTTAGACCAGACAGCCTCTGTGCACAACCAAATGGGGTTGTTACAAAGATCAAATAAGGAACCACAGGTATACCTTGATCTGGTTCCAGACTACTGTATAAAGTGAATACGGCAACATGGTGAGTTATGTGAATGTTTTGGTTCCCTCAGTGCATATAAAAATTATGTTACAGCACATACAAAAATTATATTGTATTACATGTTCAATAGAATTATGTCTAAAAAAACCAATGGACAGGATATTCCCTGGGAGTCCAGGGTTAGGACCCCAACACTTTCACTGGTGTGTGCATGGAGTTCAACAGCTGGCCAGGATATTAAAATCATGCAAGCCTTGTGGGGAAAAGAACACCAAAAACAAAAAAAGCAAAAACACAATACCAATATACATACCAAGTGTCCATCAACAGATGTGGTGTATATATATACAATGGACTGCTCTGCAGCTATTCAAAAGTCTGTTTTTGCTACTTACAACAACATGGACAGACTTGAAAGGTATTATGTTTAGTGAAATGAGTCAGAGAAAGACAAATACTGTATGTTATCACCTATATGTAGAATCTAAAAAGAAAAGAAACTAGAGAATGTAACAGAAAAGAAACGGATACAGCCTTGTGGTTATCAGTGGGAGAGAGAAGTGGGAAGGGGCAAGATAAGGGGAGGGGGTACAGAGGTACAAAGTACTATGTAGGAAATAAATAAGCTACAAGGATGTATTGTACAACACAGAATATAGTATTTCATAACTATTAATGGAACATAACCTTAAAAAGTTGAGAACTGCTCTGTTGTTTGTACACATGAAACTTGTATATTGTGTACATCAATTTTATCTCAAAAACGCCATTAAAAACCACTTCCACTCAGACTTCAGTATATTATTAAAACTATAAAAAGGTAAAAAAAAAAACCTTACTGCTAAAATATGCTATTATTCGAACCTTCAGCGAGTCTTATCTTTTGCAATAGATAGATCACTGATACAACAGATAGATCATTAATACAATAAACAGATGACTGAAGAAATACACAGATTACAAATCACAGATCCAATAACACACATAACAGTGAAAAAGCCTGAAGTATTACTGTAATTGCCAAAATTCAAGAGATGCAAAGTCAGAAAATGCTGTTGGAAAATGGTGCCAATAGACTTGTTCAGCGCAGTGTTTGCCACAAACCTTCGATTTATTAAAAAAACTCAGTATCTGCAAAGCACAATAAAATGAGACATGCCTGTGTTCCTGAAAAGGCTTTAATGTATAACATCTTAGACAAATACAAGGCTCTCATGTTAAAATCTAGTTTACATACCAAAATGATCCCAGTCTTCCTGCAGATTCTGAATCTCCAGCTGGTTCTTGCCCTCAGTGAAAATTGGTTTTGGGTTTTTCTCAAAGCCCCCTGACAGGATGCCACCCTGCCAGTTCCGAATATAAATTCTTCCATCGGCATCTACAACAGCTGAGAGGGAAAAATGACAAGGGGGTGGGGAGCAGAAGAGAACACAGGGTTTAGAGGCAAGCCAGCTGTCTACATGGACAGAAAAAGAAGTTAAACAAAAACACCTAAAATTGCCCTTATTAACCAGGCAGCGTTCAGTAAACACAAGCATCATTAGCTCTAAAATGCTTTTCCTGGTATGGGTGAGGATGCTCCTTCCAGATTTATCGTGGAAACCGTTTTTCAGATTACCCCTATACCAATCACTTACCTAGACACTTTGACCTAGAAAAGTTCTCAAGATCAAACCACATAACTGCCACTGTGCCACATGAAAGCCTCACAGAGGGGGCTGCAGAGTCCACTTTAGGGATGAAGACCTCAGAGTGGTAGTGAACCCTCCCTACAGCACTGGGAGTCACTGAACAGCCCGAGTTTAGAGCTCAACTGTGACATCTCCACAATGGGTAGCATTATGTCAACTCTAGGTTACACTCCAAATATGCACAATTCAGACTTCTGCCTGGGACTACAGTTAGCTTGCAAACAAAGAAGCAAATGGTACGCCCACTTTGGCCATCCTTTCATAAAGAGACATTCAAGTCAAGTTAGAACGGGGTCCACCGCCCTGTAACATGCTCCAGAAAAGAAGTGAAAGGACTCTTCTGGGTGCAGTCTGTCCTCAGCAGAAAGCCTTCTTGACAGAGGACGGAACAGGGGCGAGGAGACAAGAGTGGAAACAAAGTGCAGTCCTCACTTGGCGTGCTGCTCGGCAGCGGGGTCTCCCAGGGGCGAGTCAGAAGGTAGAAGTGTTCGCAGGCGTGTAACGGGATGCTAACCGGCTCCTCGCTGCACAGACCCAGCTCGTATGCCCACTACAGACATACAGAGGGATGGGTGGGTGGAGAGGAACAGAAAGACGCATGAGCAAGGGCAGCCTCTTGAGACGAGTATCATTTCGAGCGGCTCCTGGGCGCTCCCGCTCCCACGTCAGCTGTGGGAAGCTGACTCCCAGCTTTAGTTCCTATCATTTTTGGAGGGGAGCAACTCTGTACTGGGTGAGCCACGGAATCTGCTTTCTGAGCCGAGAAGACAGAGCCACCAGCTCGGAAGAGGAGCCGTGGGGAGACAGGCCCTGCGAACCCCAAACACCAACCACAAAGACCTCCACGTGGTGGCAAGTACTCCTGGATGCCCCTAAGACCGTGGAGGGGGGGCAAGGGACAGTCTGCCTTCAGAGCTGCAGGGTTTAGGGTCCTGACACGGAACCCACGCTCCCGACACAGGGGCACCCCAACGCTCGTCTGCTGGGTGGCGGGATGACACGAGCCACCACACAGCCCGGAGCAGGGACCGAGCGCTGTCTGCACTCACTCTCCGGGCCTCCCTGAGCAGGGCTGCCCCTCGGCCGGGGAGGAGGGGGATGGCGCCCGGCTTCCACGCGAGGGGCGAGGGCAGGCTTCCCGTTTGGAGGAGGGGATTCCGAGTTCTCCCGGCCACAGAAGAAACAGTGAGCCCCGCTTGGTCCATCAGAAAACTAGCCTTATCTCTGTACCCCAAAATCCTGGAGACAAAGTTAAATAAGAAAGTCAGCGACCCAGTCTTGTCACTAACCTACCTGACCAGCACAGTTGACAAAGTACTGGCACTGGATCTGTCCTTTATCTGTCTCCACGCCCGCGACTTGACCTTTTTTGACCATAACATGAAGAATACTTGTCCGGTCATAGATCTGAACACCTGTCCCAAGGTAAACACAGAGTTGGGGAGTTGTCATCTGCTGTCTCAGAGTCAGGCATTTGCAGCAGCTTCTCAACAAACACTGAAAAGGCCAGGTCCATGCTTTAACTTTGGAATCCAAAACACTCCTGGAACCACATCCTGAGATGGCAGAAATGGGCCTTTCCCAAGACTAAAAAGACCAGGCCAACTGAACAAACCAAGTGAAGTACATAATGAAATTTCAGGGATCGTGGGACTCCCCTGGCGGTCCGGTGGCTCCGGTCCACGCTGCCACTGCAGGGGCCGGGGTTCCGTCCCGGCTGGGAATCGAAGGCCCACAAGGGGCATGGCGCAGCCAAACAAACACCCAGGGATCATAAAAGGGGCAGGAGAAGCAGTGCCACAGGGCCTCCTCAATCCTGGTCGACCCACACCACCAAGCCGCTCATCCAGAGCAGACACCAGGGCGGATTAGCCTTCCCCTCGTTCACTCCAACGCGGGACACGACCGCAGCTGCGCATTAAATCCCCAAGGCATGTGCCAGCCTTGGAGCGTCTCAAGTCCTGTGGAGGGAAAAAGGCCCTTACACCTAAAATGCTCTAAGCAGGACCGAAGGCAGTGCCTAGGATACTTAACAAGAAACGCGTGGCCCTGAGGGAAACCGTGCTGACAGGTACCGCGCTGAGACACAAACTCAGAGCCGCGAGCCAGAGTTCCATGCAGAGGCTGGCTGGTGCCCCTGCCGCCGCTGAGCCGCTCTCCTGAGGCCGCCCCTCTCCTCACCCCGCGCCCACTCACCGCTCTGGGAGGCGGCACTGGCCAGGGCGAGCGCCACGTCGGCGGAGGACACCACTGCGTCCTCGGGGACGTGCATGGCCCCCACCAGGTCGTGCACGTTGAGCAGAGGGTGCAGCTCGGCCACTTTCTTGGGGGAGATGATCTCGCAGGGGATGCCTATGACACTGGCACAGAACACAGGGGCACAATGACATTCCCCGGCCTCCGCAGAGGTCAGCTGACAGGAAGTCGGGACGGGCTCAGCCTCATACGTACTTCAGCCTCGAGTTGATGCGCTTCAGGGAGATGAGCCGGTCCTGAGTTTGGGCCAGAAAGATGGAGCCCGTCCTAGTGTAACCTGGAAGGAGAAGCAGCCCAAACTCAGACAGACCGGGCCACCTGCGGGGGCACAGTGGGAGCCCGCCAGACTCAGGCGGGCCACTCTCGGGGAGTCCTGGACTGCCACCACCCAGACGGGCTCAGCTCACAGCTCTGCGGGGGAAGGAACTGCGACCCCTCCCTCCTTCACCACTTTGGGTAACCAGGCCCTTTCTCCTCGGTCCTTGGTGGGCACATAACTGTGGCGATGGCCGCCCCTAGTGCAGCCGCAGGCCTGTGACCTGCGCTCAGCCGGTCTGGCCTCCTGGAACACGGGCTTGAGCCAGGAGAGAAGGCGGAGGTCCCTCCTCTCATCTCAGGAGCAGCAGCGTCCCGGCCAGCCCACCCCCCTTCCAGCTGAGGGCCTGGGTCCTCACCACCCGGCTCCACCCTGCCTCCAGCTGGCAGCCGCCTCCCACTCCACAGGCCCTAGTGGCCTTCCAGAAGCTCCTTGTTGCCCAGCTTAGCCCTGGGCGATTCCTGCTGTTTGCAGTCAACGTACTGGATGTGACCACTACGACCCCTGAGTCAATGACAATCCTGAGTGCAATGTCTTATCAGTTCTCATGAAGAAAAGCTTGAATCAGTCAGATGTCTTTTTAAAAGGAAAGAGTCACGATAATTTAAGTATTTTCTTATTCCTTTGAAATCATCAGATAAATATGGCCTTTGCTGACATGACAAGATTGTTAACTTTGGAGAACTGAAATTTCAGAGCCTGTTTTTTATAAGTGGTAGATGTATCCTCAATATATTTACACCTTTGCTCAATCTTACAATACACAGAAAGCAGAAATGTTCATACCCCTGTGAAAAATAAACTTGCTAATTACAGTCAATGTTTGTCCC
>NW_011494867.1:1255906-1265937 GCF_000754665.1 Bison bison bison
CCTCCTGGAACACGGGCTTGAGCCAGGAGAGAAGGCGGAGGTCCCTCCTCTCATCTCAGGAGCAGCAGCATCCTGCCTAGCCCACCCCCCTTCCAGCTGAGGGCCTGGGTCCTCACCACCTGGCTCTACCCTGCCTCCAGCTGGCAGCCACCTCCCACTCCACAGGCCCCAGTGGCCTTCCAGAAGCTCCTTGTTGCCCAGCTTAGCCCCAGGAATTCCTGCTGTTTGCAGTCAACGTACTGGATGTGACCACTACGACCCCTGAGTCAATGGCAATCCTCAGAGTGCAATGTCCTATCAGTTTTCATGAAGAAAAGCTTGAATCAGTCAGGTGTCTTTTTAAAACGGAAATACAGTCATGATCATTTCAGAGCCTGGTTTTTGTAAGAATTAGACATATCCTCATTATATCTATTCCTTTCCTCTGTCCTAGGATACACAGAAAGCAACAATGTTCATAACCCTGTGAACAATACCTTGCTAAGTACAGGTCAATGTTTGGTCACAGTTCCTTTTGTCTTCCACTGAAGGTAGAGTTAAACACTATGGTCAGAAGTCTCCGAGTCTGTTCTTTTTTTCCCCATAATAAAGCTGTTATTCATCTGAAATGCAACTATGTTATTTCTGCTAGTATTCCACTGTTGGTTCCCTCCCATTCTGATAGTTTTTTTTTTTTTTTTTTGAGTATGGAGAATGTCCAAATCATTCTAAAAGTCAAAACTACACAGCGTCAAGCCAGAAATATCAACTACCCCCCACCTCCCCACCATGCACAATGTTCCCACTTACTCTGGGGTGACCACCCTCAGCTGCTGTTGTTTAGGTGCTATGTCGTGTCTGACTCTTTTGCGAGTCCACGGAGTACAGCCCTCCAGGATCTCCTCTGTCCATGGGATTTCCCAGGCAAGAATACTGGAGTGGGTTGCCACTTCCTTCTCCAGGGGATCTTCCTGACCCAGGGATCGAACTCTGGTGTCCTGCACTAGCCGGAAGATTCTTTACTGCAGAACCTCCAGGGAAGCACAGCCAACCTCAATACTTTCTGACTTATCCTTTCTATATTTATTTGCAAAATAATGTATATTTTATTATTGCTTCTTAGTTATTATACAAAAGCAGTACATTTTATATAGCTTTTAGCATCTTGGTTTTCTCATGTAACAATGTATCCCAGAGATCATTTCACAGCAGTTCATAGACATCTTCCTCCTCCTTTTTACATTTACTTAATATTCCTGTGTGTGGACTTCATTAATTTTATGCATGCATATTTTTGTGGAAGATATTAAGTGGAAAAAACAAGGTACAGATATGCTTAATACAATCTCATTTTGGTTAAAATAAAGTACACATGAACAAACCACAGAGTGGTAACCTTTTGGTGGGTATTCAGTGGGGAGGTTGACTTTTTCTTTTTATATTTCTGTATTATTCATATTTATCATAATAATTTATTACATATATTTAAAACTTTCTAAAAGTTCCTTATAACCCACAAAATATTTTTAAAAATTAATTGGTCATCAACTTGGTAAAGTAGCTTAATCTACCTGCATCTAGGTTTTTTAACTGTAAAAGAATGACCTATCCTTATTATAAGGTCAAATAATACATGAAATACTTTCAGAAGACTATTAAAACTTTTAGATTATCACATTCAGTCACCTGACAAAAATTTTATCAGGTACAAAAGAAGCAAGTAGAAACTAATTTTGTATAATGAGGACTCTTGAAGTGACCCAGTAACTCTGAGTTGAACGCAGTTAACAGATGTGAGTGAACTATTTTCAGAAGATTAGCTTATTATATGGTACCATTAAATCTAGGTTTTGGGACTTCCCTGGTGGTTCAATGGGTGTTAAATCTCTGCATTTCCACTGCAGGGCGGCAGGGGAAAGTCTGACCCCTGGTTGGAAAACTAAGATCCTGCATGCTCCTAGGCAAAAAAAAACAAAAAACAACAACAAAAAAAACAAACTAGGCTGTACAGATGTCATTTATTTAATGTCTCAAGCAGTCCCCTGAACGACCGCGGTCATGGGAGTGCACACCCGTCCATCCTGTGGACAGCAGACTCCTCCGTCAGGGAGGCCCCCGCGTCGTGTCTCACTGCGGCCCTGGTGGGTGGCACTGGGGTGACACACTGGGGGTGCCCTTGCTCTCGGCTGCCTGCCTTCCTCACTGCCCCACAGGCACCACGGAGATCAGGCCCAACAGGGGGTTCCAGACGGTGACCCAGAACAAAGGTAGACTCAATGATCTTCCAGAAAAGAAGCCTGCAGCCCCCATCCCTCTGGACTCTAACAGCGGAGGAGTGCCAGGCGCAGCAAAGCACAAGTCACTGAACCAAGGGGCCAGGAGTCAGCAGTGCCCGCTCCGGGCCTGTTGTGGACCCTCTTCTGACCCAAACCCTGGTTAATGCCTGATTCAAGTCATTAAATTAAATCCATCTGAAAAAGACTGAAGTACAGTTAGGTCCGTGTCTACCATGTTTAAGTTACTAGAAACTCAGTCTTAAGTTACAATTTACAAATAAGGTTATACTTCAGTTGGCAAAATAAAAGCTACCATCCTTTGTCAGCATTAATCTTGATGTATCTGTGATGTGAATGACACACAGGCCTCATCCTGTCATCAGCACTGGGCCTCACCATCCCCTAACAGTACTGTGGTCACCAAACTGCTTCATCAGCAATGAAACTAGCTTTGACTCTGGGCTTCTTGCTAACACATCACCTTACAACAAAGTACTAGACTTTCTTTCTGCCTTGCTGCCATATGGATCATGGTCTTAGATTCATTTTCGTGCTCTTGGGACTCTTACTTACTCCAGTAAGTGGCTTATAGTCTGTGTCCTTACTCCCCTAATTACACAGGTAAGGAGAAACACATGTATGTGCTTTATAGTTAGAAATACCATTAAGTATCAATATTTGGGTGGGTCAAGCTATGATTTAACCACCAAATACCTGAAGTTGAGGTGCTAAGTGTTGCCACCTATTATACTTTGAGGAGTGGAATATATAGGAAATGGCCCAGGAAGATTTTCACTTCATAAGAATAACAGAATCTGAAAAGGAGCTAGGGTACTGACTGAAGACCCTAAATCTACAGATAAGGGAAGTGAAGACAGTGCAAGAAGCTAAGAGACTCGCCCAAGGTCAGAGCCGGACAAGTGGCAGAGCCCGGGCTGAAACTCAAGCCTGAACTACCAGACCAACAGGCCACCTTGGTGCAGCACCAGAGTACTGAGTACGGGCCTAGACTACCTGCTTACCTGTTTGGATCCCCGTTTCTTGCTCTAACTGATGGTAAAGTTTGTTTGAATAATCTGCCATCTTTTGCTCTATGGCCAAGTGCCTGGCGGTGCTTAGGATGCCAGCACAGAACCTCGTGGAGCCAGCAGCCAGCCTGCAGGACAGATGGTCAGGGAGACGCACACGTCAATGAGTACAGCAAGTTCAAGGTTCCTCATTACACCACTGCTGCGACAGCCAAAGAAGCAGTCAACCTCACTATCTATCAACGTAAGAATGATTTAAAATTGTGGAATTTCACCTATACAACATTAAAAAAAAAACAAAAAAAAAACCACTTTCATGGGCCAATCCTAATGGAGCAACTCTAATGAAAAGAGCCAGGTGAGTGAAACTATTCAGGGTATGCTGTCACTTGTATGAAACACATAAATGAATCTCCAGATACCCGCATACACACCTACCAACACTTATTTGATTATATACAGAGAGGATTATCTGGAATGGTACCTAAAGAACTTAATTCACTTTCAGTGAGGGAAACTTGTCGTTAGAGGTTAAGGAGCTGAAGGAGACTTTTCCCTATGTACTCTTTTACACATTTTCAATTTTGAACTACGTCAATGTGTCACCTATTCAGAATTTAGAATGAAGTCCAATTTGTGGCAGGGAACAAAAGCCTGGAACAGAAAAAGGACACTAGGGGAAATAAAGCATCGACTTTAGTTTAAACGAATGTATCAATCCTGGCTCATGAACTGAGACATTAATCCTTACAGAAGATGCTGGTAACATATGAACGTGGATGTGAGGTAACTCTGCACTATCACTGCAACTGTTCTGTAATCTAAAGTAATTTAGATCATTTCTAAAATAATCAAAGAAAAGGAACAGAAATAAGACAGAATATAGCCAATTTCATCTCAGCTCACAGAAGAAGCACCCGAGTCACAGTATTTATTGCTGAATTAATACAACAGAGAGCAAGATGTACTTTATTTTTTTTTTTTTTAAGATGTACTTTAAACCAGAAATACATACATCCTTTATCTAATTGTTACATCACAATCTCTGAAAACCAGAAAACAGGACTATTAGGCATCGCAAAACGAAGTCCTGAAGATTTCATTTTTGTAATTTATTCATGCTACTTAGTGACACTTAGGTTAGCTATTGGTGGGTGAGCTGAGATGACAGAGATGAGGGTAGCCCAGAGCAGCAGAGCCCCAGGCCACGGCCAGCTGGAGTCCTACCTGCCCTGCTCCAGAAGGACGACATCCTTCCACCCCATCTTGGAGAGGTGATAGGCCACGGACGTGCCCATGATTCCACCGCCGCAGACGACCACCTGCGCCTGGGCGGGCAGGGCCACGGGCGGCGCCGCGGTCGCTGACGCACTGCCTCTGGCTGGGGAGCCCTCCCGCCATCCTCGGCGGCTTCCCGGTGCTCGGACCACTGCCAGCAACCGGGGCAGCATCACGTCTGTCAGCAACAGGGGCCGTGCTCTCGCTCAGCCACGCAGCAGATCCCAATAATTCACACTAGACAGAGGAAACCAAGTGCGTCATTACACTACACTCAGAGCACAGGATTAACGAGAAAAGGCTGAAACCCAGAACGCTAATTGTTCACTCAGCAAACGTTTCAGGACTTACTGAGTTCCAGACACGCTGCCAGGTGTAACAGCGGGGAAGACAAACGAGGAGGTCCTGCCTTTACACAACTTACATCTGAGACAGACAGACAAGCAGCCAATATACGAACAAAATAAGCAACAGAGCTAACAGGACAGGGTCACTGGGGGCAGCCTCAAAATACGGTGGTCAGAGAGGAGACATTTGAAAAGACCTGAATGACAAAGAACCAGATATGTGAAGTTGGAAAGAAGCAGTGAGTGCAAAGGCCTGGAGAGACGGAGCTTGAGGAGTCAGCACAGAAGAGGGGACAGTGTGTGCACAGCACGTGAGAGGGGGGCCACCTGAGGCCACGCTGGAGGGGTAGGGACCAACCACACGGGGCTCCAGGATCCCCAAGAGAGGCCGCGCTGGAGGGGCAGAGACCAACCACACGGGGGCTCCAGGATCCCCAGAAGAGGCCGCGCTGGAGGGGCAGAGACCAACCACACGGGGGCTCCAGGATCCCCAGAAGAGGCCGCGCTGGAGGGGCAGAGACCAACGACGCGGGGGCTCCAGGATCCCCAGAAGAGGCCGCGCTGGAGGGGCAGAGACCAACTATGTGGGGGCTCCAGGATCCCCGCGAGCAGCGGGGCTTACTCTAAGTGCAAAGGAAAACACTAAAGCAGGGGGATGACACGGTCTGCTTTGTTTCTCCAGGGTGAGGCTGGCTCTACAGAAGGCTCCCAGGAGGACAGGGAAAGCAGAGGTGAGCCAGGAAACTGTCGCACTTCTCACTGAAACACCAGGCTGGCTCAGATGAGGATGGGGGCAGTGGAGTCAGAGAAACGACTGGATTGCTTGGGAAACAGAGATGACAGAACTCATTTGCCAACAACTGAAGCTAAAATGGGAAAAACGGAGAAATAAGGAGGAGGGCCAAGTCTGAGGGTTAAACAACCATGTTTAACTTGAGAAGGATTAGACATGGTGGAGGCTGTGAGGGTGTCTGTGAGCACAGTGGAAGGTCCCAGAGTCAATAGCCAGAGACCCAGCAGGCAGTGCCGGGAAACATGGAGCAGCTAGTGCCCAAGCCTGAGACTGCCATCTCTGAGGTGCCCAGAGCAGAAGCAGGAACTGGACCCCGTGCACAGCAGCACCGAGTGGGTGGGCGGCCTGCTCTCCTCCGCAGGAGCCACAAGGGCACCTGCTGCTGGTTTTCACGCTCATGTCTCAGCACGACTCCCAAGAAAGCCACGCCTGAACTTCTATTGATTAACGAGTCCCAGAACCCACTTTGACACCGAGGGACCTGGCCTGGAGGCTGCCACATCCGTGAACCCTGGGCAGTGGCAGGAACTGACCAAGAAGACTCTGCTCCTCGGTCCAGTACCACAGGCTGCATACGACCAAGGCAGGGTTTTAACAGAATTGATGCGACAGCAAAACAGAGCACGTGTCAAGCGTCAGGAACCTGCAGACAGAGCTGCCGCACACCACAGAGTCTCGGACGCACAGGAAGAGGCGGCTTTAGGAGCAGAGGGGGCGCCAAGCAGACGTCAGGGCGGCGAGCAAGCCCCCACCTCCACGACAGCCCCCGCACCCGTGAACCGCCAGCAGCCCAAACCGTCCAGGGCTGAGGTATCGTCCGTCAGGGGACTCTCGCATCCGTGGCCGAGGCAGGCCCAAACCCAGGGACCAACCATCCTGGCCACCTTGTGTCCCATCGCGCCTCAGGTCCCTGCCAGACTCTGCCTCAAGATGGAAAGTTGTCCACACAGTTAGTCCTGGTCTAAGCCCATCGCCACAAGACCCATCATCTCCCAAGTTCCAATCCTTCATTTTTCTCCCTTAAAACCTCACCATTTCTCCAAAGAAGACAGACAGATGGCCAAAATACACAAGAAAAGATGCTCAACATCACTAATCACTAGAGAAATTAAAATCAAAACTATAGTGAAGTATCACCTCTCACTGGTCAGAAGGGCCATCATCAAAAAACCTACAAACACCAAATGCTGGAGAGGGTGTGGAGAAAAAGGGAACCCTCTTACACTGTTGGTGGGAATGCAAATCGGCACAACCACTGTGGAGCACAATATGGAGGTACCTAAAAAAAACTAAATATAGAATTACCGTATGATCCAGCAATCCCACTACTGGACATATACCCAGAGAAAACTATAATTCACTAAGATACACGCCCTCCAATGGTCCCTGGAGCACTATCTACCACAGCCAAGACATGGAAGTGAGCTAAATGTCCACTGACAGAGGAAAGGATGAAGACGGTGTAGTACATACGCTACATATACAAGCTGCGTGTACAACAGTACGTATACAGTGGAATACTGCTCAGCCGTTAAATGGAACATAACAACGCCATCTGCACAGCATGGACGGACCTCGAGATTTTCACACCAAGTGGAGTCAGTCCCACAGAGAAAGACAAATACCATGTGATATCACTTACATGTGGAATTTAATTTTAAAAATGACACAGGGCTTCCCTGGAGGCTCAGTGGTAAAGATTCTCCCCACTAATACAGGAGACAAGGGTTCAATCCCAGATCCAGGAAGATCCCTGATGCCTCAGAGCAACTAAGCCTGGGCACCACAACTACTGGGCTTGTGTGTGAGAGCCCAGGAGTCGCCACTCCTGAGCCCACACACTGCAAGTACTGAACCCAAGCGCCCTAGAACACGAGCTCCATAACAAGAGAGGCCACTGAAGCGAGCATCCTGAGCACCTCACCTAGAGAGCAGCCCCTGCTCACCGCAACCAGAGCAAAGTCTGCACAGCAGTGAAGACCCAGCACAGCCAAAATAAACACAACTAATAAAAAAGAAAATGAAAACCACACAAGTGAACTTTTTACAGAACACAGACTCACAGATCTAGAAATCAAATTTATGGTTACTAAAGGGGGAATGTGGGATGGAGGGATAAATTAGGAGATTGGGATTAACAAACACACACTATTACATAAAGCTAATGAGGACCAAGCATATAGCACAGGAAACTCTACTCGATATTCTGTATAACCTATTTGGGAAAATAATCTGAAAAGGAATGGAGATTTATATACCAGATCCACTTTCTGTACACCTGAAACCAACATAGCATTGTAATTTAACTATACTCCAATAAAAAGAAAATTAAAAAAATTTTAATCACTTAAAAAATAAAGTGACCAGGGCTTCCCTAGCGGTCTAGTGGTTAAGAATCTGCCTGCCAAAACTAACAAAAAAAAAAGGGGAAAAAAAAAAAAAAAGAATCTGCCTGCCATTGCAGGGGTCACAGGTTGGAGATCCCTGGTCCGGGAAGATTTCACACGCTGCAGAGCAACTAAGCCCCTGTGCCACAGCTACTGAGCCCAAGCTCTAAGCCCACAAGCCATGAGTACTGAGCCCGTGTGCCTAGAGCCTGTACTCCTCAACAAGAGAAGCCGCAGCAGTGAGAAGCTCACGCACCGAAACCAAGAGAGCCTCTGCCAGCTACAACTAGAGAAAGCCTGCCCGATGCAATGAAGACCCAGTGCAGCCAAAAGTAAACAAATAAAAATTACAAAAAAAACCCAAAACAAACCCTGAAAAGACAGGTTCTCTGAAGACCAACCACTTCTCTGAAGTGCCAATATGGAAAGGCACCTATAAAGTAATCTGAACCACGCCCACTGCTGTCAAAAAGCAAGGGATATCTTAGCTGGGTACATTTGTCCAGACTAAAGCTCTTACCTCCAGAAACCCCACAGGTCACAACAGAAGAACCACCACCTGTAAAGCCAGTGGAAGAGCTGAGATACCTATTCAAGACAGGCAGCATCGGGACTTCCCTGCTGGCCCAGTGGTTAAGAATCCACCTTGCAAAAAAAAAAAAAATTCACCTTGCAATGCAGGAGGCGTGGTTTGATCCCTGACTGGGGAACTAAGATCCCACATGACAGTGAAGATCTGAAGATCCCCTATGCTGCAGCTGAGAGTGCAACACACTCACATAAATAAATGATGGAGGGGACACAGGTATACCTATGGCTGAATCATGCTGATGTTCAGCAGAAACCAACACAATATTGTAAAGCCGATTATTCTTCAATTAACAATAAGTAAATTATATATTGAAAAAAAAGACAGCATCGACAGACAAGTTAAATGATGCAGTGGGTTAGACTGTTAATAGCCATTCTTGTTACTACACTCAGCAGGATCTTACATGAACATCTTGTTCAAAATGTTGTCGAGCTTTACCCACTTCATTATCAACGTAACGGTCTGCTGTTTCCTTATTGTTTTAAGTTATAACAACAGTTATGTCCTTCAAGGATGTGTCTACTTAACAACTGTGAGATGGACACGCAGATCTGCATCCTTTCCTCTGCAGACACCCAAACCATTATATGCTACGGAACTCTGGCCAGGCTCTGTGCTTTTCCAGCCAGGCTACAGACTATAAATGCACTGTATAAAGTTCACTTTAAAGGAACACATAGTGTACGGACTACAAGGTGAGTGGGATTTTCATCTGTAACAGGACCACTCTGGCTCACACTGTACCCAGAGAGCACTAGGAATGATCTCAGTGGGGGCAGGGCTGGCCATCAGATCCACAGTTTCACGGGGAGGTTTTACCTATCATGAAGCAACACTGAGAAATCTCATCAGTTTGCTTATATGATGGCACAGATTGGATAAGTCCTCTCGTTTCTTTGGCTAATGTAGTTCTTGACAACAGTCTAGCTCTCAATCTCCTGCTGGCAGAACGAGGTGGAATTTGCGAGATAACTAATACTTCTGGCTGTACCTGAATGAATGTGATAGCACGGGTGAAGTTCAGTTCAGTCGCTCAGTCGTGTCTGACTCTTTGCGACCCGTGAATCGCAGTACACCAGGCTTCCCTGTTCATCCCTAACTCCCAGAGTTTACCCAAACCCATGTCCATTGAGTCAGTGATGCCATCCAACCATCTCATCCTCTGTCGTCCCCTTCTCCCACCTTCAATCTTTCCCAACATCAGGGTCTTTTCAAATGAGTCAGCTCTTCGCATCAGGTGGTCAAAGTATTGGAGCTTTAGCTTCAACATCAGTCCTTCCAAAGAACACCCAGGACTGGTCTCCTTTAGGATGGACTGGTTAGATCTCCTTGCAGTCCAAGGGACTCTCAA
>NW_011494867.1:1266037-1266509 GCF_000754665.1 Bison bison bison
GAAAAACTGTAGCTTTGACTAGATGGACCTTTGTCGCCAAAGTAATGTCTCTGCTTTTTAATACGCTGTCTAGGTTGGTCATAGCTTTTCTTCCAAGGAGCAAGCATCTTTTAATTTCATGGCTACAGTTACCATCTGCAGTGATTTTGGAGCCCCCCAAAATAAAATCTGTCACTGTTTCCATCATTTCCCCATCTATTTGCCATGAAGTGATGGGACCAGATGCCATGATCTTCATTTTCTGAATGTTGAGCTTTAAGCCAACTTTTTCACTCTCCTCTTTAACTTTTATCAAGAGGTTCTTTAGTTCCTCTTCACTTTCTGCCATAAGGGTGGTGTCATCTGCATATCTGAGGTTATTGATATTTCTCCTGGCAATCTTGATTCCAGCTTGTGCTTCTTCCAGCCCAGCGTTTCTCATGATGTACTCTGCATATAAGTTAAATAAGCAGGGTGACAATATACAGCCTTG
>NW_011494867.1:1266609-1267428 GCF_000754665.1 Bison bison bison
TCCCTAACTCCCAGAGTTTACCCAAACCCATGTCCATTGAGTCAGTGATGCCATCCAACCATCTCATCCTCTGTCGTCCCCTTCTCCCACCTTCAATCTTTCCCAACATCAGGGTCTTTTCAAATGAGTCAGCTCTTCGCATCAGGTGGTCAAAGTATTGGAGCTTTAGCTTCAACATCAGTCCTTCCAAAGAACACCCAGGACTGGTCTCCTTTAGGATGGACTGGTTAGATCTCCTTGCAGTCCAAGGGACTCTCAAGAGTCTTCTCCAACACGACAGTTCAAAAGCATCAATTCTTCGGAGCTCAGCTTTCTTTATAGTCCAACTCTCACATCCATACATGACTACTGGAAAAACCATAGCCTTGACTAGACGGACCTCTGTTGGCCAAGTAATGTCTCTGCTTTATAATATGCTGTCTAGATTGGTCATAACTTTCTTTCCAAGGAGTAAGCATCTTTTAATTTCATGGCTGCAATCACTATCTGCAGTGATTTTGGAGCCAAAAAAATAAAGTCTGTCACTGTTTCCATTGTTTCCCCATCTATTTGCCATGAAGTGATGGCACCAGATGCCATGATCTTAGTTTTCTGAATGTTGAGCTTTAAGCCAATTTTTTCATTCTCCTCTTTCACTTTCATCAACAGGCTCTTTAGTTCTTCTTTACTTTCTGCCATAAGGGTGGTATCATCCTCATATCTGAGGTTATTGATATTTCTCCTGGCAATCTTGATTCCAGCTTGTGCTTCTTCCAGCCCAGCGTTTCTCATGATGTACTCTGCATATAAGTTAAATAAGCAGGGTGACAATATACAGCC
>NW_011494867.1:1267528-1272531 GCF_000754665.1 Bison bison bison
TGGAACCAGTTTGTTGTTTCATGTCCAGTTCTAACTGTTGCTTCCTGACCTGCATACAGATTTCTCAAGAGGTAGGTCAGGTGGTCTGGTATTCCCATCTCCTTCAGAATTTTCCAGTTTATTGTGATCCACACAATCAAAGGCTTTGGCATAATCAATAAAACAGATGTTTTTCTGGAACTCTCTTTTTCAATGATCCAGCGGATGTTGGCAATTTGATCTCTGGTTCCTCTCTCTACCTTTTCAATGATCCAACAGATGTTGGCAATTTGATCTCTGGTTCCTCTCTCTGCCTTTTCTAAAAGCAGCTTGAACATCTGGAAGTTCACGGTTCATGTACTGTTGAAGACTAGCTTGGAGAATTTTGAGCATTACTTTGCTAGCGTGTGAAATGAGTGCAATTGTGCGGTAGTTTGAGCATTGTTTGGCATTGCCTTTCTTTGGGATTGAAGGCAAGAGAAGGGGAGGACAGAGGATGAGATGGTTAGATGGCAACACGACCTCAATGGACATGAGTTTGAATAAACTCTGGGACTTGGTGATGGACAGGGAGGCCTGGCGTGCTGCAGTCCATGGGGTCACAAAGGGTCGGACATGACTGAGCGACTGAACTTCTTTGGGATTGGAATGAAAACTGACATTTTCTAGTCCTGTGGCCACTGCTGCGTTTTTCAAATTTGCTGGCATATTGAGTGCAGCACTTTCACAGCATCATCTTTCAGGATTTGAAATAGCTCAACTGGAATTCCATCACCTCCACTAGCTTTGTTCGTAGTGATCTTTCCTAAGGCCCACTTGACTTCACATTCCAGGGTGTCTGGCTCTAGGTGAATTATCACATCATCGTGGTTATCTGGGTCGTGAAGATCTTTTTTGTACAGTTCTTCTGTGTATTCTTGCCACCTCTTCTTAATATCTTCTGCTTCTGTTAGGTCCACACCATTTCTGTCCTTTATCGAGCCCATCTTTGCATGAAGTGTTCCCTTGCTGCTGCTGCTGCTAAGTCGCTTCGGTCGTGTCCGACTCTGTGCGACCCCATAGACGGCAGCCCACCAGGCTCCCCCGTCCCTGGGATTCTCCAGGCAAGAACACTGGAGTGGGTTGCCATTTCCTTCTCCAATGCGTGAAAGTGAAAAGTCAAAGTGAAGTCGCTCAGTCGTGTCCGACTCTTCGCGACCCCATGGACTGCAGCCCACCAGGCTCCTCTGTCCATGGGATTTTCCAGGCAAGAGTACTGGAGTGGGGTGCCATCACCTTCTCCGAGTATTCCCTTGGTATCTCTAATTTTCTTGAAGAGACCTCTACTCTTTCCTATTCTACTGTTTTCCTGTATTTCTTTGCATTGTGTGCACCAGGACCCAGGAGAAAGGAGCAGTGACCCTCACAAGAGACAGATCCAGACTTGCCTGTCAGTGTCCAGGAGTCTCCAGCGGAGGCGTGGGTTGGTGTTGGCCTGCTGCAGGGGTGGGGGCACTGAGTGCAGCAGTACATGTGTGGGGATCTTGCTCCTCTCCGAACCTCTGACCTCACATCCTCCGTCTCACCTTGTTCCCTGAGACCCCTCCCTGAAACCTCTTTGCATGTGCAACCATCTCCGCCTTTTTTCACAGGGTCAAAGGTAATCCCTCACAGAGGCCTGGCTCCCATTTCCTGCCTCTTTCTTTTGAATTGAGCTCCATTAACTGTTCTCCTCTTTTACATAACTTCACATTTCCCTCCTCATCAGCATTTAAATGTGCTCGAGTACCCCTCACCCTGCCAAGGAGATTTAAGCAGAAAAAGCAAAGCTCCTTAAGACTCTACAATTAGCTATGTTTCATTTCTAAAATTCTAAATTATAAAACAATGGTCACTGCAAAAACTCAAAAACAGAAGAAAATTAAGATTTCCCTCCACTCAAAGTTCACAATATCAGTGTTAATGATATTTTCCCAGCATTATTTTTGCAGCAATGAGCTGCCCTGATGTCCACTTGTTTGCCATCACCTGTCTTAAGTCTTTCTTTTATGACCTTGGTGATGGCATGGTTGGTCAAGGAACTTTTTAAACAAAATTTCTTAACATGTACACAATAAGTAAAGTACATAGGCATTGCTCATATTTTTGTTTCTTACTGCCCCCCCCAACCTACTCTCTCCTAAACCAAACTGGTCGGGCTTCTTCCCCACTAGACCACTGCACCACTCTCACCAGGAACACAAAGGCTACTGCTTCCCAGGGCACGGCCTGGGCGCCACCCCACCGGCCAACTGAAGGCTCCCTCCTGCTCACACACTTCCCTTGTTTGCTGGGCAGCCTCCTCCCTTATCACATCCCGCCAGCCTCTCCTCTGCCCTTCCCTCTGTGTGGATGTCCCTCAGGGCTCCCTGAGGCCAGCTGCTCTCCCCATCCACCCCTGTCTACACTGACACCCTTTCCTACCATGACTGACGGCCTAACCCATCCCTGAGCTCAGACCTGCAGGTCCAGCCGAAGAAGGGCCACCTCCACTTGGACTCCTACTGGTCAGACTGAGCACATCTCAAAGGTAAAGCCATCTTCCTCAATCTCCAACTCTGCTCCACTTCCTCTGTCCCCCAGGGGGCCCCACTCAGGAGAGTCCCGGGTGTCATCCCGCATGCCTCCCCTTCTCTCACCTCCTCTCTCCAGGCAATCATCCAGGCTTAACCGAGAAGCCTACAGCCTACACTTACCTCCAACAGACCCACTTCTCTCTCTCTGCACTGCCCTGTCCTGAGCACAGACCACCAACCTCTCTCTCAGTTCACTGCGGAAGGTTCCCCACGGTTCTCCGGACGCCCCCCAGGCTTCACGCAGGGGCCTGAGCAAACCTCTAAAATGAAGACCCTATTTCATGCCCCTGCTTGCACCCTGCAATGACTATCTGGTGCCCTCAAAGTCACATTCCTTAAGAGCAAGTGCAAGACCCTTCCGTGTCTGCTCACTTATCTCTGGTCTCATTTCTCTCATCTCTCACACTCTCATCAAACCTAAACTGCTGTAATTCTGCACACATGCCAGCATGAACTTTCTCTTCCACCTCCAGGATCTGTGCAAACTCTACCTTCTAACTGGCAGTTCCTGCCACCCCTCCCCGCCAAATAAAGATAATCTCCTCAGCTCTGAGCCTGGGTGATATCTTATTTGTCCCCACCCTCCCCGCAACAGTCGGTTAGGTGACTCCTCTATGTAGCCCTAAACACCCTGCACATTCCCCAGCTCAGAGCCAGCCACACTCTTTAACGGTCTGTTTGCTGATCAGGGAAGCAAAACAGGAACCCATCTGAGAATAAGGATTTTAGAAGGAGATAGATCTGGGTTTGAGAATCTCCACCTCTCATCAACTGTATGACATTGAGCAAGTTATTCAATTTTTTTCCTTCAGGTTGCTCATCTGTAACATGGGCTAGGAGTTCTACTTCACATGGCTGCTGCAAGACCAAAGCAGACAGGGCAGGAAAAACAGAGCAAATAGCACCTCAGAAGCACTAGGAAAGTGGGAGCCTTTAGTTCCGTGATAATGGAAGTCTCTGAGAGCAGGGACCAGGTGTAACTCAATCAGCGTTTTTCTCAGCATTCACCGTAGGCACCTTGGAAATACTACTTGAATGAGATAAAATGAATGAGGACAAAGAACAAAGAAGATGGGGGGGAAAATTAAGCGATGACTCAGATCTCAAGCCTAGGGCCCCAGATGTGAGGGGATAGCCAAATAACATGAAACAACTTTTTTCCACAACGGTAATATTCTTATAGGTAATTATTATGTGCCAGACACCGCTTTATATATACTGCCAATTTAATCCTCACACATCCATGAAAGAGATGCTACAATTTCTGTTGTACGCCTGAGGAAATGGCAGCACAGAGAACTGAAATGACTGATCCAAGCTCCTACGATACTGATGAGCAGCAGAGCCTGAATTCAAAGCCTGTGAGTTTAGCACCAGAGTCTGCCATTGAATCATTATTCCATGCTACCTTTAAATTAAGATGAGTTAAAAAAGGGTAGCTGTAAAGGAGGCCAGAACGACAAGGGTTAGCAAAGGTGGCATTAGAAACATAATAACATTTCAGTTTCAAAAAGAAATAATACTAAAAGACCAGAGTGATAAGAACTAAGAAAAGGATTTTTGATCTTGTGCTCATCATGACCTTCAAGAGTCAGTGAAGTGGTGAGAACAAATAAAAGGAGGATTTACAGTGGATGCAAAGAATCAAAGGAAGGCAACAGAGTCTATTCCAGTAGGTTGGCAGCGAAAGTAAATAAAGCCTGAGGGCAAAGGAGATAAAATCAGTAGAGAAGAAATGGAAAATGTCAAAGATGAAGTAAAACACATCTGGTTGAAAACCAATCATGCGTGTAATTTCTGCTAAACAACCTCAAAACTGTCTCTGGTTATGCTCAGATGTGCTTTCACAGATAAGACGACAGCTCCAGCTCCTGTGAGTTGTTCCTCTGCATGGTCACAGCATCCTGCACAAATTGGCTGCTGGTCACAAAGGACCCTGGGTGAGAAGCGTCTATTAACGGTGTTCTAAATGGATCAGCACACCATTTCCCACACCTCCCTCAGCATAAAGCCCACCTCCGACAACTATTTTAAAACACGCAGACACACATTCAGAGGCTCCCTCTCTGGAGATTCTGTTCCTGCTGGTCTAGGGTGCTGCATCTTTCAACAAGTGCACCCGGTGATACGAAGTTTGAGAACCTGATCCAAACCCCTAGCCCTAGAAAAGCGCCCCTTGAGCCCGGCTCTCTCCTCGCCCCGCACCCCCACACCACGCTCACAAACGCACAGGGAAAACGGACTTGAAGATGCCTCACTCAAACCTCACGTTAGAAGAGACCTCCCTGCCCCGCCTGGACGTTCCCAGGTAGCCTCGCTGCCGACTCTGCAGCAGCTGACCAGCTGGTCAAGAACAAGCACGTCTCCACGCGGGAAAACGACTCCACCTGCAGACGCGACCCGGGTGGACGAGCCTGACGCGCGGCGGGG
>NW_011494867.1:1273110-1279604 GCF_000754665.1 Bison bison bison
GCCCCTGGACTGAGGGCAACCGCCTCCGCATCCTCCAAGATGGAGGCGAAATGGAGGCCTGCCTTTTCCGGGCCTGCCTTTTAGGACTCTGGCCTCGGGCCGTTGATTTCTGCAGATGCTGCCGAGACGGCGGCAGCCCCGCTGGAGAGTGAGTGAGTGAGTGAGTGAGTGAGTGAGTGAGTGAGTGAGTGAGTGAGTGTGTGTGTGTGTGTGTGTGTGTGTGTTCTCTCTTCCGTCGGGGCGAGTGCCCAAGTGTGATCCCCCGTGGTCCGCCACCCAAAGACACTCTAGTCCAGGGCGTAGGCTCTTGGACGGACAGACGCTTTGTTTTTTGGAAGTCTCCCGAGTCTTCTTGGGGAATCGCTAGCAGAGCAAATCGGGAATCCGGTCTGCTGGACCGGTCCGACCTCGGAAGCAGGATTAGATCTCAGCTCGGGGCTGGATCTTTTCTTTTTGCACCTTCCCTGCTAGTCTGGACCAGAAGAGGAATCATTCACTCCATCTTCTGAGGAGCTCACCACCGACTCCTTCACCTCGCTTCCTGTCATTTCGTCCTGTTTTCTTTCCTTTATAGAACGTGTCGCTATGGTAGATCAGTGTTGAATGTCTTTCCAGTCTAGTTGCAAAATCTACCCTTGCACACGGTACCTAAATTTCATGCATGACTATGTTCTCGGCACTTAGAATTGTGTTTGGCACAAAGTCCAGGAAAAATGTCTGAATAGACAGCGATCTTTAACGGCACAGGCTGGGCTGCGTTGAGGGCCACACTCACCAGTTCCCATTCTTTGGATTCAAGTCCATCTCACCACACAAGCCAGTTTTATTTAATGGATGGCTTCCTGTGGCCAGGGGTCATGCTGGGTAATGGAGTAGACGTTGCTTATAAAATTACTGTCCTGTTTTCAAAGCAGAGAAGAGAATCTGGGAACCGAGATAAGGAAGACACACAAACGTCTACAGAGTCACTCTCCATGCAGTGGGCACATGGCTGGGGGAGAAGCCCTGCTCCTCCCCCTGAGACTACTGTCGCTGTCACTAGACTTGACATCCAGCCTTCAGTGACTCCTCGGTAAGAACCTGGTACTGTGCGTGTCCACCACGTACCTGTGAGCCCATGTCTGCGTGGAAACCAGAGCTCTGCATGCATTCCAGTTCACACCCGTGGGGAGGGAGAGAAGCAGCCAATGCCTTCGGCACACCAACCTCCACCCATAAATCATGCTGCAGTTTCGCAGTAGAACACCTGCCGTTTCACAGAGTCCCTGTAAGACGGAGTCATATTACAAGTGGTTCCTGTGCCAGGCATTGTGCCGGTTGAAACTTCATCACAACTGTGTGAGTTGCAGGGATCCCTAACCTCTGGGATCCAAAGCCTGATGATCTGAGGTGGAGCTGATGTAATAACAGAAGTACAAGTGCACAATCAATGTGATGCGCTTTAATCATCCAGAAACCATCCCTCCTACCCCAGTTGGTGGAAAAACTGTCTTCCATGGAACTGGCCCCTGGTGCCCAGACGGTTGGGGATAGCTGAATTCCTGCACCTGTGAGGAAAGTGAGGCCTATAACAGCATATTCTCATGTTGCAGATAATGAAACCAGGCCTCACATGTAATATTTACATGAAGTGGTAAATATTCAAGTCAGTGCCAAGAAATGTGGTAGAGACAGTGGTGGTACATTAGGACCACCTGGGGAATCTAAACCCGTTTCGTCAGAATGAACTGGAATCAACAAGGCTGAAAAACACATCAGGTCAGTTCCTGGAAGTTCCAGGAACTTCCCTTGTATCTAGAAATGGCAGTTGTGTAAAGCTTTGTGGATGATGTAGGGCTTGAGCTGGTTCTTAAAGAAGCTCTGTTCATATAAACCAGCAGTAGGTGGCGCTGTGGCCTAGGAAATGGGGTTTCCTGGGTTTAGACAGCCCCTCTTTGGAGGGCACTACGTGGAGATTAGATAGAAACCCGTCAGACTAAAGAAATCTCCCTGGAGAGGTGATAACGCAGCATGGTCCTTGGAACACAAGAGCGACTGAGGAGTGGCTTCTTGGGGTGCTGCCTCCCAAAGGGGTGGGACCACCTCTGTTGTTCTTACCAAGAGAGGCTCTGTTGAGTCAGGGACCCTCAGACAGGTGGATCCCAGGCATCATCTGACTTGAGCTCCTCAGAGTCAGAGCTGAGAGGGTGGTTGTGCCGGTTGGTTAAAAGCACAACTTCGGGCTGACCTGGCCTGGGTCTGGATGCCAGCACTCCTTGGCGTATGACCTTGTGAGGTGTTAGCTCTCCTGGGCCTCTGTGGGAGTTACCAACAAAGACTATATATAAAGAGAAAGAACCAACAGGATGTGTATGTACATAGAGGGAGAGATTAATGTTGAAGTCACTCACAGGACAGTGGTGCTGGCAGGTCTGGAATGCGCAGGACAGGCGGGCAGGCTGGAGACCCAGGGACCAGCTGATGGTGGGGGTCTCCAGCTCCCAGGCAGTGTGGAGACCCAATTCCTTCTTCCTCCACAGGAACTCTGTTTTCTTTTAAGAGCTTTAACTGAATGGATGAGGCCCACTCAGGTACAGAGGGTAATCTGCTTTACTCAAAGTCTAGTGATAAAACAGTTATTCACATCCAGAAAATACCTTTACAACAATATCTAGACTGGTACTTGATCAAACAGCTGGTTACCATCTTCTAGCCAGTTTGACACATAAAATTAATCATCCAGCCTTCAATTACTTGCTTGTAAAGTGGGCAATGACACTTTTTTGTTTGCTTTTGCAGCCTCAAGCAATGTGTATAGACTACTTGGCCCAAAATTTGCAAAAAATTTTGCACCACAGATAACTTTTAATATTGTTTTTGCAAAGTGAACCACACCGCCTGGCACCAGGGGCTCCAGGCTGTGGGAAGTGGGGGTGATGAGCCAAACTGAATGACCATGGAGGCTGGTGACGCACAGTCGAAGAGCAGGAACCTGTGCCAGGCCTGTTAGCCTGATGCCTGTGCTGGGCGCTGGGGGGAGTCCCTGGGGGCCCTGGGGCTGCTTTGAGCTCCTTAGGACTTCTGCATGAACTCCGTGGCTGTGGTGGAAACTCGCTCGCTCAGGGGGTGCCCTGGGAATCCAGTGAGCTTGTCTGTGCTCAGTGAGCTGCACGGGTATGGGTGACCTGTGGGCAGCTCTACCCCGGCCTCCGCTGATCTTGGCTAACTTGGCTTCTGTGCTTTCCAGCCTTTTCCCTGCATGGCGCTGGGTGTTCACATTTACCATCAGTCACTTTTTGGAACTCTTCCCTTCCCCTCAAAGTGTAATGGAACCATTTCACAGCCACTTCTGTGAACACGTTGGGACACTCACACAGTTCTGTTGATGGTATTTAACTGAGCAAAACCGGTTTTGCCTCCCCTGGGAAGCCCCACCCTGAGGAGCTCCTGTCAGAGGTAGAGGGGACTCTTTCCTTAGCTGTTTCTTGTGTCTCTTCTCAGGAAGAGCTGAGTGACCACACCCTGCCTTTTGAGGAAGACCTGACCCCCCCAAGAAGGCTCTCCCATCCCTCCCTCCGCCTGCTCACCAGTGCCCAGCAGGTCCTCCAGTGGGCTCTTCATCCTCTGAACCCCAGGACGTCTGCCCACCAGCCCATTTCTACTTAGCGATCTGTTCGTCTGTTAGGAGACTCGTGTGTTCTTTCCTCGAAGATGCAACTAGCGCTGAGTGAAACACTGAATAAAGGAAAGGAGAGCTGAATACTCTCTAGGCAGTAACTGATAAGAGAGGCCCAGCCATTTCAACAGCTTGATTGTACAACCAGGAGACGGTACTGATGGAGGCTCTTTGAAGTTCAAACCGACACTGGGATCCACCTACAAACTGCTATTACAGTTTTCCTTTTTCTCCACAGCAGAGTGAGAGCTACAGAAAACTCTCCACTGTGAGTCATGAGCAGTCCTCTTCCCAGGTCTCTCTCTGCTGCTTAGGAGCAGCACCCAGAGGGGCCCCTCGCATCAGGCTTCTTCTGGATGCAGATTCCTTTAGTGCTTTTGGGATTTACTACTTTCCCTGACAAGAACACGACTGGGGCAGTGGCTCCTGTTTGGTAACTGAGCTGCTGTAAGTATGTTTTGAAAAATAGATGCCAAAAACTTGCATGTTAATGTTCCTAGCAGCATTATGAAGAATAGTCAATAGGTTGGAAACAACCCAGATGCCCATCAGCAGATGAAATACAGGATATCCATACAATGGAATACTATCCAACAATAAAAAAGGGACGAAGTGTGGGTTCAAGCTGCAACATGGATGAACTTTGAAGACATTAAGCTAAGTGAAAGAAGCCAGACATAAAGGCTGCAAATTATATGATTCCATTTGTGGCAAATGACCAGAACAGGCAGATCTATAAAGACAGAAAGTAGATTTATGGCTGCAAGAGACTGGGATGGGACATTGGGGAGAAAGAGGGGTGACTGCTGCTGGATATGGGGTTTATTTTGGGGGTGATGAAAACGTTCTCAAAATCGGTTGTGGTGATGATTACCCAACTCTGTGAATGTGCTAACCACCACTGACTTTTACACCTTGCATGCATGCTCAGTTGCTCCAGTCATGTCTAATTCTTTGTGACCCCATGGACTGTAACCTGCCAGGTTCCTCTGTCCATGGAATTTTCCAGGCAAGAATATTGGAGTGGGTTGCCATGCCATCCTCCAGGGGATCTTCCTGACCTAGGGATCGAACCTGCGATCTACTGTACTGATAGGTGGATTCTTTACCCAATAATCCACCTGGGAAGCCCAACTTCATACCTTAAAAGAGTGAACTAAAGGATATGTGAGTTAAATCTCAATGAAGCTCTTTTAAAAAACACTAGCGGCCAGTTTCTGCCCCCGAGAAGCAGGTGGATTGTGTTCTGCGGGCACCAGGAGTGGTTTTCTGTGGGGCAGGTGCCTGAGATGTGCCTGCAGAGCCTACAAAGCACGGCTCTCTGAGAGAGCTGCAAGACTCTCTTACAGGATAACCTTTGGTTCCCTCATTTTGTTTGCCCTGCATCTAGTGCTCTGCCCCTCAGTCCACCTTCTCTGGAGGAGTATTTCGGAAGTGCTCAAAGGCAATAATCTTGATTCGTTCATTTGTTGTTTGTCCTCTAACTCCCTGCAGAGAGCTGGTGCTCAGGAAGATCTTTAGGGAGAAAGGCGATCGGGAGGCTGGGACTGCGTGTGCCGGGCTGACTCGACATGTACCAGTGCCCCTCCCCACCCATGTTCCTCAAGTGCACACCAGTGGGGCCAGGTCACATAACACTGGCCCTCCCCTGCCCCACAGCCGTGGACTTTTCTAGAGGTTATCTGCTCCCTGGAACATTCAGGCTGAATTTCTGAGGGGTCAGAAGGAGGGACCTGTCGCATAGCCACAGTCAGTAAGCAGCCCTGACAGCAGTCACTGGTTGAGTGTGGAAGGTCTGCACAGTAATCAGGGCATCGAGGACTGGGGATCGAGGACTTCCCGAGTGTAGAAGGTCTGCATAGTAATTAGTGAGAGGTATCTAGAACTGGGGATCTGAGGACTTCCCGAGTTTGGAAGGTCTGCGTAGTAATTAGGGCATCGCAAGAACTGGGGATCTGAGGACTTGCCTTGAAGCAGTTTTGGCAGCAGTTGATAGGAATTATGTGAATGGGAAAGACTAGAGATCTCTTCAAGAAAATCAGAGATACCAAGGGAACATTTCATGCAAAGATGGGCTCAATAAAGGACAGAAATGGTAGGGACCTAACAGAAGCAGAAGATATTAAGAAGAGGTGGCAAGAATACACAGAAGAACTGTACAAAAAAGATCTTCATAACCCAGATAATCACTATGGTGGGATCACTCACCTAGAGCCAGACATCCTGGAATGTGAAGTCAAATGGGCCTTAGGAAGCATCACTAGGAACAAAGCTAGTGGAGGTGATGGAATTTGAGTTGAGCTATTTCAAATCCTGAAAGATGATGCTGTGAAAGTGCTGCACTCAATATGCCAGCAAATTTGGAAAACTCAGCAGTGGCCACAGGACTGGAAAAGGTCAGTTTTCATTTCAATCCCAAAGAAAAGCAGTGCCAAAGAATGCTCAAACTACCGCACAATTGCACTCATCTCACACGCTAGTAAAATAGTGCTTAAAATTCTCCAAGCCAGGCTTCAGCAATATGTGAACCGTGAACTTCCAGATGTTCAAGCTGGTTTTAGAAAAGGCAGAGGAACCAGAAATCAAATTGCCAACATCCGATGGATCATTGAAAAAGCAAGAGAGTTCCAGAAAAACATCTATTTCTGCTTTATTGACTATGCCAAAGCCTTTGACTGTGTGGATCACAATAAACTGGAAAATTCTGAAAGAGATGGGAATCCCAGACCACCTGACCTGCCTGTTGAGAAATCTGTATGCAGGTCAGGAAGCAACAGTTAGAACTGGACATGGAACAACAGACTGGTTCCAAATAGGAAAAGGAGTACGTCAAGGCTGC
>NW_011494867.1:1279704-1345374 GCF_000754665.1 Bison bison bison
TCAAGGCTGCATATTGTCAACCTGCTTATTTAACTTCTATGCAGAGTACATCATGAGAAACGCTGGGCTGGAAGAAGCACAAGCTGGAATCAAGATTGCCGGGAGAAATATTAGTAACCTCAGATATGCAGATGACACCACCTTTATGGCAGAAAGTGAAGAGGAACTCAAAAGCCTCTTGATGAAGGTCAAAGAGGAGAGTGAAAAAATTGGCTTAAAGCTCAACATTCAGAAAACTAAGATCATGGCATCTGGTCCCATCACTTCATGGCAAATAGATGGGGAAACAGTGGAAACAGTGGCTGAGTTTATTTTTCTGGGCTCCAAAATCACTGCAGATGGTGACTGCAGCCATGAAATTAAAAGACCCTTGCTCCTTGGAAGAAAAGTTATGACCAACCTAGACAGCATATGGAAAACCAGAAACATCAGTTTGTCAACAAAGATCCGTCTAGTCAAGGCTATGGTTTTTCCAGTAGTCATGTATGGATGTGAGAGTTGGACTATAAAGAAAGCTGAGCTCTGAAGAATTGATGCTTTTGAACTGTGGTGTTGGAGAAGACTCTTGAGAGTCCCTTGGACTGCAAGGAGATCCAACCAATCCATCCTAAAGGAAATCAGTCCTGAATATTCATTAGGACTGATGCTGTAGCTGAAACTCCAATACTTTGACCACCTGATGCGAAGAGCTGACTCATTTGAAAAGACCCTGATGCTGGGAAAGATTGAGGGTAGGAGGAGAAGGGGACGACAGAGGATGAGATGGTTGGATGGCATCACTGACTCAATGGACATGGGTTTGGGTGGACTCCGGGAGTTGGTGATGGACAGGGAGGCCTGGCGTGCTGCGGTTCATGGGGTCGCAGAGTCGGACATGATTGAGCGACTGAACTGAACTGATGGGGGTGCCAAAGCCCTCCCACCCCATGGGACTGTTTCCCAAGTGAGACCACGAGTTAGTGGAACTGGGAGTGGGCTCTGAGCCTCTGAAGGGGCCTGCTCTGCTCAGTCCGGGACAGCTGCTGCCCAAGAAGTGGGGATCTGGCTGCTGAGCAACAGTGGGAGCGTTAGGAGGACCCACTCAGATTCCCAGAGGAAACACCAAGCCTTCAGGAGTCTAGGAGGCTTGAGCGAGGGCCAGCTTCTCCCGGGGAAGGCCATTTCAGGAAGCTCCTCCCACCCATTAGGCAGCCTGACCACCCACAGCGCTTACCCAGAAACCAGACAGTGCAGGGAAAGGCAGACCCGGGTTCTAATCCCAACTCCAAGTCCGCCTCTGGCTGGCTGCATGATCCTGGGCGAGAAAGTTATTCTGCTCTGAGACCCAGTTTCTTCATCTATAAAATAGGGCATATATTTAAAAGTCATTTCCATTGGTTTGTACAAACAACATTCATATATTTTTAAATTTGAAATTTTTAAACTTATTTTTACTTAAAATTCAAAAACTGGAAATAGAACTGCCTTATGATCCAGCAACCCCACTGCTGGGCATACACACTGAGGAAACCAGAAGGGAAAGAGACACGTGTACCCCAATGTTCATCGCAGCACTGTTTATAATAGCCAGGACATGGAAGCAACCTAGATGTCCATCAGCAGATGAATGGATAAGAAAGCTGTGGTACATATACACAATGGAGTATTACTCAGCCATTAAAAAGAATACATTTGAATCAGTTCTAATGAGGTGGATGAAACTGGAGCCTATTATACAGAGTGAAGTAAGCCAGAAGGAAAAACATAAATACAGTATACTAACGCATATGTATGGAATTTAGAAAGATGGTAACAATAACCTGGTGTATGAGACAGCAAAAGAGACACTGATGTATAGAACAGTCTTATGGACTCTGTGGGAGAGGGAGAGGGTGGGAAGATTTGGGAGAATGACAATGAAACATGTAAAATATCATGTAAGAAACGAGATGCCAGTCCAGGTTCGATGCACGATACTGGATGCTTGGGGCTAGTGCACTGGGACGACCCAGAGGGATGGTATGGGGAGGGAGGAGGGAGGAGGGTTCAGGATGGGGAACACATGTATACCTGTGGCGGATTCATTTTGATATTTGGCAAAACTAATACAATTATGTAAAGTTTAAAAATAAAATAAAATTAAATTAAAAAAAAAAAAGAACAAAAGGCACTAAAATAAAAATAAAACAAAAAAATTAATATATGATTTATTTAAATCCTTACTTATATTCAAGTACATATTTACCTTTTAGAACACTTCTTATTCTTTCACGTAGGATTCCTTTCGTGCAAGTCTCATAGTGATAAATTATCTCAGCTTTTGTTTATCTGACAACATCTTTATTTTAAAGGTTATTTTCATTAGGTTAAAAAAATTCTACGTTTAAAGTTTTTCTTTTCACTGTCTTCCGATTTCCATCGTTTATGAAGTCAGTCATCAATCTTAGTGTAACACAATACAAAGGTCAGAAAAAAATTTTTTTTCATGTTCAAGGTGTCTTTATTGGTTGCTTCAAACTATTACAAAGTAAGAACTGCTGTTGGGCCCCTGGTATCAGTAGTAGAGAAACAGCCTTAAAACCCTAGAGACCCAATTCTCCAAAGTTTCTCTCAGAGTGTGTGTTGGGTAACATTTATTTTTCCTGGTGCAGGATTACACACTGTGCTTAGTTATTAAGTCTCCCCTTAGTCTCCTTTAATTTGGAGCAGTTCCTTAGTCTCTATCTTTCGTGACTGAGTGAAGGGCAGTAATTTTGTAGAACATGGCTTGGTACGGGTTTGTCCAGTGTTTCCTCACGACGGATTCAGGCTCTGCACTTTTGACAAGAAGACCGCAGAAAGGATGTTGTGTTCTCAGTACATTTTATCAGGAGGCATGAAATGTCCATCTGTTCCATTCTCCTTGCCGTTAAGGTGGATCACATGGTTTAGCTGCATTTTTCCACTGTAAATTACTGTTTTCTCTCTGTATTTAACAAGTAATTTGAGAAGACACTGCTGTGCTACAGGTCCTTTTGGGCAATGGAGATAGGAACCAGGACCAAGGTCAGATGCGCCCACTGGAGGTCTGTCGGGTTGGGCAGACTCTTGGGGTCAGGCCAGTGGCTTCTGCCCAGAGTTGGATGAGGGCTGTCTTACTTGGTCAAACAGGTCCCAAAGCCTGTGTGCCTGGTCAGAGAAAGAGCCCACGGCAGGGGTGCTCATTTGGCTGCTAATCAGCTGTTTTGAGAAGTCGCCTCCCCACCTCTGTGCCTCACTTTTTCATCCAGGTGAGAGAGCTGGATGGTCTAAGCTTCCCTTTCTGGCCAAGACCCTTTTGTTCTTAGCTCCTTTTGAGAACAGAAGCTAAATGGCTCTGAAGATCGAAATTGGCCAAGGAGCTTTTACCTGAAAAATCACACACAAAACGTGGGCGCTGCACGTGCTCAGCTGCATCCGACTCTCTGCGACCCTCTGGATCGCAGCCCGCCAGGTTCCTCCATCCATGGGATTCTCCAGGCAAGAATACCAGAGTGTGTTGCCATTCCCTGCTCCAGAGGATCTTCCCAACCCAGGGATTGAACTCATGTTTCCCACATCTCCTGCATTGGCAGGCAGGTTCTTTACCACTGAGCCACCTGGGAAGTCCTAATTCATTCAAAGACTGCTAAGGTGTCAGCCGGCCAGCATAACCCATTCATTGCTGCGGAGTCCCCTGGGGGGCTGAGGGCAGCCGGGCTGGGGGAGCCACTTCTCCCTTGTGGGGATACTAGTGACGAGGAGCCTAAACCCACAGCTCAGTCCCCCACTTACACAAAACAGGGTGGCCCCTCCAGGACACTCGTTCAGGGCTGATGGCTGCCCAGAGCCCCCTAGACAGAGGAACAGTACAGCTGGGGCTCAAAATGCCTCTACAACCCCTCTCTCCTCTCTTCTACTCTTCACCCTCTCCCCCTCCACCCTGCACCCAGGCCCACTATCTCCTAAACGACAGTTGCTGAAAATGGATTTGAGGAGTCCCGAGAAGAAACCCTGGGTTCCAGGTTACCCCACCTTTCGAACTTAACGACCCATTTCATTACTCGAATACTGGTATGGCCATTACTACTTCAAGAAACCTTTGCTATCTGCAATCCAACACCCAGATGCAAACGAGCTTTGCTGAGAGCAGAGGAGGTAGAAGACGAGATGTGGGAAGGGTGTCGTGAGGTCACCGAGTCAGGACTGGAACGGGGAGACAAGCGCTGACTAAACGTGGACGCAGCAGCGCCCAGAAAACGAACGTGGCCCACCCACTTCTGGGCCTGATCGGGAATGCAGCCATCAGACACCAGGTGCCATCCTGTGCTGCATCTATAGGAAGGTCCAGACGTGTTCCCCGAGAAGCCTCATGACATGGCTTAAGCACATCAGCAGAATGAGTAATTCTGGACACACGAGACTGAGGGTCAGAAAACCCGAGATCTGCTTCCAGCTCTCCTATAAAAGGCCTATGGTCCTACTCTGCTTGACCTAATTAACCAAGAACAAGGGCGTTCGAACAGTAAGTTTCTGAGCATCAGTGTCAAGTTCACAGCCAGTGCTCACCACTCTGGAGACTTCTACGAGCATAGCAGGTGTTTGAGGAGGGTCCTCCCAGTCACCACAGAGAAGATTTAACAAGTAAAAACCTGCAAACTCTTTATTAAATTCTCCCATTTCATCTGTACAGAAAAAAAAATGCACATTATGTTCAGAATCTCGGTAACATCTCAAAATTACACAGCATGAACATGTAAAAACAAGGAACTGCCAGGATTTTATACATAGAAAGAAAAACCATTTACAAAAGAGGCTTGTTAATTTTACTTTTCTTTTTTTCCTTCTAAAAAAAAAAAACAAAACACACCAGTTTTTAAAGGCCTAAGATCTCACACAGCATTTGCTGGACAGTCTGTCTTCCAGCCTGGATTGACCCGGAAACACTGCGTGGGGAGGACGTTCAGTAAGCCTCGGGCTGCCAGCCCTCCTGTCACTCACTCTGGCCAGGGAACCTGCTCAAACCATCAAGTGTGCGCGGCACAGGGCCCGCTGGGCTCTGGGGTCCAGGTGTCAAATCAGTGTTGGGGGAAGGCAAAACAGAATATAGAGGCACTGTCTGAGTTCCCTCCTTGCCCAGGGAGACTCCTCCACTGCACGGCTGACCATACCCCTACACGTGCGCTGTGGGGGGTCTTGGGAAGGAGGACGGGGAGGAGACCACCACCAGGATCCTGTCACCACCAGCCCGAGCAGACAGTCCCACCTCTGTGCTCCAGGTGACCAACAGCCCCTGGGTCTCCTCAGTGATCTCACTAGATGGCATGGAGGGGCCCACCACTCTCAATCAGTCTGGGTTTGCTAATGACTTATCTTTTGTCTGAGGTCTGGGCATGAAGGGGGATTGGGCCTCGAACTCGACTGCCCTGCCTGACATGTGACACTGGTCCTGGGGGAGAGGAGGACCAAGCGGAGTTTAGCTGGAGAGATGGCCAAGCAGAGATGAGACAGAAACCTACCAACCAGAACATCAGCTCCAGCCCCTGGTCCTTTGGGAGCTGAAGACCAGTGGGGGAGCGGTGATTCAGAAGTGGTGGGTCCTCAAAGACACAGGGAAACTCGGGGCACTAGAATGCTGCATTTTATAAAACTACTTAGGTGTTGTCCAAATGGTGAGAGTAAATAAAAGGAGTTCTGAGATTTTTCAACTTCCTAAGAATTGGAAATACAAGTAAACACACCAAAATGCACGATTCAAAAAACCCTATTCTTTTTATTCTATGGCCCAAATTTAGTTTGAATGAGTCAGGCTATGTTGGATGGCTTCTAAGGGTCCCTACTGCAGGTTCCTTCCCTGTACGTGCTTGCGTGGAATAAGCAATATGCGGAGAACACTTACTTTTTGGTGGGGGAGGGAAAGAAATGGGAAAAGCAAAGGCTTTTTTCCTCAGAGGAACTTAAGACTAGCTGAGAAAGGAGGTCCCACAAAGCAACCGATCCTTCCCCGGGTGACTCAAACCAGTGGGGATCTTTGGGACAGACAGTGGTCCCACAGCCTGGAGGTGGTGCACACAGGAGTGAATCTTCTCCTGGGAAGGGGAAGGGAAGTCAGCACCCTGTCTGATGAAATGTAAATGGAGGCTACAAGTCTTCACTACTAGTTTCTCTTGTTACCTGACCTCAGGAAATGGGAACAGATGAAATCTGATGGCAAATTTCCTGTCACATCTTCTAGGAAAGCAGAGTCTCCCTCTCTCTCCAGCATCCCTGAGAAGAGTGCGTGCAGGATGGGAGTCAAGGGCCGCAGTGAATACCAGTCAACACCTGCTCACTCAATCCTAGAATTCCCCTTGCCTCTTAAGGATGCACTGGCTCAGAACAAACTGATGGGGTCTACAGAACTGGGCCTGTGGGTGGTACCAGAGTGTCAGGGAATGCTAAGGAGGGGGGCTTTCCTGCTGGAGTGAACCCAGGCTTGTCTTGGAGCATCTCGCTAGCAGACTTCTCTTGGGACAGCAGCGATAGCAGAGGAAGGCCAGGGACGCGCAGGGCAAGACCTCACTCCACAGCCGCCTTGTGTGTGAGAAGCTCCATGAGGGGGAGCAGTCAGCCTTGTCCTGCACATTCTATTCAGATTTCTGATTCCCTGCGCTGCAGGGCCGCCAGACCAGAGAACTGACCTCCCGGCTCCTCTGGACTGCTGTGGAGATACTCGGTCGGCATCTCTGAGATTCGAGTGAGTGGACGAGGCCTGATGAGTTCCCTGGTTACTGTAATCTTCAGCAAGGGTATGGACCCTTGGTCTTGACCCAAAACCGTACCTGCTGCTGATGTAACTGTTCCTGGATGGGCTAGACATCAGATGACGACAGAGCAAGAGGGCCGTCAGCTCCCCCACTAGGGCCATGGTTTCCTCTTGCCTAGTTCTTGCCTAGCTGATTTACCCAAGAGTGACCTATGAAGCCAGGGACCAGAGGCGGCTCAGAGCCTGTTTCTGTCACACCGAATGAGGTACAGAATGGACATAGCTGGGCCATAGTTTCTGATGATGTATGAAACTGCTCAGTCATAGGAAACTACTCCAAGTTGGATGGTGAAATGCTTTCTGGCAACAAGCGATCAAAGATACCGGCAGAGTTATACCTTCTATCTATCCAGATCATTTCTCAAGGTGATGGATGTTTCAAGAACCAAACTCCTTTTCAAACTTCCAGATCTGCTGCAGACAGTTGAGATCATCTCTCAGTCCAGAAAGAAAAGCATCAAGACACAGTAAGCTGTGGTGATGTTTTACACACATGGGGAGGGAGACAGCAGAGGAGGAGAATGGAAGCCCCCCCATCAGATGGGAAGTTATTCTGTGCTGTAAAGCACGTCACACGCATCAGTGGGGGCCTGTGTACATGTGACAACCCTGTTCCTCGCTCTCAGCACCTGCCCAGAGCAAGGGAGGAGCCCCAGGAGGTGCACCATCCACCAGCTCAGTTTAGTGCAACAGGGGCGGAAGGAGGGGTGGTGCTCCAACTCCAAGAGGTTCAAATGTGATGAGACAGAAGACCCGCAAGCCAGCTGCTGAGAATCGGGAAGACCTTAAGAGCAGGACCTGAGGGGACCTGTCAGCTTAGAACCGCCCTTGGTGACTGGTGGTGCCCGAGGCAGGGGGTGTCTGCAGCTGGCGCCTGGAACCCACTGCCTCCAGCAAGAGTAGCAAAAAGGAGAAAGAGAGAAGCAAACCACAGTATCAGTATTCCAATATCCGTCCGTCAGGGTTAGACGAGGAGCCACCTGGACCAGCTGACCCATTTGTCCTGAACACGTTCCAGGGAAGACAGAGGGGGCGGGCCCGCGGCACGCGCGGACAGTGGCGAGGCGGGGCGGGGCCAGGCAGGGTGCACGGTCTATGTGGGCAGTTTTAGGCACGTGATTTATAATACTCTGTGGACGTCTAACAGGTTAATAAAATATATATTATATAAATATATCTCCTACTGTACACACTGCCCTCTTGTGCAGCCACTGGATTCCGTGCCCCAAACTCAAGCCCAGGTGCCCCAGGCTGAACCGTGACGCCCGCGTGCCTCCCTTTTGATACTCCAAGCCTGTTATCTCTACGCTGGAGGGTTGAGCGATGCTCAGGAATGTTTCCACAAAGCTCAGACTCAGCAAAGACTGATGAATCATCCAAGTACAACATTTAGCCAATGCCTACTACCGTGGGGGGATGCAGCCAACGGACAGAAAGGAAAGAGGAGAAAGAGCCTCCATCTTTTACTGGAACCATGTTCCACGCCCTCTGCATAAAGAGGTATGAAGGAGCTTGTCTGGGAAGGTGGCCCGGAGCCTGTGGGAAGGTCAGCCTGCCATCCCTCCCTGAGGCCAGGCTGCGTCTGCAGAAGCCACTGTTCCTGACCTGTATTGTTGCCTGAAACATGAACCACAGTGGGCTGATTCTGCCCCCACCCTGCTTCCCGCCCTGGCTCCCCCCGCTGGGTCGCAGGCACCCCCGGCAGCAGAGGACTCAGGGAGGCACTGCCACCCCAGCAGGGCCAGTCCAAACGTGGAGAGCCCCGTGCAGGTCTGGAAGGCAGGCCCTGGTGCCCAGCCTCTCGTGCAGAGCAGTGGACGGACGAGCTGCGCATACCCCTGGGCCCTGCTCCAACCCACCCGCCCTCAGCCGAGGGGGCCCACTGGGCGAGCACGGCAGAGCGACACGTGGCCGTGGGGCCTGACCCGCAGTGGCTCTGCTCGGGTAGGGATCGGAAGGCATCACTGTTTCAGCAGAAGAAAACAAGACCCCAAGTGGGCTGGTCAGTCGTTTCCTGCTACTTGGTGAAGTCCGTGGCCCTGATGGGGCCAAAGGTGCTTCTGAGAGGTCAGCCAGACATCCCGGTTACAGCGTGTTAGGTGCTCCCCTCTAACGTCCTGCCTTCCTTTTACACCGCCACACAGAAGAAAGAACCCCATTGCTCAAATCAAGCCTGGAGGAGATGTGTTACTATATACATTTTTTTTTCCTTTCTTTAAAAAAATTTTTTTTGGTGTTTTAAAAAAAAAAAAAATTCAGCTGAGTTGCAGGTCAGGTGAGTTGGTTCCGGAAGTACTGGTAGGTCCATCGGGATGAGAGACTTGTCTCTGGACAGGGAAACCCGAGTCTGCCGACAGAGGCGATCCCCAAAGCGGCCGGCTGCTGCACGAGTGGTCAAGGAGGAGGACACCATGGACGCGGGAGGAGTCTGCGGCGGACGAGGCGGTGGGCGCCTGCTGCTGCTCTAACGTGAGTGCTGGGGCCGCCGCGCAGGAGGGCGAGGTGAGGGGTGCGCTATACAGGAGGGCTGTACAAACGGGGCGCCAGGCAGGTAGTTCCTCTGGGGCTCCAGGCGCCTCTACCTGTCCTTGAGCTCTCGTGTCACGCGCTTGGTGATGCGTCCACACATCAGGCCGATCAGGAACAATATGCAGATGCTCCCGCTGATCACAGAGAGGATGTAGTTCTTGGACGGGGAGGTCATCACTTGCATGGCGAGGTCAGAGAAGCCGTCCGCTGGGGCTACCTGGAAAACAAACGGTGGCATCGCCCTCAGAGAGGTGTGGGCTGAGCCGATGCCCACTCGAAACTGCCCCTCGGTTCCTACCGTAACTGGGGTCATTTCTTTAGGGGAGAGAAGACGGTGAGGGATGAGAAAGTCAAACACAGAGCTACAACTGGCTTTCCTGATCATAGTGCTGTATACAGCTGCCGCACAAGATGAGGCAATGCGGACAAATGCAAAGTGGCGGGCTCTCAGAAGCCAACACAGCCATCACCGCCGCCAGTGCGCTAAGGGCCCTCACACGGAGGACCTGACCACGTGCCGACAAAGGGCTCAGCACGCGTCAAGCATTCAGTCCTCACACCAGTCCTGGCATATAGATTTCACGACTCCCACATCACAGGTGAAGACCCAGCAGCCCAAGGGGTGGCAAGGGGTCAACTGATTTGTACAAGGACACAGGTCCTTAAATATTTTGATTTATTTTCCTCACACACTGCTGCCTTTTTAAAAACAAAGAGAAAAGCTAACGTTGTGGTGGATGCTAATTCTGTCTTGACTTGTTTCCATTCACCATCATATCATCAGCATCCTCTCCCCCACCAAAAACAACCTGCAGACATGACTTATGCTGACTGAATAGACTCAAACCAATCCCTCAGCTGTGGACACCGAGAGTCTAACCAGCCTTCACGTCAGTGCTTTCTCCAGTGGACCTCTATGGCCGCCTGCTCTGGCAGAATCAGGACCAAACGGCTCCCCAGGTGCGCACGGATCTGTTCTGCTGGGTCTCAGTTTAGCCTGGGTGCCCAAGAGGGTCTGGACCAGAGGTCTGGGCTGCTTCTACACCCATCCGTGTACTGAGAACAGCATGACGGGTCTTCAGATTAAAGTGATCTGAGCACCAGCATGTGCCAACAGAAAACAAGCAGTGGAGTCACTGAGAAGCAATCCTTAGTGGCTCAGAAGTAGAAACCGATGAGGAAAGAAGAGATCAATTCATGTCTCAGCTGTCCTATCTGGAGATGATGGCTCCAGGCTCACAGAGCCCAGGAGTCCTACAGGTGCACTGAAAGATGTTTTCAAACACAATGATTCATGACAAGGACAAAGGGTCAGTGAAGTAACTCAAAGAGACTGGGTAACTCAGGGAACATGTCACTTCAGGAGATTCTCGAGGTTCGTTACCTTTGCTGCGTAACTCCACATTTCAATCCGGTCATTGAGACGTTTTTTGCACTCCGGTTGTAACCTCACCCGCTTGTCCTCCAGGGCCTCCATAAGGCAGGACATTTCTGTGCAAGGAAAGGGGTAAGAAGAGTCAGAAGATGTACAGAACAGAGATTTCAGTAAGGCTGGGGAGAAGGGTACCTACCACCAGGGAATTCAGATCCAGAGGCTACCCAAAGTGAAATCCCTTCAAGGACACTTCACCTAAGAGCTCACATGGAGAAGAATGTCTAAGGATGGCTCTCCGGACTCTCTCTTAAAACCTCTTGATTCTCAGAGGACACACGTGGGTCAGAAAGAGCCGTACCCTTGCCCAGGTTCCACGTCACGCAGGACCTGACCTCAGAGCCCCCTGTGGCCACGGGGGAAGCTGTCGGAGCCGTTCGCTGGGCAAGGCAAGGAAGAGGGCCGTGATGATGGCTTTAACTTTTGCCTCCCTGGTAAGTAACTCAACTTTCTCTTGTCAAATCTTTACCTCTGGTCAGGGCTGTACCACTGTACACCTGCAGATCACTCCTAAACTCACTTTTCACAAAGCATCAACCAGGCCCCCAAGGGTGCTGTCTATGGCTGAGCTGCAGCTACAGAACAGAGCTGCTGTAACTGATGTCTCCGCAGGACCTCTGGTCCTCCCGAGACAGCTCAGAAAGGGCTACAGTGAATGCAGCGACTTACGACGCCCTCGGCCAGGGGTGATGGCCGCACAGTGGTGTTTAATGTCCAGGGCACAAGCTGTATGAAGAACCGGGTCCACGAAGATGTCTGCTTTGCTTTCCTTCAGCATGTTTAACACTTCCTAAGGCAGGGAGATCACAGAGAGCACTCTTATAGAGGACACACGGCGAAATCTGTTGTCTGTACATGCTTCATGCACAAACATGTCAAGGAGAGAGGGTTAAGCCAACAGAGGCTACTCGGAGATTGCTGGCAATGTGGTGAGGGTGCAAAGAACGGAGATTGTTAGCATCCAATTTAATTCAATAAATGTAATTTGGGGCCCGAGTGTACGCAGAGCTGTTTGTTAAGCAAAGCAGGGCAGTATTAAGATCAGAATTGGGTTTTGGCATTCTGGTATACCATATTATTAAATACTAAGTGTTAGTGTTTACACTGACTTAAAGCAGTTCTTTTGTTTCTACAGAACTCTGTAAACGTGAAAACTGAAAATCAGAGTAATAAGCTATATTAAAATTCCAAAACAGAAGAGCACGTTTGTAAAATGTCTCACTTTATCGACATTACTCTCAAAAGGAAAAAAGACTTGTCAGCACCTAACTTCTACGGTGAGAACAATTCTTGTCTGAGTTCAAAGATGTTCTGATCAACAGAAATACAAACAGAACAGAACTGAAATCAACTTGGCAGACACTGTTATTAATGATGAAACTGCAGCAGATAGTCCAGAAATACTTTCTTATGTAGAAATTAGTGTGCTCTCAATAGACTGTAAAAGAACAATAAAAGCAAAGCAAAGCAAAAAAAAAAGTATTGTTCAAAAAGTCCTCCCTGAAGTTAAATGAAATCATTTGATGAAATGTTTGCAGGAAAATACGTGGATTTAGCATTCAAGCAACTCCTACCATTCTTCAGACCACGTGGAATCAGAAACATTTTTAGCAGATGAAAATATTTGCACACAATATTCACACTGATTCAACAATATTATTCAAACACTTTTCCAAAAAGAGATAAAGCTTTCTAAAAAAAGATCAAATATATATTATCTTATCAATTTCATAAGACAATATATGTTAACTCATATTTTGATGAAATTTTTTATGTGATGTTTCTGAAATGAGCTAGATTTTTAGTTTCATTAACTCTTATGAATGTAGTACCCTTACCGGTATATTGGAATTGACATTTTACTTCGGCATAGCACTTAAACATTGGTCTAGTCATGGAGACGAGACATATTCACAACTAATTAGTAGGCGTGTAAGAATATTTAAGTTACAGGCAATTAAGAGTCAAAAGCCCAATGAGTTTGGTAAGAGGAATGGATAGAATCCCTGGAAGGCAGGTTTTGATTTTACCACTGAGATGCACAGTCTATAGCTTTCAGAGGAAGAAGAGAAGAACGCAAGCGACAGAAAACGGAGACTAACGGAGTCACCTTTTTACAGCCTTCTGTTTTGATTTTGAGCAGGTTGACCTTGAGGCACTCCTCCACCTGGCCGGTCTGCTCCTGGGCTGCGGCTTCCTCGGCGCACAGACTGGCGATCTGCTCGGGACACACAGAGCACAGGCAGCCCTGCGCGCTGGGCTCCTGGGCCTCTGCATCACACAGACTCACGATCTCCCACAGACGTGCCTGGGTGCCTCTCAAATGGGTCCCTGGTGGCTTTCACTCCCCTCCCCCCACGTGGCATGCCAGGCTCTGTTCTCCTTCACAAGAACTGGCACAGAGCCGAAAAACTTGTCAACACATGTATCTTCATGCTGTCAACCTCCAGGCCTGAGTCAGACTGTCCCAGGCCTGGTCACAAAGACTACTCCCTGATTGCTCAAGAGGAAGGTCAGATAGCCAAGTAAAATCCTAAAAGCAAAGGCTTGACATTCACAGAACTTCAGGGTAAACCAAGCTGCATAGCTTGGAAACACAAAGGGGTCCTGACACATAGCTTGCAGCGCAGATTTAAAATGTAGCCTTCTTTTGGAGAGCTTTATGAGTAAGCTTCTTTGAAATACCTTTAAAACTCATATCCATAAAACTGATGTATGGTGAACAAAGTTCTCAACATGGCCTTTTCCAGCTAGGAAGTCAATTTCCAAGAATAGGCCCTTCATCAGAGGTATTTATTACAGGAGCACTTCCATTTTTCTGGCAAGTGTTGGGTGTGTCTTGGGTTGACCATCAGAATAAGGAGAGGGAAGACCAAATTAGACATAGACAGATATAATAATACTCATGTTCTATAGAGAAATATGGAATCAAAATTGAACAGTGTTGAGGACTAAGGCCAAGTCAAATTCAGTGTTAGAAAGAACCAGAAGCTCAGACAATGGAGAGCCTAGAAGAATACTGGATTCAGGGCTGAAGGGAAAGAGTAAAGAACTTATCTCCAATAAAACCCTCCTGACCAGCTCTGTTCACAGCAAGTTCTGTACCCAAACCCTACCTCATCCGAGCAGTGGAGCTGGAGCTGAGGGTCGAGTCGGTAATCCAGAGCAGACTCCTGGATGATAATCCGGATCTGGTCTTCACAGTCTGAAGAGAGGCGCTACGCGTGACAAGGGAGAGTAGGTCAGCCTATTAGAACATGTCAGCTTTCCACCTGGGCCCTGGCTTGGGGAAGATGTGAGAAAGGTCTTGGGGAAAGTGGCAGTAAGCTAAGGACTTCCAAAGAAAATGCCGTCGGAACTAGTGGAGGCCTCGTGCAAAGCCCAGGGCAGTTTACCTGGTCTGCATATCTCAGCTTGAGGCAAGAGATGACTTGACCTTCTAACTCTGAATCATCCTTGGCCTTAGTCAGGATCCCATGACAGAATTTAGGGATATCGGCTTTGCAGGCTTTCCTTAGCACAGGGTTTAAGCGGTAATCTAGAACAAAGGAATAAGCACGTGATAAAATACTCCACCTGGGTTCACAAATGTTTTGAGATCCACTTACCCAAAGGGGACATATTATGTCAATGACCATAAATAAACCATTAATTTTTTTATCCAGTAAATGGAGGACCTTAGTTCCCTGACCAGGGACTGAACCTGGGCCACAAGAGTGAGAGTGAGGAGCCCTACCACTAGGCTGCCAGGCAACTCCCTCACGACGCTATTTTAAATCCTCAACATAGTGTGGTGGAAGGGCAGACGTGGAGAATCCTACTCCCCAGCAGCTCTGCAGGGTCTATTGAGACCAACATTCTAAGCAGTCCTCACAAAAATCACGCAGACATCAGTACCCTTCCCCATAATATATATATTCAAAAACGCTGAATATCCAACTCAATTTGACGATTAAGTTACAAGGTCTTGCAACTTCGAGATTAAATGTCTCTGTTCTGAAACAGATCACCCATGCATTCTCCTGCCACGTGCATGAAGTTTTATTCAACCTCCAGACTTTTTCAAAGAACTCTAGCCCTAATTCGTTTTGGATGCCCTGTAACGGCAAGCTCCCCATGACTCTGTGTTCCTCTGGACCCTCTTCAGGGAAGACGTCACCTTGCTCACTACATCCAGATTCTTAGCAGTCACAAGCACCAAAGCACCTTTAGTTTAGTTAGGCAAGTATATGCCCACTCAGCTCCTCTGAAGCTCTACCCTGTGGGACCAGGAAAGCCAAGATGGTACCTGTGTTCTGGGTGATCTGGCGCTTGGTTATCATCTGTTTGCATTTGGGATCCATCAATTCACTGTTTTTATTTTGCTTCAAACACTGCAACATAGTTTTGGAATCTGCTTCTGGACAGAATCTCTGCAAAAAAACAAAGTTTTATAAAAGTAGTTAATTGCCAAATGCAGCAGTTAACTCCATATTTATCACTCTTACATCTTCTAGGAGCTTATGACAGAACCTAAAGGTATCACTTGGGACAAGAGAAACAGCAAGCCTGAATAAGCACCCAGCCTTCAGATCCCTTTTATCTATTCTCTACTATACTTCTCACATTTCTTTCTACTTCCTGTTTCTTATTTTGCACAGGACTGATTCCCTACTTACATGGCTATGCTACATTACATGGCATCTCATGAGCTTACATACTGTTGACATATGAACGTAACACTGGGCTAGGTGACCATGTAGCCCTCAAACCGTATCTACCCAACTCCAATGGGAAACTCAGGAATGACCCACCAAATAATGTGAGCAGGGATGCAGGGAAATGACCTTTCTGGTTCATTCTTTAACTACAGGAGCTATTCTCCTACCAAATCCTGTGGAGCCAGATCTTGTACACTTGCTAGTGTCCTTGAAGTCAGAGATTCACTCTGACTAGTGATAAACTCATCTCTATCCGCTAATCCACAGTCCACTGTGGATTAATTATAGTCCACTGGTCTTAATATGACTGATGCAGATTGCTGATTGATTTTTATAAAAGGCATAAAAGTTCCCTCAAATCACAGCCTGATTATTTCCATTTTTACAGAGGGCTCAATTCTTCCAGACCCACCTAAAGAGACTTTACTTTCACAATTTTCTTTAGAGTTTGTTTGACAGGGTGAGAAGTATAGCTTTATTTTAAAGGGAAGTTGAAATAAGGGGTTCGCACTTAGATCTCTTTGTACGTGTGCACAGATCCAGGAATGACATCTCGTCACCCCTGATGCAGGGGACGTTCACTGGAGATGCAAAAGAACCAAAAGAACTTGTACAACAAAAAAGCCATTGATGGCGGTAGACAGGTGGTGGGAGACAGGGCATTTGATGGTGACTTTTTCAGTAGACCTCCACCTACCGCCTCAAAACTCATCATATATTCAGTGGGCCTCTATTTTCTTGCGTCTCAGGTCAAAGTGAGGTCAGTCATTGTGGCTTAGTGGTTCTCAAACTGGAGCTGCCTTGGAACCCGTGGGTGCTTGTGAAGACAGAAGCCACCACTTGCAGAGACTGACTCAAGAGGTCAGGTGGGGCCTGAGACTCTAAGTTCCCAGGTGGTGCTGGTGCTGCAGGTCTAGGGGCCAGAGTTCGAGAACCATGGCTTTAGCTATATAAAACAGGTTGATACTGAAAGATTATGTGCATTTACTCTGAAATGTAAAGAAGCTCATGCTACTGTTACTGTGACCCTGGTTTTAGACCCCTTACCTTTATCATCTGCTTGCAGACTCTCATGAGCGTATAGTCTAGTTCTGGGTCCATCATCTCTGTCTCCTGCAGCTTAAACACTTTCTGGTGGCAACGAGGGCTCAGCTGCTTCTTGTTTTCTTTCAGACATTCAATAATCTAGGGCATAAGAATTATGGACAAGTTAAGAGGTGGATCAGGGATTGATAATCCACGTTTCCTGACTAAAGCATTCAGTTCTTGGTGCATCCCTCATTTTTCTATCCAGGCATCCTCTATTTCTAATTCCTAGGTAACAGGAATCAGGATTTTCTCACAAAGGAGAATTAGATTTATAGATCTACAACCTCAGGGCTAGAGGCAAACCAAATGTATAAAAATGATGGATGACGAGCAGGCTGCACTGGAAGTCTGTGGGGAAGGAAACCCTCTCAAGGTTTCTGGTTTCTTCTCCCTTCCAGGGTTGTTTCTTGTAGATTTCTTTTGGAGCATACATCAGGCTCTCTGCCTTTCCCTGCAGCAATAACCCTGACTCGACAGTAGGCACAAGCCAGGAAGTTAAGCTCAACTCATCATTTATCATATGGGAACAGAGCATGAGATGCCAGGTATGAACCAGACCCAATCCTTGCCCCTGAAGGGTGAGGGTTAGGGATGGTGGCAGAGACCCCAAGTCAAGGCCTGGCACCACCAGAAGACACAGAGCAAGGAAGCTTTCAGCCGAGAGCCTCGGGAAAGACAGCAGGTCTGTTAACACCTCGATTTCAGGGATGAGGCCTCAAGACTGGGAAAGAATAAATTTGGTTTAAGGCACCCAGTTTGTGGAAATTTGGCAGCTCTACAAAACTAACATTCAGATGTAAGATTTACAGTGGACCTCTCATCAGAAACTGCAGGCACTTCTTTGGTGGGCCAGAGGTTAAGATGCCACACTACCCGTGCAGGGGGTGCAGGTTCAATCCCTGGTCAAGAAACTAAGATCCCAAAGGCTGTGTGCATGGTACAGCTTAAAAAACAAAAACAAAACAAAACAAGAAAAAACAAAACTATGCATAAAAGAGTATGGAGTGAAATAAAGTACTGTAAGAGAAAAAAAAAAATCCATCAACCTAGCATTCTATATCCAGCAAATCTGTTTTTCAAAAACGAAGACAGAAAAAAAAAGAAGACAGACTTTCTCACACAAGCAAAAACTGAGGTAATTCATTATCCATACACACACCTTGCAAAAAAAAGAAATTCTTCAGGCAGAAGGGAAAACATATATAGGTCAAAACCTTGGATCTACATAAAGAAAGGAAGAGCGTTAGAAAAGGGAAAAAAAAGAAGAAAAAAATATAAAATGATTTTTCTTATTTTTAGCTGATTTAACTGATAACAGCCTAGTAACAATGTACTGGGGGATCATGGCATATGAATTAAAAAATGAATAATGTCAAAAGGGATGGGTAGAAGGAACTATCAGTGCTCCTTATTAAAATACATACATTGGAAAAAAAAGAAATGACAAAATCCAACTGGTGGTCTCTCTGAAGAGCAGAATGGAAAGCCTAAAATGATAAATTATGAATCTGGGAAACAGAACTGAAGAACTACCTACATGAGTGTAGTATAGAGAGAGAAAGAAAGGAAAAACGTGGAAGAAAAATGGACATGGAGGACAGATTCAGATGTTCCAAATGTCTAACAGGAGTTCCAGAAGGAAGGATAAGAAGGGAATTTTTGAAAGAACAATGTCTGAGAATTTCTTTGAACTGAAGTAAGACATGAATTCTGAGACGGAGCCAACAAGGATAATAAAAACAAAAACCAGATCTAACTATAGCACAGTGAAATTACAGATCATTAAAGATAAAGAATCAGACTGACACTGGTCTTTGCATCGCCCAGAGCAGATACTAGAAGACAACAAAGCCATCAGCTCTGAGGCACTACAAGAGGTAGATCCAATGTCAGAATAACACTAAAACAAAAACACTTCACTGCATCTCATTCCTGATCATTCTGGCTAGGGCCCTGTTCTGTGAATTAGAGGGAAAAACAAAAAAACCTCCCGTGGTGGTTCTTATGTGACCTCCAGTTAAGAACTTCTGTGCAATGGGATCAAATGAGAGAACAACTAATTTTGGAGGTGCAGAGTGTTGGGAAAGCTATAGGCAGGAGGAGGCATTGGAAAGATCACTGGGAGTTTACTAGGCAGGCAAGCTGGGGGAGGACAAGGTAACCAGAGAGAAGGAAGAGAATGAATTGGTGGCAAAGAGGAATGAGAGTGAGCAAAAGTACTCTGCTTGGGAAAAGCAGCCTGGTGTGGCTTAAGGGATGATCAGGCAGGACAGGATGGGACCTATCCCACCCACAGAAAATTACTAAAAAGATATCTTCATACTACTTTCACCATCAAAAAATAAAAACCAAAAAGTTACCTGCGCGTTGCCATACTGCACAGTGGAGCAGTGGTTCTTGATGTCACCTTTGCAGGCTTCATACAGATCTGGTTCCAGGCGGATGTCCTCTGTCTGTATGAGAGAGCCAGCACGGGAAAGTAAGCTTACTCTACGCTGGTGAGATCAAATGCTCTACACATTTGTAGACTGGAGCTCGTCTGGTGGCCATAAATGCTAAGGGGCCACTGCGATAATGGGAGGAGGAGGACTGAATTTCAGTTTGGCCACTATTCTAGCTTCATGGCCTTGGACTTTCTTTGCAAAATGAAATGCTACCATTCTACTCTGACCCCTTCACAGGACTGCTGTAAGATGAAATAAGGTAGTATGATGTGGAAACCACTCTGAAAGCTAAAATCATTATATGGAAGTAGGACTCTACTTTTATTGTTTTACTGAAAGAGTCATGTTCACATCTAGGGACCCAAAGTTTCTATTATAAACGGATGCATAGGCCAGTTCTACTTATGTGGAAACCTGGTCATGCAACTTTGAGGATATTAGTATTCTCTAGTGTTCATTACTACTTTCTGCTTAGAATGAGTCTTCTCAAGAAGACTCTTGAGAGTCTCTTGGACTGCAAGGAGATCAAACCAGTCAATCCTAAAGGAAGTCAGTCCTGAAAGATAATCAGTCCTGAATATTCACTGGAAGGACTGATGCTGATGCTGAAACTCCAATACTTTGGCCACCTGATATGAAGAACTGACTCACTGGAAAAGACCCTGATGCTTGGAAAGATTGAAGGCAGGAGGAGAAGGGGACAACAGAAGATGAGATGGTTGGATGGCATCACTGAGTCAATGGACATGAGTCTGAGCAAGCTCCGGGAGTTGGTGATGGACAGGGAGGCCTGGAGTGCTGCAGTCCATGGGGTCGTGAAGAGTCAGACACGACTGAGCGACTGAACTGAACTGAGGTGAAATAAATACGATTCAAAATACAAAACATAAAATTAATACATATTTTTAGCTGTCTTCACATGGCTTGGGCCTCACCTCAAAGGTAAAGTGGAATGTGTCCTCTCAGTGTACACTGGGCGCCTTCCCAACACCCACGTCACCTTGATCACCAGAAAGCTCATCAGTGAGTGCCTCCCCGAGGGGGATGGGGCACAGATCTCACACTACACAGTCCAATGGAGGAGGACCTTTGTTTCGTGCGGGGTCAGTTTTCTCTTGTTTCTGTTTTCCTGCTGGAGATGAGTACTGGAGCAGGTGGCCCAGGTGTTGTGGGCAGCCACCGTGCAGCCACGAGGGAGACCAGCCTTAATGATGAAGCTGGTGCCCAAGGACAGCAGAGTGGAGAGGGAGAGACCTCAACCCTTGAGGACATTATTAATGCAATGATTGGCATCACATGCTCACAGCTTGTCTTACAGCTGGACTTCCAGTTACGTGTGGTAAAAAATACTTAATCATGTTAAAAAAAAAAAAAGGGAAATGAGAAGCTGTCCTCTGGTAAAACTTTAGCATGTAGCTCTAAGTCTTAACCATCACGCTTGTGGCTAAAACCTTCCAATTTGCCCTCGCCCTTCACCCAGCTCTCTGAACCCTGCCCTGTGGTTCCTGGGACCAGAGCTGTGCTCCCAGGCATTACCATCTCCAGCTCCTCCACCCGCAGCTGCTTGCGGCACTTCAGGGACACCCTGTGTTCCTTGACTTCCTGGAGAGTGTCGTTGCGCACGGTGGTGCTCAGGCAGATCACCACGTCCACCCTGCACGGAAAGAAGAGGCCTGAGCCAGGCTGGAGCCACACAGAAGCAGACGGTCGAGACCTGGGCTGGGGCAGGGGCCACACCAGCCCTCCAGGGCCCATGTACCCCTTTACCATGTTCTGAATGCCTTTCCTGTGAAGTCTCACTGTGTTTTCAGAGCGCTCAATGCAGCAATTTGACTGTACACGTCACAAACACTGGGCCCCAGCCCGAATGCCGACAACATGCCTGGCTGGTGGGGAGGCCACAGAGGGGACGTGTGTGCAAGGACAGTTTAACACTTGTTTTGTCAAATGCATGTGACCAGAGAGGAATGCTACTCCACTCTCAACTCTGGACAGTGTCTTTGCTACACTGTGAAAATACACTCTGAGAAGGACAGAAACCTAAGCAAAAATGGGAACCCGGTTTATCTGAGGGGGATATGCGTTCCAGAAGTTCACTTCTGCGAAGAGCAGCATAGGAGAATTTGGGAAGCCATGCTATCAAAACTCATCATTCTCCTCATTAGGACCTGGTTCCTAGATGAATACAGTGTTTGTTTCTTTACTACTCTCTCACTCAGTGAAGGCCTGTGTGGCTTCCCTGAGAGATGATGTAATGGGATGATACCCAAGGACATCAGCTAACTTCCTATTCACACTGCAACCTGCTCACTTAAGTACATAAACCTGTATCTGCTTCATCAGTTAGGCGGTCTGCACGGGGAAATGAAACAATGCTCCTTTAGGCCACAGTCTCCCCACTTTAGAACTACCGCCAGGCGTGGCTCTCAGCTGCCACAGAGAGGCTATGTCCAGGCAGCCCGGGGCCTAGCCGTAACACCAAGGGGTGTGTAGGAGGTCACCCTCCCAGACGGGGCTCGGCCTGAACACCAAAGAGGTGTGCAGGAGGTCACCCTCCCAGACGGGGCTCAGCTGTAACACCAAGGGGGTGTGCAGGAGGTCACCCTCCCAGACGGGGTCCAGCCACAACACCAAGGGGGTGGGCAGGGGGTCACCCTCCCACATGGTGGCCGGCTGCCTGACATCTTAGCTACTCATCCAGCAGCCAAGAGGGGCTGCAGCGAGGCAGAACGAATCAGTTAAAAGCTACATACTTCTTCTTTATGTTGGGGCAAAGCTTCAACACGTCCTCCTTGCAGGCCATTTTAAACTTGTAAGAGAACCGAAAATCCTTCATCTGCACCTGAACAAGAAGATGGAAAAGAAAATCAGCAGCTCTGTGACAAGGCCTCACCGGCAGTGCTGGGTGTAACTGTGCTCATATGCTGTCTGCAGCAGCCTGCCTCCCGGCTGGCACAACCCTGTCTCCCTCAGGCTCCCTGGCTTGCGGAGCTCCCTGCTGCACGCTCCTGGGTCTTCTGCTCCCAGGTACGCCAGCTTCCAGTCACACACGGGCAGGGCCTCTCCCCCGAGGTCTCCCTGTGGCGTGCTGCCTCACTTCCTTGACGCTTCCATTCAAACACACCTCCTTCTCAAGTCCCCTTTTCTCCATCACCCTGCAGGAAGTACGCTGCTTTATTTTTCTTCACAAACTCAGCTGAAACTATATACTTATATGTAAATGTGTTTTTGCTTTTCTCTCACCAGAACGCACCCAGGTCGCCGAGGGCAGCGTGTGTCTATTCTTCCCCATCTCCCAGTGCCCGCAGTCCAGAGGCCCTGAGAGCCACTCGAGGAAGCAGTCAGGGAGGCTAGTTCCCCAAGAAGAGGTCAGTTTTACAAAGATGACTAGATTTCATCCTCCTGGGAAGGAAGTGCTTGCTTTATTAGAAGTACTTCACTTAGGCCTGGGGTAACTACGAAGACTGTGGTTTAATCTTCTTATTCAAATACCAGACCTGGGTAGCATGATTTAAAAGAAAGGCTTAGATCCTAGTGTACTGATACCCATCTGAGCTGCTGCACTAAACAGGTATTTGGAAAAAATGACTTTTCACTGAAGAGGTGCTCTGATGTCCTGAAAGAGGAACAGGTTCAACAGCCTAATCAATGGAGACAAGGACATGCCGGGCACTACTGACCAGCTGGAAGTGGGTGACTCCGACGGCGCACTTCTCGTTCATATCCTTCTGGTGTTTGTTCTGAATCAGACACTCCATCAGGTCCCCAGAGTCTATCTGGTTATCTGCCACATCCTGGGGAAGGCAGTGCATACTTAACACTTCATTTGTAACCATTCCTGAACAAACCCCGTACCCCAGCCCATGAAAAAATGCAAACGAGACTGATTCTAGAGCCATTACAAATAAGGCGCATCAGAAATTATGTCCAAATAAGCCTGAGAAATGATGAAGGACCAATGTTCAGTGAGATAAAATTTACACAGCAAGTTGCCCTGCATGAAGCTCCAATAAAAACGTGTACTATGCAGTCCTTTTAACTCCTTTCCTTGTATGGAGCGGGCAGCAGGCTTGGGGATAACATCTAACATCGTCTCCTGGTTGTCAAGACTCCTATGGTTTCTGAGTATGTTTTATTCCCACAATTTAGGTAGTTCAGTGAGTCATAAAGTAATAGAATTCCCTCAACATCAGGTAGAAGGAGACAGCTGAAAGGGGAGAGCCACCCTACGGTTAGCAAATCTTGGTGGTATGTATTGAAGGCAACCCAGTCCTGCTAAGGGGGTTCCCCCTTTTCCTTTCCTTACAAAGGGCATCTTGGCAAGTGGTTCTAACCACCTCTCTGGTCGTCCACGAGGGGTCAGCAAACAGGGTTTCCCAGGATGGTGGACCCCTCCTGACTCCTCCTGATGTTGTTTACATTTTCAACTTTAACTTGTTAAAGTTGGTTATCACCCAGGAACAATGTGGGCATTGTAAGTCCAATACACGTGGGGGCCAAAGCCACAGTGAAATTGGTTCTAACCCATGTTCCTCCAGATGTCACTTACGTGGCAAAAGTTCTGAATGATGGGCTCACAGGCTCTCATCAGCAAGGCTTCTATTTGAATATCCTGTAGAAAATTAAAATATGAGTAATTCTGCTTTAGAAAGGGCCAGGGGTGGGGGAAGGAGCTGTTTCTTTCTCTGCGTCAGTGTCATCTGATGGGTAAATAATCCATTAAGTGCGTTTGGGAGCTTTCCCAGCATTTCAATGAGCGCCTCAGCATGAACAGAGATTCCATGCTCCTCCTCTAATGTTCCTTCATGGCACTGTGGAAGGCGACTTTTCCAGAGGCAGATTCCCCTTGCGCTTGAACAAGAGGGAAGGCAGGATGAAGAGCAGTGGGGAGAAAAAAAAAATTTACAAATAATACTAGAGTATGTAAAGCCTTTGGAGTTTCTCCCCAGAGCCAAGTAGTTCAAAATGAAAACAGGAGTGACTGACATCTATCACCCCGTCATCAGACCAGACGACAAACCGCTGCCTCCAGGGAACACATGCTAACCGCCTTCAAGGGAACTAACTGCTGTGCAGCACCAGCTGCTGAAATAACATTGTCCTTTAAAGAGCTGCACACCCTAGAATGTCCTCATTAGCCCACAAGGACGATAGGAATGAGAAAGGAGCTGACAGGAGATAAAAGAAGGCAGCACACTTTTGAAAAATAGAAGTGAAAAAAAAAAAAAATCCCGAGAAATATAATTTTATATATTGCCCATTTTGACAACTTAAATAGTTCTAAAAGGTTAATGGTAAACAAAACAGCAACTCCCCGTTTCCCTGATGTCTGGCCCTACAAAACAACTTAAGCATTTTTAAATGCCTCCCCTTCAATGATAATCTCTGTATTTTCAAATAGTATGCCTATGCTTAGAAGGTTTTTAAAATCTCACTTTTTATATTTTAGTGGGTTTCAGGATGGAACAAAGAAAAACACATGTAATCAATCTTCCATGTTTAACTGCAAATCCCAGGCGTTTATTTCAGTGAACACACATTACCAAATGATCTAACTGAAAGAGCTAAAGGATGACATAATAGGAGTGCTTGGGCTATCCTTGAATGTGACTAATACTGGTCTAGTCACTATGTTAATTCTGATTTATGAAGCAGATCAAAGGGCCAAATGCTGGAGAAACGAGGAAAGGGGTTCAGGAAGCACCACAATACTCTTCTTGATAAAGCAAGCAGGCAATCTGACAAGGTTGCTTTTGTTCTACAGAGAAGCTGCTCTCTCAAGAGTCTAGAAACAGCGGAACTAAGAAGGAAAGAAAGGCTGCTGACAGGGCACTTTTCTTCCACAAGTTGCAAACTGCTTACCTCGGACTCTAACTCAGTGAGGTTGCCAACTATATCTCTGCACTCCACAGCTAAGTCATCGAGATGATCCTGGAGGCATTCAAGCTCCTGCAAATAAAAAGGCAATCTCTTAGCATTTGTTAATTATATCAACGATCAAGGGGAGATGAGACACCAGTGTCCACTTTCTTTTCAGAGGTCTTTTCTTTTTAAAATGAATTCACTGAACAAAATGCTAAAGCTTTATTTGATTCCCCAAATTGGGATTGTTGAAAAGACAATGAATGATTTGATGTATCAGGGTGGTTTGACAAAGGGGTACAGCAACCATGCAAATCCTTCAGAAAGCCAAACTGGTAAGTCCACAGAGAGTCAACGTTTGGGTGTTCTCAGAGTCTGAAGACCTTACAGGCCTTCATTCCATTCCGTCAACACCCTGCTAATCTGTACTTTCATGATAATCACTGGACAAAATATTCAGTGAAAGAGACGGCATATTTTAAGACTCCTCATGGGCAAAGCAGGCTGGGGACACAGGGTCTAAAACACAGTAGAGAATGAATAGGTCCTGCAAATCAAACCTGGGATTCTAACCCTTGCCCGAATAAAAGGATCCTCTGAGGGTACCTGCACAACAGGTGAGCACACTAGAGCTTGAGTAACTAAAAGCTATCTTACCTGGGAACTGAGCTGGAGCTACCTTGTAACATCAGTCTATTATTAAACCTAGAAGTTTTAAGTTTTACATTTAGCTTACTTTCCAAAAGCACATGAACAGCTATTTCTCAGCAAAAGGCTTTGTTAAAGGATCAAGTTTAACTTCCTGACTATTCTGCAAGAAGCTGTTTTGGAATCAGAATGGAAGGGGAGGAGAAGGACTGCAGGAATTATACAAGAGTCAAAAAGGGAGTGGAGGGGTGGGGGGACCCTAAAGGAAAATGCATAAAACTTCTGGGAATAGATAAATGGCTAGGGGGAAAATTCCATTTGTGAACTCATTTCCTAAGTTTAGCTCCACAGTGATGGGCTGTCATGTGATACAGCTTTCTCACCGTTACTTTATAGAGGGTATGAAAGGAAACTGTTTCGTGGGATTCCATATGGCCATATCCCTTGTTTCATTAGACAGAGGCAGTAGAAAGCTAAATTATATGCCATTTTCTAACAATAAACTCGACAGAACTACAGTAGGCCCAGGAAACAGACAGCCAAAAATGATATTCCCAGGCCAAGAGATCTGAGTAGGCATTATGTTGCTTTTAAAAAATGTCCAATTGCTGCATATGTGACTTTTTACTAGTTTAACCCCAGGGGGTGTTTTGGAGTGGCACAAATGGAACTGTTCATGCCTCATTCTAGTATTAATGGGGCTTTAAACTAGCAGCCGCTCCTCATTGCTTGGTTCCTTCACCTAGAGATAAAGATAAGCCATCTTCCCACTTAATTTGCTGGGATGCAGTAACATATCTTACATATCTCTTTTTTTTTTTTTTTAAACTAGGCACAAAATCCCAACAAGCCGCTTATAGCACGTACCTGATTCTTGGGACTAGTCCTTTTCTACTGTTTCCTGAAGAGGTTACAAGTGCCTGGCTAGGGCTATGAGCTCTGAGCAAGAAAGTCAATACACTTCATTTTTCTGAACATCAATTCTATCAATTACTAAGTGGAAAATATAATTCCATTCCTACTTCTCTTTTAGATCTGTGGTAGGGCAAGCACATACACTATTCATGCATATCAGTGTACATATCTGTACCCTGCCTTCCCTCAAAAGGACTTAACGTACCTTATAAAAGAAAAAAAAAAGCAAGATAAAATAAATTAAAAATGAGTAAAAAAAAAAAAAAAGGAAACTTTAAGGAAAGTGGAACGAAGCCAGTAGCAAGTCAGTACACAAAATGCCTACAACAAAATCTTATACACTTGCTAAAGGCAGGCTACATCTTTGGCTCGAGGCTTTTCAAGAGGCAATACAAGGAGAGAAAACAATCAGTTATAAAATGTAATAACCGTAACATTAAACCAAACTAGCTGCTTAGGAGAAGTACAATTACAGAGACCAAAGGGAACATTTTCCTCAGGATTTCTTAGAGAGAGAACAATGAATAATATAACAAATCCCTCTGTGAAGTCGGTGGAGATGGATTTCACAGTGTCGGTAGCCCACATAAACGCTCGTCGTGACCAACATTACTGTTGTCGCCACAGGATAAGCAGGTAGCTTTGCCACCTACCTGTCCGGTCTCTGTTTTCTCACTGCACCATTTCCCCAGATCGATCAGGCACTTGTCTTGGAGGGCGGGATCCAACTTAACATCCATGGCACGCTGGTGGAGGATCCTCTGGACTTCAGCTCGGCATTCCCGTGAGAGCTATATGAGAAATAAGAAGCAAAATACTAACCAAATGACACGAGATATACAAAATCTATCATCAGAAAACTGATATATCTTTACAATTATTTGAACCAAACTTTGTATCTCATCTCTTCCAGAAGAAAAATTAAATGTTCTAGGAGGCTTCTGAACACCTTTACCTCTTGGAATGTGATAATACATTCAGCATTTTCTAAAGTATCGTACGAAACACTATCCTTTTCTCAGAGGATCCTGATAAAAGTGAGTTAGGACCAAATCGCTACACTGTACACATGAAACTAATATAATATTGTAAGCCAAATGTCAATTAAAATGTGAACTGGATTTGTCTGGATAAGGTAGAGAGTTTTTTTGTTTAGCTAAACCAGTGTGCCATGACCCTGTGAATGCAGAGTAGAATGCTGGTCCTGATTTAAGAGAGAATAAACAGTATGGGACTGGCAGGCAGCAAATGCTGCCAAGCATACACAAATTTCCCAGCAAGAGGCAGCACTCAGGGCAGAGGAGTACCAAGAGCAGAGGAAGAGGCTGCCGCTCCCCTAGTGCACTGGGGGGAGGCCTCATCAATGCAGGCATTACGGGTCCTTCCGCCAAGAGCAGACGCCTAACAGCCCTTTATGTCTTGGCTAAGAGCTTCTAATGGGTCTTTAAAGCTACATAAAGTTAGGGTAGCAAAATCTGTCTACTTGTCTTTAGATTAGGTAACATAAAGAAAAACTGGAAATGTCCTCTCATTTTGTTAAAAACATAAAATCAGATGGGAAGAAGCTGGTAGAACAACTCTATGTACAGTTACTGAATGAAGAACCTTCAAGTAATGAAGTAACCCTCTTCTCCAGATACACTAACAGCTGTCTTAGGATGAACAAGAATCTCAACAGTGCGTAGCAAACAAATTAAACAAACGACCAGCAGGAAGAAATGAAGTCAGTATCGAGTGCATACCCTCCTGCCCTGCTCCTCAGTGCGGTAGGCATGGCGGTATAAGCAGGAGAACACAGCTCCGGGAGGCATAAGTTCACTGGTTTCATTCCAACCGTGAGTGTGGCAAAGACGCGATGCATCTCCCTGGCATTTGCGGTACAAGACAGGGTCCAGCCTGTAAGGTTAAGAGTTAAGAGACAATTACTCTTTCTATGCCTTTCCTCCTAATGACATGCTAAGGGGTTTTGCAAAGTGCTTGTCTGTGTACCGGTCGAGAATCACTTCTAGGGTAATGGAGACAGCAGGTAAGCACAAGTATATTTCTGAATTCTGTTCTTCAAGAACACACAGTAGTCAATCTGGAGAAGTTTAACCCTTAAAACAGAAGATTTAAGTTCTACCTCAAAGATGGTATCCTGCAGTGTAAAGCACACATTACAATAACGGACTCGGCATTAACCTGCCCTGGTTGAAATGAGACAAGGGTTGTAGCTATCACCAGGCAATTTGCAGCTTTTCCTTCCATTTTTTTCCAAGTGTGAGTATAATTCAATCCTACTTGCTATACTAGATTCATTAAGATTAGAAAAGGACAAGATAAATAATCTACTCAAGTTCCTCTCTAGTAGTTTCCTACGCAAGGTAAGGCAGTTACATTTTTAGTTTACCTGCACATGCTTATCAATTTAAAAAACTTTTTTAACAGTTAATTCTGACTCTGGAGACAGTGAGTTAGGTGATGAGCCGGCTGCATCTCCAAATCAAACCAATGGATATTTCATTCTGTCTACATGATAATGTCAAATTTGAGGGAGGGCTACTTAATGGGAGGAAAAAGGCTAATATTTAATAAGCAGCTTTAAAGGTTGTGAAGCATGGGGTGGGAGGTGGGAGGGAGGTTCAAGAGGGACGGGACATACATACACCTATGGCTGATTCACACTGATATATGGCAGAAACCAACACAATATTGTAAAGTAATTATCCTCCCATTAAAAATATAAAGATTGTGAAGCATCTTTTGATCATGGATGAAGGAATCACAGAAGAGAAAAACCAAAAGACATTAGAAACCAAAACCCAAAGACATAATTTTTTAAGGTAATAGACTCAGTAAGCTCTTCGCTATTTCAATTTAGTATGAAACTGAAATAGCAGTTTCATACTTACTCAGACAGCATGAGTAAGCATGGGGAAATTCCCACCCCACTTTCTGAAGTCCTTTCAGGAGCTAACTTGAGGAAACAAAAACACAGAGTCTTCAAATAATCTCTGTTGACTGCAGCCAACACAACAGTTATTCTGACCATGACAGAGAGTCTTCTAGTTCATTGACCTCCCTCCCCCCTTTTCTGGTTAACAGGATGAGAAGAGAATCAAGTTGTCATTTACTGATAAGAGCTTCTTAAGATAGAATAAATTTAATAACTTTGAATTAGTCACAGAAATAAAGTGAAATCCCATACCCAAGACAAATCAATAAACATTAAAAATCACTATTCTCTTCTTAGAGACGTATTTGAAGATGCTCCTGCTGCCCCATAGGTGCCCAATTTCTTTCCAGATGGGTCTGTGATATCAGAAACACCTGACCCTGACTGCCAATGTAGTAATTAATGGGGACACGGGGACAGACCTGTAGGGGCGGCCTCTGCCTTTAGGTACTGTTCTGAAAGCAAGAAAGAGGTTTTTCTGGAGATCAGAGTGTCAGCTATCTCACAACTTAACAAAAACAAATTACTAGTGATTATTTTTTTTTTAAATGTGAAGGATAGTGACTATCCAGGAGAACAGGCAGAGGCTTAGACTTATTATGGCTTCAGAATACTCACTTCCAATCTCGGGAGATGAAATACTGCAGCTCTAAGAGACGGTGTTCACAATCTTCCACCATTTTCTCTGTGTATAAATGTTCCATCAGGCATGAGAGGATCCTGGGCAGAAAACAGGGGTGAAATTGTAACGAGGGACAGTTCTGGCTCAGAACTCTCACACCAGTACTTCCTTGTCTGCAGAAAAAGCCATTCAGCTATTTTCCTAGGCAATCAGGAACTTACTTGCCCAAGAATCACTCAAATGAACTCAACCTAACCGTGACTCTGCCTTGTATCAACTTCAGAGCCACTTAGCACTGAGGACTCGGCTTATACAAGATCTGTGCACAGCTGCTTTATAATTCGCTGTTTATTATGAGAAACTTCCAACCATACAAGAGTAGAGAATCTAATATCCATCTTCCCCTCCCATAGCTTTATCAATCTATGGCCAAGTTTGTTTTAACCTTATACCCCCTTAGATGATATTTTGAAGTAAATCCCAGATACCCTACCATTTCATTTGTAAATACTTCAGCATGTTTCTCTATAATATGAAAACACAATACCTTTATCCATCAAAGAAATTAATTTAAAAATCCTTAATATAATGAAATATCCTGTCAGCTTTCAAATTTTTCCAATTGTCTCATGCCTTTTCACATGTCTGTTCAAATCAGGACCTAGAAAAGGTCTACATCCTGCATTTAATTGATAGTATCTTAAATCTATTTTATCTGTAGGTGTTCCCTCCTCCCCCCTCCCCCACCTCCTTGACAGTTGTTTTCCTATTGGTAAATAGTCAGTCTTAACAGGGTTTGTCTACTTCCTCCAACCTCTTTCCTTAAGGAGGAAGACCTTTCTCTAACCTCTTACCCCAGCATGAACAGCTGGAGGGTATGCATAGCAGAAGAGAAACGTGGACTGCATTTGTTTTACACAGTTGGGTACTGCTGGCTGCAGGCTATAAAGATTTTTGCAGAATGGGAAACCTGTTCTTTCTTGCAACCTGGTCTTAAGAGCTATTTGCATATCATATGGAATAAAATCAATACGTGAGACTCCAGTGATTTATCATAGCATTTTACAGCTTTCCTAGATCTTGGATATAACTTCAGAGTTCACTGTGTACACAATGAACCCTTCCAACCACCACATTTTGTGTTTTATTTCAAGTATAATTAATTACTCTCTAATAATTGTCAAGAATCCAACATATATGAGTCAATATACAAAGGGAATGGAAAGTATACAGCCAAACAAAGCATGTATCATTTTATCCTGAGAGTTTCTCTTTTATTTGGCCATTAAGTAGAATGATTCAGTGACCTAATGTCTAAGACTGTGCCTTCTCAGTCACTGTCAACAGACATCATGACAAAGCCAGGACTAGGTTCTCTACCTCACAGATGAGGCAGAGCCCAGGTCTCAATCCCAACACTAGTCTTAACAAAAGCTGGTATGTGTTCCTGTTTAATGAAATTTCAGTTGTTGAACCATCCGAGTCATTTATGGATACGTTCCCCATGTTGCGCTGCCAGATACAATATGTGGATAAATACCACAAACAAGATAACCTACATTGGGTCTCCGGATCTTATGTGTTTGCAGGCTGTCTGTATTACAGATTCACAAGCTTCATTCAAAGCTCTATCAATGCGGTAATCTGCACCAGGGTCAGTCTCCTGAATCAGTGTTTGAAGCTGGATTGAAAAAAAAAGAAGGAAGAAAGAAAGTCACTTACCATCTAGGGTGAGCAGTGCTGTATCTTTAATTAGTTCTGAGTACGGTATATCACCATGCACTCTTAACATAGTACTACGATCGTCACTGGCCAAGCTCAACAGCTCTGGTCAAATATGTTGCAACTGGTTCCTCTACTTTGCAGGATTATAACTCATGGTAGGGATAGCTTGCCTACCTGTATGAACCATCCCTGGATATTTGCAGAACAAAAGAACTTTACAATATAAAAGCTGCCTCTTTCCTCACATCTGTTAATCAAATTATTATAAATTTGATATTCAGTGCCAAGCCAGAGCTGAGTGGAGAAGAGTCAACAGAAGATATTTCCAGTAAGAGATCTGATTTGGTCTTAAAAATCTAGAATTTGAATTTTGCTGCAAAGACACTGGCATAAAACAAGTATACTCTGGTTCATTCATTAAAAGGAGATGTGAGATTTCAGTTGTAAGAAATATCAATGATAGAAAATAAGAATATAATATTACTTATAATTTCCTATTTTTTTTCAACTTTTTAATATACCCAAGAGATAAACCAGAGCTTGTCTATCACAGTATACAGAAAAATACTTGTCATTATGCAGCTGAAGATGAGAATATATTCTTTAACATTTACTTCTGCTTCCAACCTTTGTCATAAAATAAAGTGAAAGCATGAGAAGATGTGCCTCAGATTCTTTTTTTCCCTGTCTTTGAGGAGAAAGCAGTTGGGGCACGGAAGAAAAAGCTCTAAATTAAGGATGAGAAAACCTGCGTTCTATTAATAGTCTGGCACTGGCAGATATTAGCTCTGAGAACAAAGGCAAGTTGATTAACCTCTAAGTTTCAGATTTTTTAACTGTGGCGGATTATAACAAAGAATAATATATAGAAGGTTGTGTAAGCTGCAAAGCTTTTCAACAGATTAAAAATAATCATTATTACTACAGATGGGCAGCAGATGGTGTTTTGGGGTGGAAATCTTAAATTACACAAAGCAAATTTGAAAACTACAATCCTTCTGCTTGGGGTTCCCTTTGTTCCAAGTTAAAGAATTGGAGACCTTTTTGTGTCATGGATTTAGCCTCTGCAGGAGCCTTCTCTGAGCCTCATCCATTTTACCTACACGCTTACAGAGGTTCATACAAAAGCACTGACCCCATCACATATCTGATCAGAGAACAAAGATCAAAAGAAAATGAAAAAAGAAAAATCCCAAATCTGTCTATTCTCAAAGAAGTCAACAAACAAGATGAGAGAAATAGGAAAAATTTCCAGTTTCCTGGGATGGAAGTTATTTATACCAATTCTCTGTGGCAATTTGAAGAAGCTACAAAATGCAGTGGTTAGTCAGTAGGAAGATTATTACTACTGTCAAATGACTACCAATTTTATTTATGATGTTTGCTGATGAAGACCAAAATATTTACATCTTTTTTTGAGAGATTGTTATTAAGCATCATGCAAGTCTGAAAGTTTCTCTAAGAACTGTATCAGTTAAATATCCCTGACTGACAGGCCAACTCTGAGCATTCTCCGTGCATGCACCAGACTGCAGGTTCTAAAAGACGACAGCAAACGCCCAACAGAACAGGAGGCTAACAGCTCGAGGGACCACCACACCAGAAGCCAGGGACAGCAGTGTGGGACGTTAACCAAGGGCGTGAATGGTTACGTGATTATACACCCCCCCCGACTGCTTAGAAAGACCCGAGAAAACACTTCCAAAAAATGATTAGTCTAGAGGACAAACAGCAGTCTCTTCGGTCTAGGAGAGACTGGGCCCAGATTTGTTCAGTCATAGCTGAAAAGAATTTAAGTTCATGTTCACAGGGTATTTGGAAGAGTATATACTCATTAATAATTATTCTGAAGCTTCACAGTTTGTTAACAGATCACTAAATCAAAGCCACCAAGGAGAAAACAAAGAAAATTAATGGTCAACAACAGACAAGTGTGGAAGTCTATTGTATCAAGGACGGAAACCTTGAGAAACAAATAACTGCAGAACATTCCTCCATCTGACTGAGGATAGATAATGAAGTAGACAACTAAGAACATTTTCTCCCTCTAGATCATCTATCTTCAGTTTTTGCCTAGTTCTTAATACCTAAAGTTCACTGTGATGACCCAGATAATCCAGATAAATAAGCTCAGGAAGAGGAGGTTCCTCAGCAGATAAAATGTTTTAACAGCAAAAATGGCAGGAGAAAATGGGTCCTTACCGCCTGCTGGCAGTTCATTCCAAGGTTCCCCTTCTCCCCCCGCACCACCTTCATCAGACAGTGCAGGGTCCGCCCTTTCCGATGCAGCCCCGAGCAGTGGTGCTCGATCTCCCCTCGGCAGCTCAGGATGATCTCAGGGCTCAGAGAGAAGTCTTCCATCAACATGCGGCGGTAGTCCAGCATCTCCCCCTGGCACTCGCTGCTCACCTGCCGCCCTGTGCGGAGGCAAGGCACAGTGCCGCAGGGCATCAGGGTCAGATGCTGCTACACATGGGAAGTACAAGTCCATCCCTCGACTACAACATAGGACTGAAAAGCTGAGAATTCAGCAAAAGCTTCATCAGCGTAAAACTCCAAAGACTAGGGTTTACCTTGTCAGTGTTCAGTCTTACACAGATTTATACTACTGAACTAATAATGCATGTGTTTTGCCAACAGAAGTCTTATCAATATAAGATAACTACCAGAGTGAAAATGAAAGCCAGGAAAATCCCTGGCTTACAGCCTCTAAGCTTGTGGAAAAAACTTCAGATACTCGCTATGGCTCTGCAACTCTTCCTTGAGCTGTCAATGCCATCTGCGAAAACTTATTAAAAAAACAACAACAACTTTACTGAGGTATGCTGCCATGCTGTGCTCAGTCATGTCTGACTCTGCAGCCCCACAGACTGTAGTCCACCAGGCTCCTTTGTCTATGGAATTCTCCAGGCAAGAACACTGGAGTGGGTTGCCATTTCCTTCTCCAGGGGATCTTCCTGACCCAAGGATCAAATCTGCATCTCTTGCATCTCCTGCACTGTAGGTGAATTCTTTACCACCAAGGTATAAATGACATACAACAAACTACACTTTTAAAACATGTAACTGGATAAGTCTGACATACCAATGGAACCACCACCATAATCAAGATACTGAACATATATCCATCAACTCCAAAAGCTTCCTCACGTTCCTTTAGAATTCCTCCCTTTCCTCTCTACCACTTACCTCATGCCCAGTCAACCACTGCTTTGCTTTCTATGACTACAGATTAGTTTACCAGTTTGCAGTTTTTAGAAGTTCATGTAAATAAGGTTCATATAAATGGAATTATATGCTATGAACTCCTTTTTGGGGTCTGACTTCAGACTTTTTGAGATTCAACCATGAATCAGTAGTGTGTTCCTTTTTACTGCCAAGTACTATTATCCTGTTATGTGGTTATACTACAATTTGTTTAAAATCCCTTAAGCCATTTATGGACATTTGGGTTATTTCCAGTGTTGGGCTATTACAAATAAACTGTTATGAGCATTCGTGCACAGGAGTTTATATGGACATGTGCTTTCCCATCTCTTGGGTAAATATCTAGGAGTTACACAGCTGGGTCATAAGGTAGATGTATACAGAGCTTTTTAAGCAACTGGCAAACTACTTTCCAAAGTGGCTGTGCCATTTAAATTCCTATCAGCAGTGTAGTTCCAGTTCTTTTACATCCTTGCCAACACTCAATATGGTCAGACTTTTTAGTATTAACAAGATTACTGGAGTGGGTAGCCAGTCCCTTCTCCAGGGGAATCTTCCTGACCCAGGGATCGATCCTGAGTCTCCTGCATTGCAGGTGGATTCTTCACCGTCTGAGCCACCAGGGACTCCCAACAATGTATATAACTTCTGTGAATTATCTGTTCATATCCTATGGCCGTGTACTTGTTGAGTCTTTTTGTGTTTCCTGTTAATTTGCAGTTTAAGAAGATTATCTATTTTTTTTTAATGCCAAATTAGATGTTATACTGTTTTATGATATGCCTTTAATAGTCAACAATCTCCACCTTTACATTTCAGGGCAATTTCATCAAATCAGATCAGATCAGTAACTCAGTCGTGTCTGACTCTTTGTGACCCCATGAATTGTAGCACACCAGGCCTCCCTGTCCATCACCAACCCCTGGAGTTCGCTGAGACTCATGTCCATCGAGTCAGTGATGCCATCCAGCCATCTCATTCTCTGTTGTCCCCTTCTCCTCTTGCCCCCGATCCCTCCCAGAATCAGAGTCTTTTCCAACCAGTCAACTCTTCGCATGAGGTGGCCAAAGTACTGGAGTTCCAGCTTTAGCATCATTCCTTCCAAAGAAATCCCAGGGCTGATCTCCTTCTCTCAAGAGTCTTCTCCAACACCACAGTTCAAAAGCATCAATTCTTCGGCACTCAGCCTTCTTCACAGTCCAACTCTCACATCCATACATGACCACAGGAAAAACCATAGCCTTGACTAGACGAACCTTTGTTGGCAAAGTAATGTCTCTGCTTTTCAATATGCTATCTAGGTTGGTCATAACTTTCCTTCCAAGGAGTAAGCATCTTTTAATTTCATGGCTGCAGTCACCATCTGCAGTGATTTTGGAGCCCCCCAAAATAAAGTCTGACACTGTTTTCACTGTTTCCCCATCTATTTCCCATGAAATGGTGGGGCCGGATGCCATGATCTTCGTTTTCTGAATGTTGAGCTTGAAGCCAACTTTTTCACTCTCCACTTTCACTTTCATCAAGAGGCTTTTGAGTTCCTCTTCACTTTCTGCCATAAGGGTGGTGTCATCTGCATATCTGAGGTTACTGATATTTCTCCCGGCAATCTTGATTCCAGCTTGTGTTTCTTCCAGCCCAGCGTTTCTCATGATGTACTCTGCATAGAAGTTAAATAAACAGGGTGACAATATACAGCCTTGACGAACTCCTTTTCCTATTTGGAACCAGTCTGTTGTTCCATGTCCAGTTCTAACTGTTGCTTCCTGACCTGCATACAAATTTCTCAAGAGGCAGATCAGGTGGTCTGGGATTCCCATCTCTTTCAGAATTTTCCACAGTTTATTGTGATCCACACAGTCAAAGGCTTTGGCATAGTCAATAAAGCAGAAATAGATGTTTTTCTGGAACTCTCTTGCTTTTTCTATGATCCAGCGAATGTTGGCAATTTGATCTCTGGTTCCTCTGCCTTTTCTAAAACCAGCTTGAACATCAGGAAGTTCACGGTTCACATATTGCTGAAGCCTGGCTTGGAGTATTTTGAGCATGACTTTACTAGCGTGTGAGATGAGTGCAATTGTGCGGTAGTTTGAGCATTTTTTGGCATTGCCTTTCTTTGGGATTGGAATGAAAACTGACCTTTTCCAGTCCTGTGGCCACTGCTGAGGTTTCAAATTTGCTGGCCTATTGAGTGCAGCACTTTCACAGCATCATCTTTCAGGATTTGGAATAGTTCAACTGGAATGCCATCACCTCCACTAGCTTTGTTCATAGTGATGCTTTCTAAGGCCCACTTGACTTCACATTCCAGGATGTCTGGCTCTAGGTGAGTGATCCCACCATCGTGATTATCTGGGTCGTGAAGATCTTTTTTGTACAGTTCTTCTGTGTATTCTTGCCATCGCTTCTTAATATCTTCTGTTTCTGTTAGGTCCATACCATTTCTGTCCTTTATCGAGCTCATCTTTGCATGAAATGTTCCTTTGGTATCTCTGATTTTCTTGAAGAGATCCCTAGTCTTTCCCATTCTGTTGTTTTCCTCTATTTCTTTGCATTGATTGCTGAGGAAGGCTTTCTTATCTCTTCTTGCTATTCTTTGGAACTCTGCATTCAGATGTTTATATCTTTCCTTTTCTCCTTTGCTTTTCACTTCTCTTCTTTTCACAGCTATTTGTAAGGCCTCCCCAGACAGCCATTTTGTCTTTTTGCATTTCTTTTCTATGGGAATGGTCTTGATCCCTGTCTCCTGTACAATGTCACGAACCTCATTCCATAGTTCATCAGGCAATCTATCTATCAGATCTAGGCCCTTAAATCTATTTCTCACTTCCACTGTATAATCATAAGGGATTTGATTTAGGTCATACATGAATGGTCTAGTGGTTTTCCCTACTTTCTTCAATTTAAGTCTGAATTTGGCAATAAAGAGTTCATGGTCTGAGCCACAGTCAGCTCCTGGTCTTGTTTTTGCTGACTGTATAGAGCTTCTCCATCTTTGGCTGCAAAGAATATAATCAATCTGATTTCGGTGTTGACCATCTGGTGATGTCCATGTATAGAGTCTTCTAGATGTTATACTGTTTTATGATATGCCTTTAATAGTCAACAATCTCCACCTTTACATTTCAGAAAAATTTTATCAAATACCCAGACCATAATCAAAATTCTCCAAACTGCCTTCAAAATGTCCTTTGTTTGGTAGTCAGTCCAAGACCATGCACTCTCTCTGGTTGCTATTCTACTGGCTTTTAAGAGATTTTAACTACTCAGATACCAAAAAAAAAATCACCACAAACTTCTGAGCTTTAACAACTGATCTTTTCACACCTAACTTTTAATCACTAGTCAACTGTCTCAGCATGATTCATTAACCAGATAGGAACTTCATTTTTAATAACTTATAGTCCATATTAAGAAATATTCTTTTTTTGGAAAAATTTTTTGGCTATGCCAAAAAATGCAGTGTGTAGGAGCAAACCCTCACCCCTGCAACAGAAGCACGGAGTCTCAGCCACTGGACCTCCAGGAAGGGCCCAAGAAAAGTTATTTCTTAAGGACCCTGACCTTTAAACATCCTTCTTGATTCCTTTGTCAAGGATTCACTTTTGGACTGAACAGACTCTGAGTCTGACCTTATGAGATAATCCTTCCTTTCTTTTCTGTTTAATTTCTTGATAAACACTGTTAGACTAATAGTAGTACTTATCACTTATCATATGCTAAGTGCTATGTCAAATAACCTCGTTCAGTCCTCCTCATAAGAACTCCTCAACACAGGTAATGTATTTTTGTTTTATAGATAGAAAAATGAGATTTAGAGAGATTACGAAACATAAACAATGGTCACCCAGCCAGTTAGTTTGCTGAAAGAGTCATAATTTGAAGTCATGAAGTCTCTGACCCAAAGCTAATGTGCTAAATCATTATACTTCCCTGACTCTCCTAAAACTGCTGTGCCACAAGCATTTTAAAAATTAAAATTTGAATTTGAGAAATAAACCTTAAAAAAAAAAAAGCTGGGACGTAAAGAAAAACAGAATTTAAGGCCGTTAAGAGGAAAGGCCTTCAACAAGACTGAGGGCCTCCAAGCCCTCAGCCTAGAGTTCTGCTTCCCTAGAAAGACTCTTGAGTCACAGGGACAGGTGTACTCAAAAGAGCTAACATAGGAGCAAAGATCCAGAAAGGAGTGGAAAACATAAAAAGAAATGAACTCTCACCTCTATGCACAGCTGACTCCAGACACATCAGAAGGTAGGAAAGCCTGGCTTCCCGGGACCGGGGAAGGTTTTCCACGTTGCACCGGTATTTCTTCAAGTCACTCTTACAGGATTTGGCCAGTGAATAACTGACTTTATAATCCTGGGCAATCAGCTTCTGGCGGGTTGTTAGTGCTTCTCGACACTGAGGAGAGAGTGCAGCAGGAGAGCTGTGAGACTGCTCACATGGTCCAGCCGCTCACATGTCCCTCTAAGACAAGCAGAGGCTCATGGCCAGGCACAATAAGCAACTGCAGTCATTAGCAAAATGTCTGTGTTTAAGTTTGGTTAAAATTGAGCACAAGTGTGCTGAAACAGAGTGGCAAGAAGAAGCGATATATGAGTGGGCAACTCTGGAATTCTATGGTGAGCTGCTGACTGTTGCAGCAATAGCAACTGTCCAAACACATAAATATTTGGTAGATACTCATACATCAACTTGACAATGTATTCTTTTCCTCTTCAACAAATGTCCCTAAAGTAAATTTCACCAGAATGAAAGTGGCAACGGACACAACACTCTGGAAGTTCCACTCTGTACTTTTTAAACATAATTATTCAATAGGAAATGATATAAGGAACTGAAATAAAAAATAGTTCTTCAGCTGCACAGCAAAGTAAATGACAAGACAGCAAGGCCCAAAATAATTACTTTTAAAAATCATAAGAGTCTCTTGCATGCATTGAGGGACAGAGGACTAACAGTAATGAGAATGCTTAATGAGACAGCTGCTGAAAAATTCAATTGCTAATTACCTATGAAGCACATTGGTTTGGTTAGTTGAAACTTCCTGAGTGCATAGGGATGGGTTCAGTGTAACTTTGATTAAAATTCTTTGATTTTACTCCCCAAATTGATTCCCCATTGACTTCCCTAAGTCCAGATATCACGAGGAGCTTCACTTTTTTCGTTTAAATGTAATATGCTTTGGTTTCCTACTAAAGGCCCCGTATTTTATTTCTGAAAGGTTAAGCTGTATCAGTATTTTATATTTTGGTATGAGTTTATATTGTGTGAGAGGATTTAAGAAAGCTTTTAGGAAAATGAATAAAATGCTGATCTGTTTCAAAGAAATACTTACTTTTTCACTCATGGACTCTTCAAATTTATGGTTAAAGAGGCACTTATATACTCTGCCTTCACCAGCTTGTGTCTGTAAGATGGAATACAACACCATCACCATCACCACTAGCTAAGTAGTTATGCTGGGCATAATCCATAATCTTATATAGGACTTTCTATTAAATTATTATAATGCTGACTATCTTTGAACACATGACTCAGCCATTTACAAAATTTAGCAGCCTCTGAAAGAAAACAATGATTGCAGTAAATATGGAAAAAAAAATTCCCATGGCGTTTGGCTCCTGTCACGTGTTCCCAGATGTACTGTTAATTAGTGAACCAAGAGAAGGGTCAATGAGTCTCCCTTCTTATAACTTAACGTTGCTGCTGCTGCTGCTGCTAAGTCGCTTCAGTCGTGTCCGACTCTGTGCGACCCCATAGACGGTAGCCCACCAGGCTCCGCCGTCCCTGGGATTCTCCAGGCAAGAACACTGGAGTGGGTTGCCATTTCCTTCTCCAATCTAGAGTCAGTAAAACTCTGGCAGTGGCTCTGTTCAGCGGTTCTGATATATTAATTCACAACAGCAGACAGAGTGGGAACATACACAAGACACTCTCAGTCCTTTGTGGTAAAGGTGGAGATTGTTTCTGACTACAGGGTTAGAAAGTTGTTCTATAGAGTATGCAGGGAGTAACCAAGGACTTGGTTTTAAAAGTTAGCTGTCTGCTATTTCCTTCATCTTAGCCCAAACTACCTCAACATAAATATATAATATGGCCAAGTTTTAGCCATGGGATATACATGAATGGGATTCCCTGGTAAGATAGGATTCCTATATGTAAATTAGACTCCCAAGAACTGAATTGAGAAGTGAGATAAAGTAGAAAGAACATCGCAATGGAGACTGAAACCAAGTGTTCCCTAGATATTACGTCCGGCCTAAGCAGCCAGTACCCAGATAACTTCCTGTTTTCCTGGGACCTACTCCACCTTCCATTTCAGCGGCTTTTCTACATGTGACAGTGTTGGTTTAATTTTGGAATCAAGTATCCAAAAAAAAAAAAAAAAAACAACTAGGAAGAAAGAAACCAAAGAAGAACAGTTTCTGAGCTGACTCACATTTTCACAAAAACGTTCCCGATCATCTCGGCAGGCAAAATACAAATGCCGGTCCAAGTGAAAGTCGTCAGAGGACAGCTCTGCCACCCGGAGAATGGCTTTCTTGCAGAGTTCAGAGACTTGAATCTTAGGGTCTCGTTCTTCCGCTTCCTTCACCAGGCCTTTCTCCAAGCATGATACCACCTCGCCCTGTGAATGTGCATCCTAAAATAGCAAGGACACAACCATTTTAAAACTCTCACCAACATGAGCTTCAAAATAAACATCATTTAGTTAAAACAAACACAAAACAACAACAAAAACCCTCAACACAGAAGTTTACCAATGTTCCACTGAGACACAGGGTGGGGTCCAATCTCACTGTGGAAGTTACATCAGATGCCCTTGATAGTCTTTGGTAAGAATGTTAATACTTGAGAGCTATCAACAGAAATACAGATCCTGGGAAATTTAAGTCCATTCAGTCTGCACTAGAAACAGAAACCTGACTTTTAGAGTTTAAAATGTCAGAATGTCTTTCTTTTTTTGTGACTGCACCACACAAAGTGTGGGATCTTAGTTCCCCAGAGACTGAACCCACAGCCCTGCAGTGGCAGCCCGGGGTCCGCCACCGGACCACCTGGGGAGTCACAAAAGGCCGACGCCTTAGAGAGTCTCTGTTCACTCACCTCCAAGAGCTACGTGTTTCTCAAATAACAGTGCTTCAGTCACGTTTAAAAAATAAGACAAACCACGGAATTTAATGAGGAAATATGCTAGAGAGACCCTCTTTCTCTATTTTCTACTGTCCACAAAGACCCCCACTTTTAGAGTAATGTTCACTTTGATGTTTTACATTTATCTTAATGTGATTAACAAGATTACCACCAAGTATACAAACTGCTTTTGAGAGCTTTCCTAAAACCGTCCAATTATCTTTAAGTGTACATTGCATCAACCCCATAGCAACCACAACATGAAAAATTTTCCCTAAACATTTTCAGAGTTCTAATCTTCTATACTCAGAAGATATGCTTAAAAACTTGAGAGGTATATCTATAAATACAGCAAACCAAATTAAAAGAAAATAGAGTGCCATCATTTACTGACACATATACACACACAGGCACATAAAATCTCGTTACAGTAAAACACCACATTCATGAGGTCATCTGTATGTAAGACTCCTAAAATTAGGTAGGGAAACACTTATTTTACTAAAATTTCAATTCAACAAAAAACCATGTATTTTCCCATTTTGCTGTAATAGGGTTTGTTCCATAGCACATTAATCTCCAAGTACTTTCTAGAAAATGTTCATGCTCTCTCCTAATACACTTGTGAAAGAGCATAAGAGCTGTGATACCTAGAGTGCAGCTGAGTAAACAGAGCTGCAGAGCATCAGGCACCCAGCTAACAGGCCACCATTGTTTTTTATGGACCTTGGAGTTCCATGAAACTCCTACAATTTGTATGTGGGTTATGTGTATTTTTCCTGAGGAGAGTTTGTAGCTTTCATTAAATTTCAAAAGGTTTTTTAATCCAAAAAAGATCAGGAAGCACATTACACGGGCATATTCTTGTGCTTCCTATTTTCTGTCTGTAGCTCAAACTCTGTCACTAGCTTGAAGATTCCATCCAATGCTTAGAAATCTGAGATGATCAAAAAGTATTATTAGGGAGTAATTCTGAAGGGAGAAAAGAAACTCTGATGAACAACTGAAAAAAAGATAAGGAGAGGGAGGAAAGTGGACACAAACCCCAGAAATTCAGGCTTAAAACAAACCTGTGATAAAGATTTGGAAACATATCAATCACTTATTATTTACAGTTTACAAGAGATTATGATACACACGATTTTATGGTATAAAATCATGTCTCATACCAAAGTCAAGTAGCTCATAAAACACCTTACTGAGATGGTCACTAGCAATTAGGTCATAATCGCACAAGAGACTGAAAATAACAGCACATTTGTCAACTCTCCATTTAGACTTACTTAGCCTTAAGTTCTGGTTTCACAGGGTCAAGAAACGATTTCCCTGCAAAGGATCTAAATGTTTCTCTGTATACTTAGGGTTCACAATTGTTTAAACATAGCAGCGTCACGGTGTGAGACCCTTTAAGGAATGTGAAATGTAATTTTAATTACAGTAATTATAGCACCACATATTGGCATTAGGCCAAAACATCACCTCCATCCATTAGATGCTCTCTTTTATTATTATCGTAACTTTAGATAATTTTTTCAAATAAAAGATTTTTCAGGAATTCTTCTCAGTTCCCCAGAGTCTCTCAGCTTTCCAGGTCAGCCAGTTTGAGTTACAAAACTCAAATGTATGCAAATATTTGATAGAGAAGACTGTAGGGTTATTACGGAATACAAATGAAAGCAAGGGGCTGTACACCAGCATATAATATACAATAAATGAAGTTACTTGGGCTTAGATTTTAAAAAGGTAACTTCTTAATATGCAAGCTTGACATATGCATAACAAATAATCCTATAAGTTACAGTGAATTTTTAAAATTCTACTGTGGTGAGACAGATGTTAGTCTTAAAACTAGTTAGTATACAGTGTCCATGTAAGTGCTCAGCAGTTCAGCAGGTAATATTTTTTCTTCCATATATCTTGTGCTTTAAAAAAATATATGTTTTTGAAAGACCAGAGAATGACAACACAAATCAGAAAAACGGGCAAGAACTGAGTTTTCATCTCTGCTATTAATTATTCACCATTTCAACAGCTGTGATGTTTTTTGTGATCTACCTCTCTAGACAGAAACAAAAATCTGAACTATTCACAGTAGTTGGTTTTAAAGGAGAGAATGATGGAATGATACAACTACTGAGGGAAAAGTACAGAAGTAGTAATAAGGAGGCACATGGCTACAATTAAGCTCCTGTATTGGATGTCACATTCTGCTTTCTCTTCAGATGATATGAATTATTTACATTTACTTTCAAAGATCTGCTTTTTCTTTTTAAAAATAATTATTAAAAAATATTTTAGAAAATTCCAAGTTTTATTAAATATATAGCTTTTATTTTTAAATTTTGCATATTCTAATATTTTGAAAAAAATCATTATGGTTTTCAAATCATGACATTTAAATGTTCATACAAGAGGCAGGGTACTAACAGATTAACCATGACCCCTCTTCTCTGATTTTTGGAGGTCAGTTGAAAGCCAGTCACAGAGGAGACTGCAAGCTTCAGGGCAACAAATTTAAAACTGATGAGTGTGTTCTCTTCTGTGGTCAGAAGCTGATTTATTAATTTTCAGAATAATTTTCATATCTAAATAACTTGACTTCAGAGAAGTCAACTATATTTAGACAAGGCAAGGGAGGGCTGAAGACAGACTGCTATCATTTTTAAACTTGGCTGCAGCATTAGCATGAGGGGCCTGGTGAGCTACATACAGAGTCGCAAAGAGTCAGATATAACTGAGCATGCGCACACGCATGCGCACATACACACATGCGGAAAAGAACATGCTTTTTCAGAAGTGCATCTAGGGTGCTACGGTGAGGGCCTGGTATAAAGAGAAATTCATCTAACTAGCAGGTACAACAGAAGATGAAAATTACAAAATGTGCTTTTGGATGCCCCATATAACATTTTTTATTTTAACAAAGCTGAAAAATCAACACTCACTGTCACATCTTTGGGCTCTGGCACTACTATTTTCTGCCACTGTTCAAGTCAATACGGATTTAGTAACTCATACACAAAACCTGCCAAAAGCACGTTTTATCTGGACAATCCAGATTGCTACTGGGAAGCCAATGAGCAACTATCTTGGTGGGCAATGGGGAAGAACTACTACAGGGAGAGGTGGATTATAATGGTCCGTTCTACAGCATGGACCACTGACCACAAATATGACAATGTGCCATCACTGATTCCTGAAAAGTGTGTCTGGAACACTTATGTGAAGATTTTTAAGAGTGAGATGGAATTGGATATTAATCCTTGGCACTATAAAGTCAGTCACAGGAGCTTCTGAATTATCAGAGTGACTTAAGTGCTTTTGTGCCATTTCTAAAATGTGTTGGCAAAGTCAAGAATCAGTCTTCTTTATTAAAACTGGCCCCTCATGAGCTGCCTGGAAGCTGTATGCCAGTCCACAGAGCTCTCAAGATCGACTCAGGTGCCCTGGGAAAGGGCCAGAGCCTTGAGCTGGTATGAAGCAAAGTGTATTTGGTGACAGCCAGACAATGGCCAGCCCTCAAAGCTTCATCTGAACTGGTGTGTGCAGTTCCAGAATTCTACCACCACGTCCCAGCCAAGAACGGAAGCCTGCAAGCAGTGCCCTGAACAAACAGAGGGCAAGGAGACAAATGGGTTTTGCTCTCATACTCCCTGAACAGCAGATTGATGAGCAGCAGCAATTAACAGCTGTGCCATCCACAGGTCTCAGCTACCTCTCCCACCGAAACCTACTACTTCTCAGGAGTTTTCACTTCTGCTGAGCAAATGGATTAAAGCACAAACCTGACTGATCCTCCACTGTGACCTTTTGGACAACAGACCAATAAGAACAAAGAAAGATCAGATATAATTAAGGAGCAAGAAACTAGGGAGTTATTTTCTTTCCTGTCTTTACTAAAACTAGTTCTGACACGAAGATAACACATATCCTATTTACAGAGTACCTTTCTTTTGACAAGCTAAAAGTACCCTTTACATATTTTAAAATTTTCTAATATTTAAATATGCTCTCTTTTGTACTGGTGTGTTTATTAAGTAATTTTTTTAGACAACAGTGAGGTATATGCTAAGAAAGGTTAGAAAACTTGAGTCTCTCCTAATCCAACTACTTTTCCCTTAAGACTACAGAAAGCTTTTCCAGAGGAACATTACAAGTAAGAAATGGTAGCTGGTTTTGCATTTTGAAGGTAATACTAATCTTAGCAGATATGAATTCCTCTACTTCCCCACACAATACTGAAACATTTGGTTACAAACAGATAAAGTGCATCCACAGGCAAACTAGCCTTAGATACTAGGGCTGTCTGGACCTCAACTTTGAGTCCAATGCCAGCTCTAAATCTTCTCTGTGCCAGTTATACAAAGCTGTTCATTCATCAAATTTGTAAGATCCTTTGGTGAAGCCAGTGAAGTAGAGAGATACCTTTTCTCCAAGGCGAATGCTCCCGCATTTCAGAATGTTGATGTCATTTTTGCAGTCATCCATGAAGCCACAGATGAGCCGGTAGTCACTGAAAATGATGGCTGTCATCTTGGTGATGTACTGGTGGCACTGGTACTCGGTGATGTTGCCACGGTGATCCACCAAGCAGGAAACCAGGTACCCTTTTCCAAATGGCTCATCAGCGCACTCTTTGATCTGCTCAAAGGAAAATGGCTGTTTTACGAAAGCATTCTATCTCTTACCAAACCACCTTTATGAAAGAGAGAATGATACCTTCTTGTTTCTTCTTGAAAGAAAGAAAAGGAAAACACTGAGAAATGCTTTTGTTGTAAAGAAAACAGTGTGTGTGCTATGCTATTAAGACTTTTGCACTTTCTAGGAAATATCTTACTAATGTGTTTTACAAGAAAACACATAAATGCGTAGGTAAAATCCAGGTTTGAAGTAAAACAGCTTTTTTTTTTTTTTAAAAATTCAGTTTACTGAGAAAATTTCTTAGCATGTGGGATCTAGCTCCCTGACCAGGGATTGAACCTGGGCCCCCTGCACTGGGAGCTCAGAGTCTTAGCCACTGGACCACCAGGGAAGTCCCTGAAAAGAGTTTTTGACAGCTCTTTTTAAATGATTCTTCTGAGAATTACCATTACCCATGCAAAGAATGCAATGGATAGTGATATGATTAATCTAAGGCATAGGTCTGAAAAACAGGTGCAGAACTAAAGTCCAGTTGCATATCTCATGCCAACATACACAGCAAACTATTATTGTTAGATAAACCTAATTACTAAAGGGGGGGTACTATTTTACCTCTCGACATGACATTAATGTGTTCTGAATTAACTATGGGTTTGGGCATTTTTTTTTTTCCCCATAGTGCTAGTTTACTTAGAAAATAGATAAGAGAGAAGGAAAACACATGGAGGATTTAACTTTGTAAAAAGGCAGATTATTTACTTTCCATTTTTAATGTCTGGCAAATAAATTTCAACTTAATGTGTCTCTGCAGTTGTCATCAACGGCAATTTGTAAATAACACTGAAGGCCTAACTAACGGAGATGAGCAGAATTAAAGTAGAAAAGGAAGTGGGCATGTTTGTTAACTGAGTAGACTCCCAGCTTCACCACTGTGGTCTGAAACAGAAACATGTTTAAAAATGATGTCCAGTGCAGTCTGGCAAGAAGTCTAGGAAGGGGAAGGCCACTGCAATTCTAATTTGGGTCGTTTAGACATATGATCTAGTGGATCAAGCAAAAGTGGCCCCACATGGGTAGTGTCTCTGCAAAGCGCATCCAAAACCACAAGTCCTAAGGAAGGAAATTAGGCTAAAAATGTTGAAGTTCAATCATAAAAAGTGCAATCTACTTACAGGGTTTTAAGGTTGAATTATAAAGCACAGAGGGTTGTTTGGAAAACGCCTACTGCATTTGGAGAAATTAAAAACAAACAAAAATGGCAGTTTTGACAAGAGGAAGGAGCCAAATGTAAATGTTTATTTTTAATATAAATGAGAAGGGAATGTTTTGTTGGGTTTTTTCTGACCAACAGAGACCATTCTCCATTCTTATACCACATCTGGTGAATATGTACACTTGATAGACAAATACAATCTCCTTTTCCAGAAGGCACAGGGTGAAGGACACACCACACGCTAATAGTCCTATAAGCCACTGGGTCTCTTCATGCCTAACCCCAGTGTTAAATTCAGAGCAAGTCAAAGACTCAGTTCAAGACAGAAAACTGTGTTTATTTTCAAAGAAGCAAACTTGGGAAATTAAACAGCCTCACACTGGCTTCAAGAGGCAGCAGAGATCTTCAACAGTCAACAAGCTGAAAGCAATTCTTTCAGTTTAACCTTGGGCTCTTTTTTTTGATGACGCCTAAGAAGAGGGCCATAAATGTACTTCCAAGAAAAGGGTTTTTTTGTTTGTGATTTTTTAAAAAAGTAAAACAGAGGTAAGTTTCAAAAGTAAAAGGAGAAATAACTGCTTAAAAATCTCAGTGTTTATAATTCAACTAATGAAAAAAGCCCTGCATGAAAGAAAAAAATAGGACTAGTGGAAGACACCTGGGTTTTTAAAACAATGAAGAGCAAGTATTCAGACAGGCTCTATTAGGCAATCAATGGTTTAAAAATCTGAAGAAAGACTGCTAGACATTTTGAATTGAAGCCTGAATAAGAAATTAAATGTATATTTAGCTTCAATCACCTGAGATTTTACTGAAACCCAGAGATGTTGTACCTATCTGTATTTCAGTCCACCACCAATCACAACCAGATGTAGTGTCTGAATTAAAATTTTATGCTTTTTTCCAACCACTGTATTGGAGAGAAGTTTAAAAACAACAACAACAAAAAAAAACTTCTAAGAATAACAATGAAAAACAGCATTAAATCATCAACATATTTATGAATGGAAGTAAAGTCTGACGTGGCTGGGGAGCAGATTCTTAAGGAACCATTAGAGAAACGCTACAGTCACTCTACTTTTGACATAATGCAAGAGAAAAGCAGGCAATATTTGACTCAATCATGGAGAGTAAATAAAAAGTTCAGTTTGCAGTCTTCAGTATTTTTATGATGTTGTTTTTCTCCTTGGAAGAATAACTCCAAAATTAAAAGAGAAGAGGGAAATGTAGAATAACATGTTTTACTTTTCCTGTTAATTAATTTTTCTGACTGCAATATGATCTCCCTCTATAGAGGGCGAAGTACCCCTGTTACATGAATCTGTTATAAAACCACAACATCCTCCAAAAGATTACAAGAGGGCCATAACGTAGCACACACATTACAAGGAAGCCAGTTTTATTTACTTACTTATTTGGCTATGCCTAGGCAGCATGTGGGGTCTTAGTTCCCTGACCAGGGACTGAACCTGTGCCCCCTGCGGTGGAGGCACAGTCTTAACCACCGGACCATCAGGGAAGTCCCAACAGTTTTATTTTATAAAAACAGATAGATAAAACCAACAAAGGGTGAAATTATTCTGACGAATCTGCATATTCTCTGAGCTAAATTTCCACATGGCACTCAAACTGGAATGTATAGTCAGTCACATAGCGAGCCAAGGGAGTTTGAGGTATGTAATACTGAATCTAAAAGCTGAATATCAAAGTTTTAAAATAAGCTATTCTATTCTGAAGCCCCAACATATTTGATGAAGGGTCACTGCTTTAAAAGAATAAAGCATATCTGATTCAGTAGTAGAAGGTTTGAGGAAGAAAGCAGGTTCTCTAAGATCCCATAAAGAGCTAAGTGAGGTACATAAGCTGAGGACTTACCTGGTTGGAGTAGGGTGTTCCCTAAGAGCTCAAGAGAAGATGGTCCTAACTTAAGTCATCAATAAGGTAGTAAGGGGACTTCCCTGATGGTCCAGTGGCTAAGACTCTGGGCTCCCAATGCAGGGAGCCCAGGTTCAATCCCTGATCGGGGAACTACATCCCACATGTCACATCTAAAGATCCCACAACTAAGACACAGAGCAGTCAAATAAATAAACATATTAAAAAAAAAAAAGATAGTTTGGGGACAAATCTATATAATGCAAGATCTCTGATTATTAACTTGGAGATAGAAAAGTAGCAATTATTTCCTTTGTGATTCTTTCAGTATGTAGAAATCCCCAACTTCATAGAATTTCTACCACTAATTCTAAAAAAGAAAATAAATTACAATTTTCAATACCACAATTTTCACTAATATCATTTGATATTTACACTGAGCCAAGAGAATAGAAAAAATATCACCAATTAATGTAATATTAATTACATTATATATATATACACACACATATATATCACCATACATGTAATATTATACTCATTTTCAGTAATTTTTGTCTTTATACACAATATCCATTTATAACAATATATATGTAACTTTTTCACAAACCTATCTAATGCTAACTCCTCTTATTTGGAGCATATGCCTCTGTGGTTCAACTGGCCCAAGCGCACAGCCAAAAAACTGAGGACTGCTTATGAGCCTCCCGGGAAACTTCCTCGACACGCCTCAGTCACAAGCGGACTGTGCAGCGTGTGAGAGCACTCACTGATGACAGGAGTGACTGTATTCTCCATCTGGGGACAAAAAGAGCCTGATTGCCAACCTGCCTGAATCAACAGTATCCTACTGTGAGTGCAGACTAAGAAAAAGAAGTCTAATTACACACACCCCTGCTTTGGTCTATCTCTGAACCAAGACATACGTGAATGCAAGAGAAGCAGAGTAACTGAATCACTCGTTCCTCCCTCATTGACTGGTCTGGTCAACAGATGTCATTTTTCCTTTCAGGTCATTAAAGATCCACAGAATTCTTTCTTTCACTACCTACCTCTGATATTGTAGACTTGCAAACTTCTCTGGCCACAGATTCAAATTTTGGATCTGTAGTTAGGTTCAGCTTATAATTCCATAACAACTAGGTACAAGAGAAAAGAACACAAAAAACAAACAAACAAAAAACTTAGAATAGCATGAAATTTAATATTAGTGGTTACTATAAATGATAAAATTCCATTATACAGTCAGATAAGGCATATTTTACACTTCAGTTAATGAACAAAAAGTAAGATTAAAATGTCACTGTATTTATAAATAAAAGGAAAAAATGTGGAAACAAAATAAAGCACTACCATTCAAAACATATATTTTTTTCTATTTTTACTTAAGGACAAATTTCTTTAAGTCAAGAAAAAACTAAAATGAAAATTCCTGATAAGAGTTTTTCCAAGAAAATATAAATAGGTGTACATGCAAAATTCTTCTTAAATCAAAAAGTCTAACACAGAAACTCAGAACTGAAGGCTACGTTGCAGATTTCACAACCAACAGTGCTTTTCACATGCTTTTTATGAAGGAATGTCGTCCAGAGTCTAATTTCCAAGTGTATCTTTCTTTATTCCTCTAAAACCCTCAACTTGACACGTACATGATAAGGTCTGTTTTACACAACTGTTTCAATGCTTCAAACTATGAAATCTCTAAAGCCATTACTATTCACAGGTGAGGGCTGAATATTACTTTATCTTTGCAGCTTCAGTTAAAAAATTTCAATACATGATCCAATTTCTGAAAAGTAGCAAAAATGAGCTCTTAAACTCTGCTCAGATGGAGAAAACAGAGTAGGGGCTTTCTATGATGCAGGATGCGGAGGAGCCTTTTTCTCAGGCTGCCTCACTCCATGACTAAAGAATACAATCACTCATTCACCGACTCACTCAAACATCTGCTTAGCACTTCTGATGATGTATCACACACAGTCTAATCTCAAGGGCTTCACCGACTATTACAGGAAACAGAAGCAAATGTTTGAACACATACAGAGCTAGGAAATGGAGGTTAAAGCAGGAGGAAAAAGACAAAGACTGTCCAGTGGTGTCTATGGTCCGTGGCAGGTAATGTGACTAAGTACAGCATTTGGTTAATTGAATCACAAGATGTCACAGCAGTAATGCAATCAGACTTGCGAATCTTTTTTTTCTCCTTTAAATAATTTTTGAGGTTGTGTTATATTTTAAAAACCCTACCCCCGTTCATGTTTTCTTCTACTGTTTTTGTGGTGTTTTACTTTAAATCTCTGACCTACCTAGACCTTACCTAGAATACGTCATCAACTTAAGCAGCCAATCCGCTTCTCTGTTCTTGCAGTCTCCCATTCAAAATACCAAATAATGTGGAGGTGGGGTGATTTCTTCCAGTACTGTCAGACATAGAACTACTCCTCTTTGAAGACACAACTCAAGTATCATCTCCACTATTAGATGTTTCCGGACATCAACCCACCAGGGCAAAATTCACTTTTGTGTCCCTACTGTGCTCTTACAGGCTTTTGCCGAAGCATTCAGTGCTTTTTGCACAGATGTGATTTCACATCGGTTCCTTTTAATGTTAGACTGTATACGATATGGAGATACAGATACGACACTGAATGCATCAGTCGCAGTTATCTCTGGAGTCTGTATCTGCCAGCTCGAGCCTGTCTCCATCCTCGAGGTGTTTAGTTGTGTCCAGTTTCCATCATAGCGTCTGGCACACAGTAGATGACTCTATGATGACTAAGTGAAATAACTTTAAAAGACAAAACTCTAACATTGTAAACTTGACTTGCAAAGAAACAATTTCATATGGTAGCTGTAACTGAAGAACAAGTTATGTTTACAAATATTATTTGGCCGAGCTTGCTGGTTTCTACAATGGAGGACTATTTGTAGATTTATCATGGCCCTTAGATAAGGTTAATCATTCTCTTGTTAAGATTAAGTGCATTTAAGAAAACATTATGCTTCCCAGAACAAAGGAAGAGCATCCTAATGTCTGCCATCATATACATAAAACACACATGGCGAATTATGGAAAATCCATACTTACATGATTGCAGTCTGAAGAAATTTCATTTTCAGGCTAAAAGGAAAAAAAAAAAGAGACGCTGTTAAAAAAAAATCCTCTCAGGTTTTCAAATACCAGCAAAATAAACTCAAAACAAGAAATCTGAATATTCAACTGATTATATCTCTTCAACAGGAGGAGCAGATTTTTAGATTGCTGAGGAGCAATATACCAGAAAAGCAGATGAAACATAGTCCCTTGGCAATCCATGGTACAATCTGGAAACTGGGAAAATGGAGAGGAATGTAGTAAAGAGATAAAGCAACACTGGCAGAAGGATCCTTACACAATACTTCATAATCCTGAAAGCTAAAGAGGATTGGGCACAATATAGGTGTTCTTGCTTTAAAGAAAGTCAGATATCTGAAAAAGGCAGGCTTACTAAAGAGGGCAAAAAATGTCTGACAATGATTACAAATTAGGCTCATGTCACCATTAGGGGAGGCAAGGTGGTGGGCACACAGGACCTCCCTGTACTATATTTGTAACCTTAAGAGTCCATAACCTTGCAGGTCTATGATTAAAAATATAACATTACAAAAAACCAAACTATTTATATATTCCTGTGAATACATTTGCTCATAAAGCCAAGTACATACAACAGAGAATAAATGAACTTCCATTTCGGTGACAAACAAGTAGACGAGGTTAAGCTTAAAACTGCACAGCTTTGCCATACGCTCCTTTACTTTCCTTGTTCATACCAGTAAAGGAGATACAGCTGTCATAATGCACACAATAGTAAAGTACTATCTACTTTGAGTTTCCATAGCTTTCGAACCAGCTCAAGCGAAGTCAATTCTGTCTCCCCTCTATGAAATATTCCTGACAAAGGTTGTAAATGATGCCATTTTTCTAAATAAAAAGATTCTCCCTATTCAAGGAAAGAAATAAGGCAGCACAGAAAAGAGAAAATATTAGCAAGCTAAACGGACACACCGAGCATCACTTCAAGAAGAAAAGGGTTTCTAAGGAACTATTCATTCCACTACAGTATTTAACAGGCATTAATTCTAACATACAAACTCATTTCTGTATGTACTTCTAAAATATACTAGAGTTGACTTAGATTGCTAGGCAATTGTGAGATTATAACACACCACCTCTGAACTTTCTCCCTTCTTGTCTAAGTAAGAACAGATACTTTAATGCCTTTCTGATGTGTTTGAGTCTCAGAAATCCGCCTCCATACTGTGAGTTAATCTAGCTTAACTCTGCTCCCTTCATTTCAATTCCAAGTGCCTACTTTATAACGCTTAACAGTTTATTTGCAAGAAAGCTTTCTTTTGTTTGGGCAGTTTTCTATCTCTCCCCTCTACATCTACACTGTCCACTTTTTCCAGTCAATCAGCAATTCTACCTCTTTCTCAAAGCACATATGGCAATTAACATCACTAGCATCTCTACCTGTGTTCATTTCCATAACAATAATTTTGGTTTAAAGGGGCATTCTTGAAAGAAATTCAGAGCTCGGAGAATTTTCAAAGTAGTCAAATAAGATTTAAGTTACTCATGGGAAAAAAGTGTTGCCATGTTCATAGTCCACAAAACTTACATTAGCAAATTAACGACTGTTTTAACGTCCTGCTTCCCTACAGTGGTAGGCTGGATTATTGCTCCCAGCTTTCCACTCTTAATAGGATTTGATATCCCTTGCCCTTTGTCCTCGTGACTCTGCACGGCCTCCTGCTGTGGACCAAGCGCACCCCCTGCCCCACTGAGGTCAGGCCGGGCTGCTGACTTGCTCTGGCCAGTGAGATGTTCGCAGGCATAACATGAGCAGAGGCTTTACATGTGCTCGGGGGGGCCTGTACTCTGACTCTTGTGAAGAACACGTACAGAAAGCTGCAACGACAAGGAGAGACACGTGAAGCAGAAAGCCCTTGAAGTTTTGAGGGTCTCTGTAATGAAGAAAAAACTGACTAACAAGCCTATCAGGAAAATGAAATAATAAAAATCTCAAAACCTTTAAGTTGTCATTAACTGTAATGATCTGATTTAGTGAATCATATTAGTAAGTACACAGTGCCGCACCTTTCAGGAAGGAATGACAAAGTCCACAGAGACGTAAGTGAACTGCAAATCTGAAGATCAGGCTTGCTTTTTATCTCTCTCACTGTCTTGATTTGCAACTGACAATTTTTTTCCTTTATAGTTTTTCTATTCACAAAGAGAAGATGACAATATAGGAATGCTATGAGAAAAAGATTATGATGTTAAGCCACGGAGATTCATTGAACAGTTATAAAGAATTTTTAAGTGTAATTACAAATAATTTACTCTCATAAATTTAAAAAAGCCTATAGAATTAAAGGACAGAGTAGTTGTTCAGAAGAACAGAACAGAAACCTAAAAAATACAAAACACAAAGTAGTAAACCCACAGGGCTTCCCTGGTGGCTCAGAGGTTAAAGCATCTGCCTGCAATGTGGGAGACCCGGGTTCGGTCCCCGGGTTGGGAAGATCCCCTGGAGAAGGAAATGGCAACCCGCTCCAGTGGGTTCTCCACTCTTGCCTGGAGAATTCCCATGGAGGGAAGAGCCTGGTAGGCTACAGTCCACAGGGTCGCAAAGAGTCAGACACGACTGAGCTACTTCACTTCACTTCAAACCCACAATACCAGCACAAATTAACTCTAGAAAAAGTATTAAAAAAAAAAAAAAAGGAAAGAAAATGCTACAGTTGAGCACTCAGCCATTTGATAAGAAACGAAAAGACAGAGATCTCAAGGAACAAAAACAGATGTGGGTGCTCACACAGGTGTGCTTCCGAGCCTGCACCGCTGCCATGAGGTCACAATCAAGTTACTTCATCAGACAGCACATCTACTTCTGAAAATCTGTACACGCAGACAGGCTTGATGATCTTTAACCTTAGGATATGAAGAGTATGGGGACTAACACCAGAACTATTAAGGAAGAAGAGGCTGAAGATTGTTTTCCTTTTATTAACAGTGAAATAACACTCTAAATAAAATGATCCCAAGAAATCAATCAACAAGTAAATACTGAATACATATGAAGTACCCAAAACTGTGCCAGGCATTGTTGTGGGATTACAGAGTAATGCACTGTCCCTAACCACAGATAGTTTACAGTCCAGCTGTAGAAATAAAATGGTGAGTTCAAGCAAATGAGCAAAAGCAGACTTGAGCTGGGCCTGAACGTTCAGACCGGCCCAGGGGCCGTTCCAAAAGGGATGCAACTGAGAAGATTCCCTGGAGCTCAGGAAGAAAATAAATGAAGCTTTCTTTTTTGAAAAACTCATCATTTAATTTACACTTTCATGGTTTTGTAATATATGTTAGAATAATTGATATTTTATGAATAACACATATCTACTAGGGTAAGCTTAGTAATTTTTTCAAATAATAAGAACATGATGAAGACAGAAAATTGAGAGTTGAAACCTCCCTTCTAACCAGTCCTCCACTCAAACCCACCCCTTCAAATCAGAGGCAAAGTGAAGGTTCCTAGCCTGTGGAAGCAGCAAATTAGAGGCTAAGCTTTGCCACAGAATTAGCTACTCTCTATTACTCTGGAGACAGAAATCTGGACTTCGAAAAGTCTTCTACATCAAGTGTTTCCTCATTGGAATTTAAAAAACTGTTCTCTTAACAATGGAAAACTGGGGGGAGACAAGCTTATGAAAACTCTCACAAATAACTTTCTGTTAAATTAATGATCAAATTTTGGAGAAGAGCCTGCTGAAGCTGCATATGTTAGTATCAACAAAAAACTCATTATGAATCCAGGAAGAGAAAGAAGACAACGTGACGCAGCCCCCCAGCCTAACACAGTGACTAAAGCAGAAGGAACGCAGCTAATGCTGGACGGCGATGTGGCAACAGCACCCTGGGAGACAGCCTGAGCACTCTCTGCAGCAGACAGCACTGAGAAACCGGGCTGACGCCGGTGAAAAACGTGATGCGTGCAGAAGAAAACAGTAAAAGTGTCCCTGGATTGAGCCGGGTGCTACATTTACTTCTTATAACATGATGGGGGGTTGGGGCAAAAAAAATGGTATTGTGTCCAGTTTACTGATAGAGATAGTGAAATTCACAGAAATCAAATCATATAATCAAAGGCACATCTCTAGGAGGCAACAGAAACTGAAGTTTATTAAACGATAGTAAATGACAACCAATGCTTATTGTGATACTTTCTACCTTGATACTTCCCCCCAAAGTCAGCAGCTCAGGATGAGCACAATAACGGGGAGACCTTTGGGAGGAGCAAGAAAAGGGAATGTAGACAGGGGACTTTCCTGGTGGTCCAGTGGTTAGGACTGTGTGCCCCCAATGCAGGGGGCCTGGGTTTGATCCTAGGTTAGGGAACCAAGATCCCACATGCCTCATGGCCAAACAAACACCAAACAAAAAAATAAATCAAAGAAAGGTAGACAGGATGAATAAACGGAACAAGTGCTCTGGATTGATTTATTTGATGAATTCAGAGGCCAGCGGCCTGGGTAAGAAACTGGTAATGAGATCAACTATGGATCTAGACTGGCGTTTCCCCAGTGGCTCAGTGGTAAAGAATCTGCCTGTCAATGCCAGGAGACCCAAGTTTGATGCCTGGGTCAGGAAGATGCCCTGGAGAAGGAAATGGCAACCCATTCCAGTATTCTTGCGTGGAGAATCCCATGGACAGAGGAGCCTGGCGGGCTACAGTCCATGGGGTCGCAAAGAGTAGGACACAATTGAGCACGCATGGAAAGGGATCCGGATGAGCCCTTCAAATAACCACAACAGGTTATAAAAAAACTTTGATTAGTTCATTTGACTTTTCTAAATCAGTGATTCAAATGTTTGGGATATTACTATACTTTAATCTCCTAACTGGGTAAGTAAGACAAGCTGAAACAGTTGATTTTAAGGTTTAACACCCCTAACCCTTCCTCTAAGTTCCGTAAACTCAGAATGGGCTTTTAGGGATAGAAATTGTGTGTGTGTGTAGGGGGGTGTTGGGGGGAGGAAACCCAACAGATTAGCAGTAGTGTCAGCTACAGAAGCTCTGTGACTTCAGATGTCTCACTTCTTCAGACCCTAGAGGACAAGCTTTGGACTAAAGCAGGGATTTCATCACCTAGGGTTCATGACAGACTTAGGAGTAAGGTTGTCTTGAAAAAGAACGCAAACTTCTGCGTGCAAGTATGTTTTCCTGAAAAGAGAATCCACAACTGTTATCATCATCTCAAAAAGATCCATAAGTCGGAGAAAGACAAATATTGTATGATTATCGCTTATATGGACAATCTTAAAAAAATAAAAAAAGACACAAATGAACTTACTTACAAAACAGAAACAGACTCACAGACTTGGAAAACAGACTTACGGTTGGTTACCAGGGGAGAAGGGTAAGAGAGGGGCGGCTAGTGAGGTTCAGGCTGACACATTCATACTGCTATACTTGAAATGAGTAACCCACAAGGACCTATGGTATAGCACGGGGAACTCTGCTCAATATTATATAACCACATAAATGGGAACAGACTTTCAAAAAGAATATACATGAATATGTATAACTGAATCACTTTGCTGTACACCTGAAACACATTGTTAATTATTTAGACATTACTATAGCAGTCTTCAGAATAATAATCAAAGTTTATAATCAAAACTAATGACACTCTGCAATACCGCTGACCCTTGAATGACATGGGTTTGAATTGTATGGGTCCACTTATATTTGGATTTTTTAAAAATAAATGTGTACTATGTTTTTTTAAAAAAGAAGCATTTGTCTAAGATGACTGAGATTCTCTCTGGCTCTCTGAGTCTATAAAATCTGAGACGTGGAACTGAAAAATAGCAGTATTTGAATTCCACATCCTTTAATGCAGGTAATTTGCATATTATGATTACAGTTTCCTACTGCTTGATCTTAATCATTCTCGGCTGGTCAAAATCAAAACAAACAGGTTTCAGAATACACTGCTGGAAAGGTTGAGTCTGAATGTTCTCAATTAATTCAACCATCACATTCACTTAAGAGGATGATTTTTACAGAGAGTACAAGTCTGGAAGTACGATTTCCCCAAAGGCGAATAGGCTGAGTTAATGAGTCTGGCAGGAGAAATTAAAGGAGTCACAAAACTAACTTGGAAGTTGTCCCAGTTTCTAAAACAGAAATGCTTGGGAGTTAGACTGTGTCTAAAATATGAAACATTCTATAATCACATCTACTCCAGTTGAACTACCCACCAGATCATACCTGATACTAAATTCAGTGGCAATAGACTCTATGCATTAAACACCAAGAGAAAACAAACAAATCAGCAGTACTGCTGCTTTCGTGGCCTTGCAAAAATCTGAAGGCTAGGAAACAGCCTGATGCCTCCTTCTGAGGAACATTCTGCTGCAGCAGTAGGTAAATTCTTCTACAAATTTATTCTTGAAGGACCCAGTAAACTTCCAGTCATATAAGCAATTCATTTATTAACTAGGCCCAAACCACTTCCTTCACGCCCACCAAAAAAGCAAACTGAAAACACTACAGTGGGTGATGATTAGATCAACTCAGTCTTTCAGTCTTGGTAAATTTCTCCTGCGCAAGTGTAAACTGAACATTAACCCTCAGTCAGATTCATAACTAAGTTCCTCTTAGTGCCTCATTCTGGCTCAACCAGAATTATTTTCTATTTGTACCCAGGGATAGCTGCTAAGGATTGTTTTACCAAAATAACAGCGATCAGCACAGGCTTTGTGCCCTCCAACAATGCTCTGATTCACTCAAGAGCTTTGCTTTTATATGATTCTTTAACGTTCACTCATCTTTTCAGAAAGGATTTACGAACAGGTTCAGTGGGAGGTAAAAAGAAAGGAAGACAGAGAGTTACAGATGGCTGGCTCTCAAGTACATATGATAAGGGAGGTAAAACATGAGTCTACACCTAACCATCACACAAAGTTGACTGTGGAGTTGAAGGAGCTAATATTTTAAAGAATGAAAGAAGTACCACCACGCTTTCTGAGTTAGGATGACAGAAATCAGACAGACTAACAGAGGAGGGAACAACTAACGGCTGTGATTTGCTGACATGAGGAGGCTGTGATTTGCTGATATGGCGCTGTGTGTGGGCAGGGGTGAGGGGGCGACAAGGCACACCACCAAGGTGAGGAGGTCAGAAGGCTGAGACCTGAGCAAGGACGCAGGGAGCACCAGGGGACCATTCCCAGGCAACGGTGAAGGGCTTCCCTGCTGGCTCAGTGGTAAAGAAACTGTCTGCAATGCAGGAGACATGGGTTTGATCCCTAGGTCGGGAGGATCCCCTGGAGAAGGAAATGGCAACCCCCTCCAGTATTCTTGCCTGGAGAATCCCATGCACAGAGGAGCCTTGGTCATGGGGTCTCAAAAGAGTTGCACAAGACTTAGCGACTAAACAACAACATATGGTGTGTCTGTGTGCTCGATCACTCAGTCGTGTCCAACTCTTTGTGACCCCATGCAGCACGCCAGGCTTTCCTATCTTTCACAGTCTCCCAGAGCTTGCTCAAACTCATGTCAAATAACGGTTTGTTTTAGTCCTAATTAATACATTATGCTAAATACAGTGTAGAGAGTGGTGATTCAATTTATTATTATTTACTTGTGTGCTTCCCCAGTGGGTGGTGGGGTAACAACTGGGAAAAAATATGCAAATACTTTTAAAATAATCTTTAAATATTTTATTAACTTTGAAGAAGGAATAAGAACAGCTACTTAAGAAACTGGAGATACTTAGGCACTGATCTATTCATAGAGTTTTTACATAGCTCAAGAAGTTTACACCAAATGGGGAAAAAAAAATAGTAGCGAAGACCTATATACTATAAACAGAAAAGATTCAGAAAAATCCATCTCTAGAAAGCAGGTCATATGGACTCATAGACTTCACTGAATATAGAAGAATCAAAGAGCGCAACATAAAGCCTTCTGCTGGGGACATAAAGGTAGCAGCCAGGCCACGGTATCAAAGAAAATATCCTTTTCCTCCTAATCTAAATGTTTGCTTCCAGTCCGGGTTCAGAGAAAGTTCCTGATCATTTGAACTGGTTGTTAGTCAAGGCCCCTTTCATGTTTGCTTTCTTGGTTTCCATTTCAGCCAGCTCCTGCAGTTGCCTGTTGCTCAGGCCTTTGCATTCCAACTGTTTTCCAATCACTGTGCATTCTGTGCAAACAAGGCAGCAACTTCCCTAGCCTCAATCTTCTCTTCCTCTTCCCCAAGAGCAGACACAGTGACAAAGCACAATGTGCTAACTATTTGGCCATTACTGCCTTCTTAGGAGGCTCTTGCTTCTGAGATATATATATATTTCAGTTCAGTTACTCAGTCGTGTCCGACTCTTTGCCACCCCATGGACTGCAGCACATCAGGCTTCCCTGTCCATCACCAACTCCTGGAGTATACTCAAACTCATGTCCATCGAGTTGGTGATGCCATCCAACAATCTCATCCTCAGTCGTCCCCTTCTCCTTCTGCCTTCAATCTTTCCCGGCATCAGGGTCTTTTCCAATGAGTCAGTTCTTTGTATCAGGTGGGCCAAGTATTGGAGTTTCAGTTTCAGCATCAGTTCCTCCAATGAATATTTAGGGTTGACTTCCTTTAGGATTGACTGGTTTGATCTCCTTGCACTTCAAGGGACTCTCAAGAGTCTTCTTCAACACCACAGTTCAAAAGCAGCAATTCTTTGGTGCTCAGCCTTCTTTACAGTCCAACTCTCATATCCATACATGACTACTGGAAAAACTATAGCCTTGACTAGACATACCTTTGTCAGCAAATAATGTCTCTGCTTTTTAATATGCTATCTAGGTTGGTCAAAAGACTAGCTTTACTTTCAAGGAGCAAGTGTCTTTTAAATTCATGGCTGCACTCACCATGTGCAGTGATTTTGGAGCCCAAGAAAATAAACTCTGTTTCCATTGTTTCCCCATCTATTTGCCACGAAGTGACAGGACCAGATGCCATGATCTTAGTTTTCTGAATGCTAAGTTTTAACTTCTTCACTCTCCTCTTTCACGTTCATCAAGAGGCTCTTCAGTTCTTCATCGCTTTCTGCAATAAGGGTGGTGTCAACACATATCTGAGGTTACTGATATTTCTCCCGGAAATCCTGATTCCAGCCTGTGCTTCATCCAGCCCGAACGGAAATCTTGATTCCAGTTTGTGCTTCATCCAGCCCGGAATTTCGCATGATATACTCTGCATAGAAGTTAAATAAGCAGGGTGACAATATACAGCCTTGACGTACTCCTTTGGCTATTTGGAACCAGTCTGTTGTTCTATGTCTGATTCTAATGGTTGCTTCTTGACCTGCGTATAGATTTCTCAGGAGGCAGGTAAGGTGGTCTAGGATTCCCATCTCTTTAAGAGTTTTCCACAGTTTGTTGTGATCTACACAGTCAAAGGCTTTGGCATAATCAATAAAGCAGAAGTAGATGTTTTTCTGAATTCTCTTGCTTCTTCTATGATCCAACGGATGTTGGCAATGTCATCTCTGGTTCTTCTGCCTTTTCTAAAATCAGCTGGAACATATGGAAGTTTGTGGTTCACGTATTGCTGAAGCCTGGCTTAGAGAATTTTGAGCATTACTTTACTAGCGTGTGAGATAAGTGCAATTGTGCGGTAGTTTGAGCATTCTTTGGCATTGCCTTTCTTTGGGATTGGGATGAAAACTGATCTTTTCCAGTCCTGTGGCCACTGCTGAGGTTTCCAAATTTGCTGACATACTGAGTACAGCACTTTCACAACATCAGCTTTCAGGATTTGAAATAGCTCAACTGTTATTCCATCATCTCCACTAGTTTTGTTCATAGTGATGCTTCCTAAGGCCCACTTGACTTCACATTCCAGGATGTCTGGCTCTAGGTGAGTGATCCCACCATCGTGATTATCTGGGTTGTGAAGGTCTTTTTTATATAGTTCTTCTGTGTATTCTTGCCATCTCTTCTTAATATCTTCTGCTTCTGTTACGTCCCTACCATTTCTGTCCTTTATTGAGCCCATCTCTGCATGAAATGTTCCCTAGGTATCTCTAATTTTCTTGAAGAGATCTCTAGTCTTTCCCATTCTGTTGTTTTCCTCTATTTCTTTGCATTGATCACTCAGGAAGGCTTTCTTATCTTTCCTTGCTATTCTCTGGAACTCTGCATTCAAATGGGTTTATGTGTCCTTTTCTCCTTTGCTTATTTAGCTTCTCTTTTCTCAGCTATTTGCAGGGCCACCTGAGACAACCATTTTGCCTTTTTGCATTTCTTTTTCTTGGAGATGGTCTTGATCCCTGTCTCCTGTACAATGTCATGAACCTCTGTCCATAGTTCTTCAAGCATTCTGTCTATCAGATCTAATCCCTTGAATCTATTTCTCACTTCCACTGTATAATTATAAGGGATTTGATTTAGGTCATACCTGGATGGTCTAGTGGTTTTCCCTACTTTCCTCAATTTAAGTTTGAATTTGGTAATAAGGAGTTCATGGTCTGAGCCACAGTCAGCTCCCGGTCTTGTTTTTGCTGACTGTACAGAGCTTCTCCATTTTTGGCTGCAAAGAACATAATCAATCTGATTTCGGTGTTGACCATCTGGTGACATCCGTGTGATGAATATTCTGTTGTGTTGCTGGAAGAGGGTATTTGCTATGACCAGTGTGTTCTTTTGGCAAAACTCTGTTAGCCCTTGCCCTCCTTCATTTTGTACTCCAAGGCCAAACTTGTCTGTTACTCCAGATATCTCTTGACTTCCTACTTTTGCATTCCAGTCCTCTGTGATGAAAAGGACATCATTTTTGGTTGTTAGTTCTAGAAGGTCTTGTAGATCTTCAGAGAACCGTTCAACTTCAGCTGCTTTTGCATTACTGGTTGGGGTAAAGACTTGGATTACTGTGATACTGAATGGCTTGCCTTGGAAATGAACAGAGATCATTCTGTCATTTTTGAGATAGGACCTAAGTACTGCATTTTGGACTCTTATGTTGACTATAAGAGATACTCCATTTTTTCAAAGAGGTTCTTGCCCAGTCACTTAGTCGTGTCCAACTCTTTGTGACCCCATGGACTGCAGCCCACCAGGCTCCTCCATCCATGGGATTCTCCAGCCAAGTACACTGGAGTGGGTTGCCATTTCCTTCTCCATCTTGCCCACAGTAGAAATATAATATATATATATATATAATATGTATATTTTAAAATGAGATATATTATTTCATTTTCCCAAAACCCTAGCCAAACTTGACTATTACTCCATCCACAGTGGAGGTCATGGCAGCATTCTTCAGCTGGGACTGGTAGAAGACTAGCAGTCTACACTTTGTACATTTCTTCCTGCATGTCCTTTAATACCTCTGGCCTCCAAAGACACACAGGTGTCTTCATCTTGTGTTACAAAACTTGTGGGTATGTTTGGCAGCATCAGTCACGTAGGCCAACCCTGGGGACTCATGGGTAATTTCTCTGCCAGTCCAGCACCAGGACCATCTGGCAGCATGAACAGCAGACATCGAGGGGCTTCTCACTGTCATCACGTGCCAGCCCCCACCCCCATTAGAGGCGCTGGCGTGGACTACTGACTAGAGCAGTAGGTGTGCTTCAGAGACAGAGCCCAAAGACAACACGAAGAATAATGTAGAGTTATTATATATACTTCTGTGGGAACACGATGCAATTTAAAGGGATAAAAGATAGATAGGCAAGGTTCCTCCAACAAACTAGAGCCCATTTATCCCTGGTTCTTGGACAGTCAGGGTATTAAGATGAGGTCAAGACTTACTTTCTTATACCTTTAAAATGAAAATAACTTCAATGGTCTTTATAATACATATAAAATAGTAGGAATTACTGAATGCGTCTGCTCAAGTTCAGATATTACTTACTTGTATATAAACAATACGGGCAAAAGACTTGCAGCTTTGTCAAGTGCTAATTCATTCACCTTCAGTGAGGTTTTAGCCCTATTTTAAAAGTATGAAAGCATAATAATGTAACTCATTTACTAGACTTAAGAGCCCCCACTAAACTGATCAACTCCTGACTCACTGACAGAAGTATCCATACCCATGAAGATGCTCTGTCTCAAAATTTAATTCAAGAAATCAAATTACATCTTATTTTTGTTTAAGAAAACTCTACAACTAGTTAAAAATAACCAAATGGAAACACTCAAAATTAGTCAAATTTATCTATCTTCTGTCCCCAGAGCAGGGAATGGCAAATATGGATATAACAATCTAGTTACTGAACACAAAATACATCATTACATTACGGCCAAAAGGATACATATTTGGTTATGGTTTTACAAATCTTAAAGTTTATTTAAAAAAAATGTAAATTACGAAATCAAGTAATGTTCTATACCCTAAGAAATACTGTGAACTCCTTCCCCATCCCCCCCCATTTTACTACCCTGAATTAAAGGTACCACCCTGCTTATTTAACTTATACGCAGAGTACATCATGAGAAATGCTGGGCTGGAAGAAGCACAAGCTGGAATCAAGATTGCCGGGAGAAATACACCACCCTTATGGCAGAAAGTGAAGAGGAACTAAAAAGCCTCTTGATGAAAGTGAAAGCAGAGAGTGAAAAAGTTGGCTTAAAGCTCAACATTCAGAAAACAAAGATCATGGCATCTGGTCCCATCACTTCATGGGAAATAGATGGGGAAACAGTGGAAACAGTGTCAGACTTTATTTTTGGGGTTCCAAAATCACTGCAGATGGTGACTGCAGCCATGAAATTAAAAGATGCTTACTCCTTGGAAGGAAAGTTATGACCAACCTACATAGCATATTGAAAAGCAGAGACATTACTTTGCCAACAAAGGTCCGTCTAGTCAAGG